>NC_082708.1:158854160-159180827 GCF_030144855.1 Hypanus sabinus | reverse complement strand
ACGTTGAGCCACTAGGTAAGGAAGGATGTGCTACCCCTGGAGTGGGTCCAAAGGAGTTTCACAGGGATAATCCCTGGAAAGAAAGGCTTAATCAATGAGGAGCATTTGACATCTCTAGAATGAGAAGGGATTCTATTGAAACCTACCTTCTGAAAAGTTGAGTCAAGTAGATGTGGAAAGGATATTTCCATCAAGAGAGTCTAGGTTCTGAATAAAGAGATGTCCCTTTAAATCAGAGCTGAGACAGAATTTTCTCAGTCAGAGGGTAGTGAGTCTGTGAAATCTGTTGCTACTGATAGCTGTGGAGACCAAGTTATCGATAAGTCCATAACTGGTAAAGGATTAAGGGTATGGTGAGAAGGCTGGAGAATGGGATTGAAAAAACTAGCCATGACTGAATTGCAGAGCAGACTCGATGGGCTAAATGATCTAACTCCTTATGGAATATTGAATGGGAAGGCAGAATATATTTACAGGGAAGCGACTCAAACAAGAGGCAGAGAATGATATACAAGGCTCTGCTGATAGGAAGACCCCAATGAATAAACAGCCATTCTAAAGAAAGGACTATGCATTGCTGTACTAACCCATCTGTTCTAACAGTTATCTGGATACTTTTCACACCAATATGCCATAATTGTAGTCATAGAGAACAAAAACAGGCCCTTCGGCGTAGCTCGTCCATCTTGGCCAGGATATCTATACAAACTAATCCCACTTGTCTGTTTAAATGTCTTAAACATTGTAATTGTACCTCTAGTTGTTACTACCATAGGGGAGGAGGTATGGATTCAGAAACACTAAATGATTCAGAAACAGCGTCTTCTCCTCTGCCATTAGATTTTCTGAATAGTCCATGAACTGAAGAACACTACCTAGTTATTGTTTTTTTAAAGTATTTTTCTAACTTAAGGTTATTTTATGACTTTGCAGTACACTGCGACTGCAAAACAATAATTTTTTCATCATATAATAAATCTGATTCTGATTCTCTACCCACCTCAATTGCTTTCTCCGACAGCTTTTTCCATAGACCTACCACACACTGTAGAGAAACATCCCTCACAGGTCCTCTTTAGACCTTTCCCCTTTCACCTTAAATGTATGCCCTCTAGTTTTACCTCTAGTTTTGAAAGATTGCTACCAATTTCTAATTTCATTTTATCGGTTTACAAAGAAAATGTAAATATCTATTACCTTAATCCTGTCTTTTGTATGCACCAAGATGCCATATTAAAACCATATTGTGTATAGTTTATGTTTAAGTTACAGTATGTTTTTGTAAATGCTATTCATATGATGCAATGTGGCTGTGACGCTGCTGCCGGTTTTTCAAGATCAGAATCAGGTTTAATATCAATAGCATATGTCATGAAATTTGTTAACTTAGCAGCAGCAGTCCAATGCAATACATGATAATATAAAAAAGTAGATAATTTACAGTAAGTATATATGTATATTAATTAAAAATAGTGCAAAAACAAAAATAATAGAAAGGTGAAGTAGTGTACATGGGTCAATGTCCATCTAGGAATTAGATCACAGAGGGGAAGAAGCTGTTTCTGCATCACTGAGTGTGTGCCTTCAGGCTTCTATACCTCCTCCTTGTAACAATGAGAAGAAGACTTGTCCTGGGTGATGGGGGTCCTTAATAATGGACCTTTCTGAGACACCGCTCCTTGAAGATGTCTTGGATACTGTGGAGGTTAGTACCCAAGATGGAGTTGACTAATTTTATAACTTTGCACTTGTGTACAAATGTTCTTGTGCACAAATGTACTTGTGCATGTGACCATAAACTCGACTTTAAAGAGTTTGATTTCATAGTTGACAGGAACAGGTGGAGGTGACTCAGCCTCAATGGCCCTGCTGTGGCTTGCTGTTGAATTATGCTAATACCTTGCCCAATCTTTTATATTTATCTCATTTTATTACAGTTAGCGTAGTTATAAAATAAAGTCCTGTGTATGCCATCCTTTATTGGAGTGAACAGCCAGAGATGTTTCCCCAGGGTAGAAATGGCTAATAGGAGGGGGCTTAATTTTAAGGTGACTGGAGGAAAGTATAGAGGAGAATGAGAGAAGTAAGATTTTTTTTACACAGAGTGATGAGTGTGTGGAGGACCATCCAGGTTTGATGGTAAAAACAGATACTTTAGGGACATTTAAGAAACTCTTACATAAATGGATGGAAGAAAAATGGAGGGCGATGTGGAAGGGAAATGTTAAATTGATCTTAGAGTAGGTTAAAAAGTTGGCACAACATCAAGGGCCATAGGGACTGTACTGAGCTGTAATAGCCTATGTTCTGTGTTTAATTTTAATGTTTTTATAGAGTGTTCTTCATTACCTATAGTTTTTGTTCATTACCTATAGCTACTTTAATTCTAGCTATTTAAAGGTTGCTGTTTTATTTTCACTATTATTGTTTAGGCTTCAGTCTTTGCTCACCTTTCAGAACAGACAAAAAATTTCAGAAGTAACTTGGGACTCATTGGCTAACTTGCATCTTATTGTCTACCTGCACTGCACTTTCTCTGTAACTGTAACACTTTATTCTACATTATGCTTTTGTTTTCCCTTGAAATTCCCTCAAGAAATTATTGTAATGAAATGATCTGTATGGTGGACAGTCAGCCCTCTTGATATAATATGACCATAATGTGATATTTCTTATATTAGTTGCCCAGTAATAGAATCTGAAATTAGGTAAAGCTAGACCACCATCTTTATTTTTCCTTTAAAGAAAGACTTTGTTCAGCTGGGGTTGTTTATTATTGCATATGTAAAAAGAGAGAATTGAGTCCAAAGAGTCGAAAAAAACTCTTTGGAATAAAAATAGGCAATGCTTGGAAAAGATATAAGAATTTAGGTAACACATTCATTTTAATAGAATTAATATGGCCTAACAAGGATAAAGAAAGAGGAGACCATTTACTAAATAGCCTTTTAAGGTAACTCAGTAGTGAAATAAAATTAGCTTTATACAAATGTTTAAAATTTTTAGTAATAGTTATTCCACATAAGTAAACTGATTAGTCATAATTTTAAACAGAAGATTGGTGTTTATTGGTATCAGGTTGTTTAAAGGAAATAATTCGCTTTTATATAAATTCAACTCATAACCTGAGAATCAACTAAATTGAGAGAATAAAGAAAGAGTGGAAGCTAAGGAGTCATTCACATTGGAAATAAAAAGTAAAATATCGTCTGCATATAAAGAAATTTTATGAATAGTATTACCTCAGGTGATACCTGAAACATCCTTGGAATTACGGAGTGCTATGGCTAGAAGTTCTAGATCCAAAGCAAACAACAGAGGACTAAGGGGACAGTCTTGTCTAGTACCTTGATATGGGTTAAATGGTTTAGAGAGTTGAGAATTAGTAAGAACCTGAGCTGTAGGTGAGAGATATAATAGTTAAACCCAACGAATAAAATTAGGTCCAAATTTAAATTTTTCTAAAGTCTTGAATAGATAATTCCGTTCCACTCTATCAAAGGCTTTCTCTGCATCTAAAGAAAATATACATTCTGAAACCTTATTACAGGGGGAATACATCACATTTAATAAACGCCAAATGTTAAAGTATGAATAACAGTTTTTAATAAATTGAGTCTGATCCTCTTGTATAATGAATGGTAAAATATTTTCAAGCCTGTGAGCTAAAATTTTAGACAGAATTTTAGTATCTACATTAGGTAAGGAGATTGGTCTATAGGAGGAACATACAGCTGGATTTTTATCTTTCTTCAAAATAAGCAAAATAGTTGCTTGATAAAAGGATTGCGGAGGTTTACCTAATTTAAAAGATTCAGAAAAAACAGCGGATAATTGAGGTATAAGTAGATTAGAAAAGGTTTTATAAAATTCACAAGGAAAACCGTCTAGTCCTGGAGCTTTACCAGAGTGAAAAGCTGCAATAGCTTCAGCAATTTCGGCACATGAAATGGGTTGATCAAGTTGGGACAAGGTAGGATCAGAAAGTATTGGAATATCAATTTTACTAAAGAAGCTGTGCATTTATGTGTCATCTGAAAAGGAATCAGAACTATAAAGCCTTGAATAAAATTCTCTAAAAGTATCATTAATTTCAGAGAGATCTGAAGTCTTGAAGCCGTCAATCTTAAAAATCTCTGTAATTTGCGTGCTAACTATTGAAGACTTTTATTGATTGGCTAACAACTTACCTGATCTGTCTCCATGTATATAAAATTGACATGCTCAGAAGGGATGGTTTGCACCTGAACTGGAAGGGGACTAATATTCTAGCAGGAAGGTTTGCTAGTGCTGCATGAGTGGCTGGGGTGGTGTTAAACTAGAGTTGCAGGGAGGTGGGAACCAGAGCACAAGAACAGATAGTGGAGTAGTTATGGTGAATGATGTTGTTAAGCCTACCTACAAAGCAATGCACACAAAATGCTGGAGGAGCTCAGCAGGTGAGACAGCATCTATAGAAAAGAATAAACAGTTGACATTTTGGTCCAAGACCCTTCTTCAGGTCTAACAAGTCAAATATGGTGGGACTAATACTCTGAGCTGCAAATATTTCAATGCAAGGAATATTGAAGGAAAGGCGGAGGCTTAAGGCATAGATTGGCATGTGCAATTATGACATGGTAGCCAATAGTGAGACTTATGGTGAGGCAGCTCAATGTTCCCGGGTTCTGTTGTTTGAGGCTTGATAGACCAGCAGGGATTAAAGGAGGAGGGGCAGCTTTACTCGGCAGGGAAAATGCCAAGGCAGTGCTCAGTTAGGACAGACTGGAGAGCTTGTCAAGTGAGACTTTATGGGTAGACCTGAGGCAGAAGAAAGGTATGACCACATTAATGGGGCAATATTATAGACCACCCAACAATCCGTGGGATTTAGAAGAGCAAATGTATAGAGAGATTGCAGACTGTTGCCAGAGTCGTAAGGTTGTGATAGTAGATGATTTTAACTTTACACATATTGACTGGGACTCCCATACTGTCGAAGAGCTGTTCGTCAGCTGTGTTCAGGAAACTTTCCTTAATCAATATATAGAAATCCCAATTAAGGAGAGTGTGATACCAGATCTCCTATTAGAGAATGAGACAGGCCAGGTGACGTAAATTTGTGAATCTAGTGATTATAATATCATTCATTTGAAGGTAATTATGGAAAAGGATAGGTCTGGTTCTCAGGTTGAGATTCTAAATTGGAAAGGCCAGTGTTGATGGTATCAGAAGGGATCTAGCAAGGTAAGTTGGGACACATTGTTTTCTTGCAAAGGTGTACTTGGTAAGTGAGAGACTTTCATATGTAAAACATCGTGAGTACAGAACTTGTATGTCCCTGTCAGAATAAAAGGCAAGGATAAAACGTTTAGAAGACCTTGGTTTTCAAGAGATTGTGAGGTTAAGAAAAAGGAGGTGTATAAAGAGAACACTTAAGAAGTAAATCTGAAGGGCTAAGAGAAGACGTGAGGTTGCTCTAGCAGACAAAGTGAAGGAGAGTCCTAATGGTTTCACGGACATACACTATTAAGAGCAAAAGGATAGCAAGGAACAAAATTGGTCCCCTTGAAGATCAGAATGGGAATCTATGCATGGAACCAAAAGAGATGGTAGAGATCTTACATGGAATTTTTGCATCTGTATTTACTTAGGAGATGGATACAGAGTCTGTAGGTGTGAGCAGCGAGGTCATGGACCCTATTAGGTTACAGAGGAGAAGGTGTTTGCTGTCTTGAGGTAAATTAGGGTGGATAAATCCCCAGGCCCTTGTAAGGTGTTCTCTCAAACCTTGTGGGAGGCTAATGCAGAAATTTCAGGGGCCCTAGCAGAGATATTTAAAATGTTCCTTAGCCATGGCTGAGGTGCCAGAGGAGTGGAGGATAGCTAATGTTCACTTGTTTAAGAAAGGCTCTAAGGATAAGTAGGAAAATTATAGATCAGTAATGCTAACAGCAGTAGTGGATAAATTATTGGAAGGTATTCCAAGGGACTGGAGAGAAACCTATTTGTATAGACAGGGACTGATTAACAGTAGTCAAAGGGGATTTGTGTAATAGGTCATGTCTAACCAATCCTATAAAATTTTTCAAGGCAATTATCAAGAAAAGTGATGAAGGCAAGACATTGGATGTTGTCTGTGTGGGCTTTAGAAAGACATTTGACAAGTTAAAGAAGGTTCAGTTGCTTGGCATTCAGGATGAGGTAGTAAATTGGATTAGACATTGGTCTCACAGGAGAAGCCAGACAGCAGAGTAAATGATTGCCTCTCTGACTGGAGCCTGTGCCTAATGGTGTGCCGCAGACATTGGTGCTAGGTCATTTATTGTTTGTCATCTGTATCAACAACCTGGATGATAATATAGTAAACAGGATCATCAAATTTACAGATGACTCCAGGATTGGGGGAAGGTGAGGAAGGCTATCAAAGTTTGCAGTGAGATCATGACCAGCTTGAAAACTGTCAGATGGAATTTAAGGTAAGTGTGAGGTGGTGCACTTTGGGAGGACAAACTGGGATAGGACTTACATGGTGAACAGTAGGACCCTGAGGAGTGTGGTAGAACGGAAGGATCCGGGAATACAGATCCATAATTCCTTGAAAGTGGCATCATAGGTGCCTGTAGATAGGGTTGTAAAGAAAACTTTCGGCACACTGGTCTTCAAAAATCAAAGTATTGAGTACAGGAGTTAGGATGTTATGTTGAAGTTGAAAAGACCATAGTGAGGTCTAATTGGTGTCCAGTTTTAGTTATTTACCTACATGGACATTAGATTGGAAGAGTGCAGAGAAAATTTACAAGGATGTTGCTGGAACCTGAGGACTTGAGCTTTAAGGGAAAGATTGAATAGGTTAGGATTTTATTCCCTAGAACATTGAAGATTGAAGGGAGATTTGATAGAGGAAGAAAAAATTACGAGGGGGAACTTATTCACTCAGGGGATAGTGAGAGTGTGGATTACGCTGCAAGTGATGGGAATGGAGTCAACGTCAACAGTTAAGAGAAATTTGGATAGGTACGTGGATGTGAAGGTTATGGGACGCTATGGTACAGGTGAAGTTTGATGGAACTATGCAAATTAATGGTTCAGTACAGACTATGTGGGCCAAAGGGCCTGTTTCTGTACAGTAGCATTCTATGACTGTATGTGACAATGTTAAACCAAATCAGCAATAATCATTTTTAACAGCTATAATAAAATTGCAAAGTACAAACTATTGAATTCTATTTAATTCTGGTTCACAGCTTATATTTTCCAAGTTCCATTCTGAGTCTTAGTGTGTGCATAACTATTACTCCTGACAACTTCAGGTGACCAAATGCTGTAGTTGCCAGCTCCAGGAATTAAAGATGAATCATACAGAGAATAAACAAATGATATTTTTATTTTCATTGTTTTTATTTGTTTATTAGGTTTTATTAGTTATAAAAACATTGGAGATGGGCTAGTTAAATGAGAATCACCCAATTGGATCAAAAGAGTCTGCTGTTTCCTGATTGGTCATGAACGATGATGAAAATGATGTCTCACCAATGGAAAGAGCATGGGTAAGACTGTGAAGTTTGAGATGCTTTAAAAATCCTTGAGGCACTTGCCCAGCTAAAGTCTGTCACGTCAATTAAAAGGCCCCAGATCGCTGATTGTGTCAGTTGTGTCCAATTGGAGAGGACAAGTGTTTCAGGAAATCCTGGTTCAGAAATCACCAGCTGTGATGGTTTTTAATTCCACAATATGTCACTGGAATTGTAAATAACACTTCTGACACACGTTGCTACTGTAGAAGAGCCTAAATATTTCTTCTATGCTCATCCATGCTCCTTCTCCCACCCTCATTTACATCATTGGCTGTGTCGGAACTTACAACTGTTTTACCCTCTGGACTGTGAGCTGTTCAATCTCACCCTACATTTTTAAAAAAACCTTTAAATACACATAAAAAAGTAAATATCACAAAGGTATTAAATTAACACACACAGCCATAAAGGGAAAGTGAATTGATCTGAATTGAACAAATAATTCTAAATGTCATTCTTGGAGTTATCAGTGTGTTTTACAGAAACTCTGTTCTCCCTCTAAGTCTTCGTCAACTTCGGATTCAAGTTACCTAGGGGAGAAGTGTGGATCAGGAAGGATCCACAGGCTTCATCCAGAACTGTACTTCACTATCGCTTGTAGAGAGCCTGAGAAGGTCGTCTCCACTCTCCAACAGGTGGTGGTAAAAAAAAATACTGGCCAATGGGTGCCACTACCACTTGGAAAGTGGACCATCTCCAGGTAACTGATCCCAGAGACTTTCAGGGTATCATCTCTGACTGGACCCAACTTCATATGGACCTTTCTTTGTCCATATTTGGGGTCTTGGCAATGTTCACCTTTTGCAAATGACCTTGGACGCAGTCCACATAGTACCTAGATGCACAGGAAAGGGAGGCTATTCCCTCTGGAAGGTAGTCCACTACTTCATCTTGGGTGATCCAACTGGTTGAATGAGTTTCCTTCCATGCTACTAAATCATACTGCATGAGCAGATGGCTCAGAAAGGTTTCCCCTGAAAAGAATCGAGTATAATTTCCAATTCCTTTCTGTTTCAGGTAAAGTTTCACCTGCTTTTCACAGCTTCGCCATCTATCTCTGCTTGTTTTCGCTCTCTAACTGCTCGTTAGTTAACCAGAAGGCTTTCTTTGTAAGCATGAGGATCACACCTTTTCAAGCAATCCAAGTCTCTTCATATCAGAGATACTTCCTTTGTTACCCCCCACCGTTTTGCATAAGGTTAACCTTCTTTTCCCACTTCATCGGTTCTAATGAAGATCTTCAAACCCGTTTCTCTCTCTGGATGCTGCATGACTTGCTGAGTGATCCCAGCAGCGTTTTCTTCTCGGCCCACTGTCACTAGTTGCTGAACTGCAGCTCTTCACAATCTGTTTGTTGCAGGGAGGGTTGGACAAAGGAATAATTTTAACCTGATACATCCACCAGGAAACTGAAGCAGCAAACGATTTAACTGCAGGTCTATGTGAGCTGTAAAAGAAACTAAGACTTGGGATGACCTAGCCGATATTTATGTCTCCTTCAGCATTTCTAAAGCAGATTATCAAGGTATTGCCTTATTGCTTTTTTTTTGGAAATTCTATGCATAAATTGGCAGCTGTTTTTCCTATGACTTAAATTGTTTCTTTGATTGTAAAGCACATCAGGATGTCCTGAAAGATAAGAACGCAAGGGGGTCTGTTTCCTGAAATTAACTTTTGTTAAAATTATTCACTTCATAAGGTTTTAAAGATCTCTGCAGCAGGCAGACAGAAGACCTCTTTCCACATTTAGAATCACTTAACAATTCAGACTCGTTTCCTCCTACTTGCTGGGCATTTGGTGCCAGCTTCCTCCAATCCCTGGTTTTTATTTTATTTTTGCATCTTCCCCTTGTAGGGTCTGTCATAAGTGACAGATCACCCCTTCTCATCTTCCCCCCTTCCCACCTATCTAATCTCAGAACCAGTCCGATGAGCTTGACTCTGTCGCAAAGACCCTTCTGCACATGTCGGAGTTTTCCTGGTGGAGAGGGAATTCTGATCCAGGTATCACAATTTTCCTGCCTTTCCGAGAGATGTATGATTGTCCTGATGATAGTCTTTCATACTTGGTCACAAATTGCCTGTAAAGTCAGACATACTGTATATTAGCAAAGCTCCTTGGTGCCCACATTTCAGAAGTGTATCTATACTCACAGTCTCCAAAACATTCAATCAAGATCATACATTTGGAAAGGTTATGCATAATAAAAGGTTATCAAACAAGAAACTAATTCTTTCTTTCTCCACAGATGCCATCTGGGCTGCTAACTGCTTTCAGTATTCCTTGTTCTACTCTTAATATCCAGGACTTAATATTGTGATCCTTTCCTAAGAGAAGTGTGGCCTCCATTTGCACCACACTCTACCATGGCAGCCGTGGATCTACTGCTCATGGTAATGGGCCAAATGCCAGGAAATGGGACTGATGAGGTTAGGACATCTTTGGCATGGATCTGTAACACCAAATTGTCTGTTTCCATTCTGTATAACTCTGTGAAGCTCTTGGATCGCAGAGGAAAGATTCTGCACAAAAGAGAGCCTCCTCTACAAGTTTGACAGACAATTGGATGAAAGAATAGGGCAACCAATTTTAATCAACAAATTAACCCCTTTCCTCCATCTACTGCATTCATCTGTGTTGTATATGGATGCTGTGTTTCCATCTTGTACAGAAACAGGCTATTCGGCCCAACTGGTCCATGCTGGTGTTTAATTAATTGGGACGTCCTTCTCCCTCTTTCTTCCCACCCAGCTGGCATTTGATTCTATTCCTTTCTGCTTCATGCATGGGGGTGAGTTCTACTTCCTCCCAACCCACTTATGAATTCTGTTTTGGACTCATCAGCAACAATTGGATACTTTTCGTACCTACGTAATTCCAGTCCCACCTGCAAGTAAAGAAAATCCCCTTTTCAGCTACTATGCTGAACCCCTTCATAACTTTAGAATATCACTTAAGGTTATGCTCTAACCTTTTCTTTCATTGACAGAACGGAATTGGTTTGTTTCTCACCTGAAAGGAAACTGGTCTTTGACCATCTGCATACAGACAAGGAAGGGGTACTCAGAGAACTTCACAGTGGAGAGAAAATCGAGCAAAGCCTCCGATTCCACACTCACTTCCACCCCGCTCTGTACAAACAACGAGTCCACAGTGATGTTGCCAACTACGACCATTGCACCCCTTGAGGGTAAATACAAAAAGTCGGGTTTAGGCTGCTACAATGAACAATGAATGTGCACCATGTAATATTGGACTCAATAACATCTTATTCATACTTAATACCAAATAATATTCTTTTACATAAAGACTGGCTAAGCTCCTTGTGTTTCTGAGCTGAAAAGGTGTTTACTGTAGCATCTAAGAAGCAAGCGTAATAAAAAATGCAGAATTGTATACTATACATAAACACAAAAGCTTCTGTGGATGCTGGAAATCCAGGTGCTGATCCAGATCCAAACAAAATGCTAGAGGAACTCAGCAGGTCAGGCAACGTCTATGGAGAGGAATAAAGAGCCAACATTTCAGGCCGAGACCTTTCATCAGTCCAGTCCAAATCCAACCCCATACGGAATTCCGTGGCGGAACTTAGACAAAAATTTATTTCAGCCATGTTCCAATTTGGTGGGCAGAGCTCCGGTAGTCCATCTGAAATGGTACTTAGATGGTAGTCCATCTCAGTCAGCAGAGCCCTCTAAATCCATCTACATACAAGTCAAGTCAAGTTTATTGTCATTTCGACAATAATCTGCTGGTACAGTACACAGTAAAAAAGAAACAACGTTCCTCCGGGACCCGTGCTACATGAAACAACACAAAACTATACTAGACTATGTGAGACAGCACAAGGCTACACTAGACTATGTAAAACAACATAAAAACTGCACTAGACTACAGACCTGCACAGGACTACATTAAGTGCACAAAACAGTCCAGGGCAGTACAATAATTAATAAACAAGACAATAGGCACAGTAGAGGACAAATTACAATATAATAATAAATTATGTAGATGTCAGTCTAGACTCTGGGTATTGAGGAGTCTGATGGCTTGGGGAAAGAAATTGTTGCACAGTCTGGTCGAGAGAGCCTGAATGCTTCAGTACCTTTTGCCAGATGGCAGGAGGGAGAAGAATTTGTTTGAGGCGTGCGTGGGGTCCTTCACAATACTGTTAGCTTTGCAGGTGCAGCATGTGGACCTCCACTGTAGGCTTTTGTCAAAAAATTCACTTGGGCAGTAATCGCATTCAGCCTGATGAAGGGTCTCGGCCCGAAACATTGACTCTTTATTCATCACCATAGATGCTGCCTGACCTGCTGAGTTCCTTCAGAATTGTGTGTGCATTGCTCAGGATTGTAGACTGCAAGATGAAACCATGCAGGGGTCCCAAAATGAGGATGAGAATTTTGAAACTGGCCTAACTTATCAGGAGCTAATAAATATGGTGCTCAGTGATGAGTGGGACGGACTTGGTATGAGGTAGAAAACTGAGTTTGAATTTAAACTAGAAAAGAACTAAAGACGAGAATAGCAAGGAGAGTGTAATGATAGTCAAGTCTAGAGGTAACAAAACTATGGAGTGAAGACAATGGTGTGAAGCTCATCTTAGAACCAAAACAAGTCTAGGTGTTACAACCAACCGCAAAAATTACAGCCCAGTGCTTCACAAAAACCAGCCTTCTCTCCATGGATTTTTTTTTCAAAACTTCTTGCTGCCTCAGTAAAGCAGCTAACAAAATGAAGCTTTTCACTGCACCTTGTGCGTGTGACAATAAAAAAACCAATTTACCAATTTCTCACAAGGGAAACTGACATTGGTGCTGAGTCCAATAAAAAGTGAAGTGAGAACACTGATACACACAGAAACCACGATACATCTGTTTTTTAATTCATCAGTTCCCTGTAAGACGAGGGAAACATGCTCAAAAGAAACATACAGGTATAGAGGACAAACTCAAAATACGCTCTCCACCAAGCTCAACTACAAATTGGGATAATTTATGAAAACACATTGGATAAACTAGACATGTATCCACTTGAGTGTATATTATGAGATGGTCTTATAAAAATGACTGAACAATTTGATAGACTAAACAGAACTCCTTGAATCACGATCTCTCGCAGAACCCTAAGGTTCCATGGAACCCTAGTTGAGAAACCATGGTCTAGACCAAGGAGGCAGAACCTCAAAATGAGAGCATTTGTGGCTGATATTTGGAACTTCTCCCACATATTAAAAAAAAGGCAGCAGAAATCAGTGGAAATTAATGGAAATTTCAACAGTAAAGCAAATAGATTTTTGTTCAGCAAAAGGACTGAGTTAGGAAGATCAAGTTGATCAGCCAGATTACAATCTGAATGAGATCTCTGGTTTTATAAGCAGGGGAATTACAGTACATCACACCAAGTCCACAATGAGACCAGAATTCATTGGCTTCTGGTCTTTAATTGGGTCTCATCATTACTTTCAAATCCCTCCATGATTCTACCACTTACAACCTTTCTTAATATCTTAAGATCCTGTAGTAAATACAGTCTGGATTGGCCTCAGCTAGAGGATTGTGTCTTGGCACTGAAGAGCATGCAGAGGAGATTTACCGAATTGGTGTCGAGGATGAGAGATCTCAGGTCAGTGGAAAAACTGTAGAACTTGGAGTTGTTCAGAGAAGGTTAAGGGCAGATTAACTCGAAATGATTTGTTTGGCAGATTCAGCAAGAATAAAATCTTTGCTCTCATAAATGGGTCAATAGCTGGAGATTGTGAATTTAAAATTATTGTTGTAAAAACTGGAAGAGTACTGGGGCAGAATTATGTAACGTCAAATGCTGATGTTATTTCAAGAACGCAACAGTTGAGAAAAAAAGCTTTCAAAGGATGGAGGACTTTATTAATCTTGCCTGGATTGGGGATTTTAGTTATGGGAAAAGTTTGGATAGGTTGGGCAAGTTTTCCCTGGAGTGAAGGAGCTGAGAGCTGATCTGATATTTAAAATTATAAGCTTAGATAGGGGAGCTATAATCTTTTTTTTCCCCACGGTAAGAGTATTAGAAAGAAGAGGGCATAGCCTCAAAGTGAGAAAAAGGAGTTTTAAAGGGGTTCAGAGGGGAGGTTTTAATACTGGAATGAGCTGCCAGAGAAGATGGTGGAATCAGATGCAATTACCATGTTTAGAGACATTTAGATAGGCACTTGAATGGGCAAAGCATAGAAGGGTATGGTGGCAAATGAGATTAGTGCAGATGATCCACAAAGGTTTGCACGGACGGTGGACTGAAGGGCCTGGTTTTATGCTGTTTGGCTCCTTGACAATTATATACACATTTGTCAAGAATTAATTTGTGCAGTTGCGGGTGAAAATCCTCTATAAGCTTTCTCCTCACAAGTATGTGTGGGACTAACCTGTACAAATCTTTCAAAAAGTCTGACCGTATGAATGGCCTTTTTAGTGCTATAAATTTTCTGAATTTCTGGATTACAGGTTTTATTAGAGTAAATGAAATTAAGACTATAAGAGATAGGAGCAGAATTAGGCCATTTGGCCCATTGAGTCTGCTCCACCATTTCCTCATGGATGATCCATTTTACCTCTCAGTGCCAATCTCCTGTCTTCCCCACCGTATCCTTTCATGCCCGCACCAACCAAGAATCTGTCAACTTCTGCCTTAAGTATACCCAATGACTTGGCCTCCACAGCTGCCTGTGGTAAATAACTCCACAGATTCACCACCTCTGGCAAAAGAAATTCCTTCTCATTTCCATTCTAAAAGGACACCCCTATATTCTGAGGCTCACCCTCTGGTCTTAGACTCTCCAGCCATGGAAAACATCTTCTCCACATCTACTCTATCAAGGCCTTTCACCAATCAGCTGTGAAATGTTTGAAAGGTGAAACAAGGGACCGAACTGCTTTGTATTCCTATGTCAATACAGTAAACCCTACTTGATGTAAAGCAGACCGCAGGGTACAGTGAAGCCTCATACCGGTTGCTGACAGTGGTTTTAGACTCCCGGTACCAGAGGCTGAATTCCATTCCACCCGAGATATCAATGGCCAAACCTCCTTGGAAGTCCACAGCTGCTCTCAGTCCTGACTGCAGTGGGAGAGCCTGAAATGAAAAGAAATTGAGGGGTTTCAATGTTGCTTCAAATTGACAAAGCGAACCTCACACTAGAGGTAATGATAAAATAGATTTTCACACCTTTGGTCAGTTGAAATGATATCAGAAGATGCTATAGATTCTTAGCAGCTCAGGCAACGTCCTGAACAGAAGGGTTAACATCAGCTGATGAAACGTCACCAACCTGAAATATTTTTTCTCTCTCGCTTCCCCCAACCCCAGAACTATCTGGCATTACATTTTTGCCTGAACACACTCCTGTGAAGTGCTTGGAAATACCTTGCTCTGCTACAGTCACTACGGAAATGCAGGTCATTGTTATTCACAGGGCTTTTCTTATGTGTTGGAGGAGATTCATATGGAACGGGAGCATTTTCTCTCAATTATTGAATGATCTGTTTCCACACTGTAAGTTACACATAGTGCTTGATCACCATCCTGTCCACTTTAAAAAAAAAATTTCCTACACATTGAAGTTGCAGTGTATAAGACTATAGACCATAAGACATAGGAACAGAATTAGACCATTCAGCCCATTGAGTCTGCTCCGACATTTATTCATGGTTAATTTACACTCCCTCTCAACCCCATTCTCCAACAACTTGAGTCTCAAAGTGGACAAGACAAAAGAGATGACTGTGAACTTCAGGAAGGCACAGGTCGACCTCTCTCCATTGCACACCGGTGGCTCTGCTGTGGAGAGAGCGAAGAGCACAAAGTTCCTGGAAGTGCACATAATGGGCGATCTAACCTGGACCCAAAATACCCCTTCATTCGTCAGGAAGTCAGAGCAGGGTCTACTCTCTTTGAGGAGATTGGGGCACGAAAGACTCCCCACCCTTGTTCTAACAACTTTCTTCAGGAGCACTATCGAGAATCTCCTGTCTGACTGTGTCATTGTGTGATAGCCGCAAGGACGCGGCAGAGGATAGTAAGCCATGGTAGTGTAGCGGTTAGCAGTTAGAGCTCAGGGGCATCGAAGCTCAGAGTTCAATTCCAGCACTGTCTGCAAGGAGTTTGTATGTGCTCCTTGTGACCACATGGGTTTCCTCAGATGCTCCAGTTTCCACCTACATGTTAAAGACGTACTGGTGTAATTGGTCATTCTAAGTTGTCCTGTGATTAGAGAAGGGTCGCTGGGTAGAGCAGCTCTGAGCCAAATGCCATTGATGCACACATCCATTTCAATCTAAGTTTTCAAAAAAATTATTAATTAAAGGCAATGTTCTGATTAAGACCTGTGACCTACATATCAGAAGAAAATGTTATGAATTTTTCTTGATTTTTAAACCAGAACTTTGTGACGACTGACAGATACCTGGGAGTGATCGATGAGCAGAATGAGCCCTTTGACAACACTTATCGGATCACCAGTCGTGGTGAGCATCTTGGCCATCAAGTCACTGTAGCCTCGAAAGAAGGTGACAGGCCTGAGCTGGACATCAAACAACACAGCAGACATGCTGGCCAGGGACTCAAGGTTCTCCTCCCCTTCATCTGGTGATGCAGCTATTAAAGACTCTAATCCCTGAGCTTCAATCACAACCTGAGAAAGAAAGTGACAACAGACTCAGTAACCCAAGCTGTTCTAATGCAATGATGGCAAAATGTTTGCTTGTACAGACCGCCAAGTTCAAGGCAGCATCAAATGTGAGCCGCATTTTCTTCTGTAAAAACAAGAGATTTTTAAGCAATAAACAAGAGGTTTATTATCATCATGTGTATTGAGATAAAACCTTTGCAGATTACTCCACACATAACCACAGAGGCATAGTATAGAAAGGTAAAAACTCTAACAGTGTGCAGAATACAGTGTTACCATTGCAGAGAAAATGCAGTGCTGTGCAGGTGGACAAACAAGGTGCAAGGGCCATAAAGAGCTAGATCAAGAGTTCATCTTCATTGTACAAGAAGTCCATTCAGGGTTCGTGTAACACTGAGTTAGAATCTGTCCCTGAGACTGGTGGTGTGTTTTCTCAGGCTTTTTGTCTTCTGCCCAATGGAAGTGGGGAGAGGAGAGAAAGACAGGGTGGGGCGTGGTGAGGAGGAATCTGTTTTCCCAACACAGTTTAGACTTACAGATACAGCATAGTAACAAGTTCTTCCGGCCCAGTGAGCCCTCACTGCCCAAATGTACCCACATGACCCACTAACCCACATGACTTTGGAATGTGGGAGGAAACTGGAGCATCCAGAGGGAACCTCGGCAGTCACAGGGAGAATGTATAACACCTTAAAGACAGTAGTGGGAATTGAACCCAGGTCCCTGGTGCTGTAATAATGTTAACGCTAACCGTATGCTACCATGCCACTTTGGAAAGCAGTTATTGGGTGTTTTCCAAAGGCAGCAGAATGTGTGGACAGACTCAATGAAATGCGTGGCTGGTTTTCGTGATAGAACTGGTTGCACTCAGAACTCTGCAATTTCATCCAGTCTTAGTCTGAGCAGTTGCCATACCAGGCCCTGATACATCTGGATAGAATGTGGTTTCTACCTCAGTTGCAACCATTAGGAACCACAGTATTCTATATACCTGGGTAGCATGCAGTTGTGATTCCTGGCTGAGTACAAGGATGTTCATGTTGCTCTTTCTAAGGATGCCAGAGCCCGAGTACAGGATGTCCATACTGTATGTGGATGTGGAATCACTGCCCTCTGAAAAACACAAAGAAATCCATGGTAACTCGTCCTACAGCACAGACAATGTGCAAACTGCCACTGATCAATTATGTGTCATGCAACAGAATTTAGACAACCCAAGCAATGATTCCAGAAGATAATGTTCTTAAGTAGTTTACTAGATTCCACATCCCTTTCCTGTGACACTGACTTCTTCTGCTCCAAGGGTGATAACAGTCCCACCTTTTGCCCCAACCCAAACTGCTGATATTCTCCTGTGTGATTTAATGCGGTGATAAGCAAGAAACCATGATAAATGTAGACATCACTTCCTCAGAACAAACTTGCAGACTCACCCATAAACACATACAGACTATGTACGCGTACACTCCCACACAGATGCATACACAAATATAAAGAAATAGAAGCATATGTGCTTACACACACACACGCACACGTGCGCGCTGTAACATCATTGCTTGCACACAGGTAAAACTGTGCCTGCAGGAGATGCACACAGATGCAGTTACACAGACACTGATGTCTCTCAGACACATGTACCTTTGCTTGTAGTGTTTATGAGACTTGGGGCTTCTCCTCTATCTCTTAATTTACTCTCAGTGCCGTTGGATGGAGGTTCAAAGGGATTAAGGATCCGGTGTTAATTGGTTATTTATTATTAAACCCACTAATCTACCAGGTGTGATCTCTGCTTTGTTTTTACATCCCTCCTTCAATTTTACAATGAGTTGAGTGTAGGGAACAGACTATTGTCATGTTCCCACTGATGCAATACTGCTACAGATCTTTTTACTTCTACACTCTGGTCAGTGCATCAGTTTGGGCCATTTGTACACCCCAATGATGGGGAGCAAGCTCCTCCAAAGACAACTCTATACGTCTGATCTCTTGAATTCAGCTGACGTGAAAACCATGCAGCCTCCAACATTCATAGCCACAACGTGGAATGAATGTTGACGCAAGAGAGGGCAGGTGCTGCAATCTGGAGCACAAATCTGTTGGAGGAACTTAGTGGGTTAAGCAGTGTATGTGGGAGAAAGGAATCACTGATGTTTTGATTTGAAACTACACCTGGACTGAGAATGGAGAGAGAAGATAGTCATTATAAAGAGAAAAGGGGGATCGGTGAGATGGGGCTAGTGGGTTATTGGCTATACTAGCAAGCTCTGGTAAGAGCATGGTTGAAGAGCAGGAGATTAGCAGAAACCACAGAGGAAACAGCAAAATTTATAACAACATGGCATATTCACAGCTCTGGGGACAATAACTGCACTTCAAAAGTCCGTGACCTTGAAAGGCAGTTTAATTAAAGTCTTTCTTACTTTATTTTGGTTTTAATTCCTAATACTAGTCTGACTGGGTTCCAAGGTTGTTTGTATATAATGATACTGTTGATTTCCAGTGCTAGGGTATCATCTCAATCTCCCATCCTCTAACTCAGGTGCACCTTCTGCTTGGTGACCTACATTGAAGAGTTGCCTAACTAAAATTCAAAATTCTTATCCCCAATCCAAACCCTGCCATGAACTTGTCCCTCCCTAGCATTACAATATCCTTGGTCCCATAACTCAGCAAGATCTCCATTCTCCTGATCTTTTTTGTACTCTAAATTTAATGATTCCAAAGCAAAACACACAAAACCATATTCTTATTGATTCCACTTACAATGGACAAGCTTTTAACTGCCGAAGATATAATCCCCAAATTATCAATTTAACCTCTCAGTCTCCTTCCTTACACTCCTCTTTTAAGGGGGGGGGGTCATTAAACCGTTGCAGTTTGGTTTGGTTCTTTGTCGATACTAATGACAAGAATCCTGTTGAGCATCTGTGTTGAAGATGTTGTATAAATATTTTGACATACGTTTCATGTATCCTGAGTAGGCTGATGAGGAACCAATCCTGGAGAAACGGTCATAGTTGTGAACAATAGTGTCTTTCAGAACCTTACGCACCACCTCACTGCAAATGATAAATTAAAGACAAATTAAATAAAACCTTTGCATTTCTACTAGTTGCAGGATCTTAAAAGGTCTGCGAAATTAGTTATACTGACCAAACTCACAAATAATCTATAAAATGGTTTGAGGAAAACTACTGTTCTCAAACATGTGAACCTTATGCAAAGATTTATTATTTTGAGTGTGCTCGAGGAGAATATCACGGCCTAGATCACACCAAGCCTCCTCCTTACATCTTATTTACCATGTAAACTAGGCTCCTGATATCAACTCCATCACTGTGGAGGATCTCACCAGTATGAGGAATGATCAACGATGTCATTAGAAGACAATGTCTGTCTTATAGTGTCAAAGCAGCAGCAACTTTAATGCTGGCCTCAGACAAAGCTTACTAAAATGATTTGGATAGGATGTTCCTTCATACAAAGTCTATATTATATAAAAGCCTCCCAAGATGCTTCATGGGGGTATAATAGGAGAGTACTTGTCATGTCATGTTCCGCCCTTTGCAGGAGCTCTTTAATTAATCTTACTCCCCTGCACTTTCCCCAGATCACCCTCCCCTCCACTGCCCCACCCTTCAGGTGTTTATCCAATTCCCTCTTGAAAGAGTCTATTGAAGCTGTTTCCCTTTCAGTCCGCACAACTCAGATCACACAAACTTGTTGCGATGTTAAAACACAAATTACAAATCAATGGAATTCACATCTACCTTCCAGGAAGTTTAAAGCGGAGAACATCCTGAATCTTTGCGAGTAAATATTTGCTCATCTCAGGTGCCATTTCACCGATGGAGAGGAGAATATTTTTAACTTCCATGTACGAGGGGTTGTTGTTAAAGATGACATCTGCGGCAGCCACACGTACAGTCTTCTCATGGATCCCTTTGTTCTGATGGTAGATCCTATTCATTACCTTTTTCACCTGGTTAGAAACAAGATTTGACAGAGAGCTCCTTCAATAACACCTCCCTAACACACAGCCTCTACCAGCCAAAAGCAGAAGGACAGCATGTATATGAAAATTTTACCACCTTAAAGGTCCTTTCTAACTCTTGACTTGGAAATACATCATCAATTTTTCAATATCACCAGATCAAAATCCTTGGTTTATCTACCTTTACTTCAGGTGGTTCAAGATAGTAACTGTCCACCATTGTCTTAAGTATAAGTCAGGAATGACCAATAAGTGCTGGGTTTGCATGAATCAAAAAAAATTGGCCTTTCATGAATATGCACAGTGTTCTTTGTGATTGTCTGCTGAAGATGGGATGGTGTCCTTTGAAGAACTGAGCTTCCAAGATTATCTCAAACCAGCCATGCAATGGATACGGGGAGATAGTGTGCTTCACGGTGACAATTTGTAGTATCCTTACTTCAGGGTCAGGTTTGCATCATAATGGTGAATGCAGGTTTGTGGATGATTAGAATTTGGTGTGCACAAGTAAATTGGACAGAGAATCTGAGACCATTTCCTGTGCAGCACAGAGAAGCAGGAATAAGGCGGTGAAGTAACAACTGCTGGAGGAACTCAACAGTTCAAGCAACTTTGTTAGAGGCAGGGGGGCGCTTGACATTTTGAGTTGAGACCCTTTAACTGGTGCAAAGTTTCCACCTGAAACATCGCTCATCCCTCTGCCTTCACGAATACTGCTTGACCCGCTGAGTTCCTCCAGCAGTCTGTGTCTGCTCATATTCCAGCAACTGCGTATCTTGTGCCTCCAAGATTAAGGGAGAGTTGAACAGGTGTTCAAAGTAATGAGGTGCTTTAATGAACCAAGTAAAGAGAAATTGTTGGTGCTAATTGAGGTCTGGAAAGTGCTACCTGAAAGGATGGTGGCATCAGATTCCATAGGAACCTTAATAGACAATTGGGAGTTCACTTGGCATGCACAGATCTGCAGGGTAATGAGGATAAGGCTGGGATACTGGACAAAATGGGGTGGCACTTCATTAGAACTAGCATTGGTTTGATGGCCCAAATGGTGTTCTAAGCATTACAATTCTATGATCATGAGAATGATGTGGAATCTCACCTCCTCTGTGATGAAAGCTTGCTCATATTTCTGTATAGTCGAGACTGCAATGTTGCTGACGGGACCAGAGCCTGACTCTGCATGCATCAGTAAAGTGGGAATTGCCTCGGGAAGGAGGGCGTTTTTCAAAGCAAGAAGATACATCACAATCTCAGCTTCCTTTGTCGCTTTCTCTGCCCCTTCCAGAATCATTTCCTTTGCTTTAATCACTGTCTGAAATGAAAAAAAAATCAGTATCAGATAATGAAATTTAAAATACACAATGTAATATAACTTCTGAATTATTTCCCACGTCAGAAGCTTAAGGAAGGTGTGGAATGGGTTCTGTTTTACAGAAAGCAGAAAGAGATGGGGGAGATCTTAAATAAATTTTTAGCATCTATATTAACTTGGAGATAGCATAGAGCTGATAGAACTGAAGCAAAACAGTACTGAGGTCATGGGCCATATCCAGATCACAGTAGGGGTGGTACATGCTGTCTTGAGGCAAGGTAGGGTGGATAAGTCCCCTTGGCCTGACCAGGCATCCTTTGCTGGTGCTGAATTTGCAGGAGGCTTAGCAAAGCTATTTAAAACATACTGTGCTGGAGAACTGTTAATGTTGTTCCATTGTTCAGGAAGGCTGTAAGGATAAGCCAGGAAATCATTGACTGTTGAGCCTGATGTAATTTCTTGGAAGGTATTCTAAAGGATTGAATATACTAGCAACACACACAAAAATGCTGGAGGAACTCAGCAGGCCAGGCAGCATCTAGGAAAAGAGTACAGCTGACATTTTGGGCCGAAACCCTTCAGCAGGACTTGTTTGTGATGGAATATACTATATGTATGTGGATAGGCAAGGCTGGATTAGGGATAGTCATCTAGTTTTGTGCATGGTAATTTATACAAATTTATAGAGTTTTTCGAGGAAGTTTACCAGGAAAGTTGAAGAAAAAAAAAACTGGATGTTGTCAACAATTATTTCAACAAGACCTTTGACAAAGTCCTGAATGGAGGCTGGACCAAAAGGTTCAGTCATTGGGCATTCATGGTGAGGTAGTAAATTGGATTCAACATAGACTTTGCAGGAGAAATCAGAGCATGGTAGTAGACGGCTGCCTCTCTGACTGGAGGCATATGACTAGTGGTGTGCCGCAGGGATCTGTGCTGGGCCAGTTGTTGTCTGCCACCTATTTTAATGACTTGGATGATAACATGGTAAACTGGATCTGCAAATTTGTGGATGTCACCGAATGGGAGCATGATAGACAGTGAGGAAGACTATCAAAACTTGCATTGGGATCTGGACCTTTGGAATAATGGGCTGAAAAATGGCACATGGAATTTAATGCAGACAAGTGTGAGATGTTACACTTTGGAAAGACAAACTAGGGTTGTTCTTGCACAGTGAATGATAGGACACTAGGGAGTACGGTAGAACAAAAGACTCTGGGAATACAGATCCAAAGCTCCTTGAAAGTGGTGTCAGAGATAGATAGGCTCATAAAGAGATTTTTTTTTTAATCACATTGGTTTTCATAAATCAGAGTATGAAGTACAGGAGTTAGGATGTTATGTTGAAGTTGGAAAAAAAAGGGTCACAGAGATATATAGCCCCTGTCCCTGAGGAGCATGGCCAGTAGATTGATGGTAGATGGGGTGTTGTCCTGGTCCAGCTTGTTCTCCCACTGAGCGAACTCTGGAGCAAATACCAAAGAGCAACACTGAGCAAACACTGGAGGGCAGTACAAACAGGAGGGAATTCCTCCAGCATTTTGTGTGTGTTGCTGGTACATGTACATAGTTCACTGAGTCAGGATGGTGAAGAAACCGTTTGAAATGCTACCCTTCTTTGGTCAGGGCATCCAATACAAGATTTGGGGTCGCATGTTACAGCTGTACAAGACATTGGTGAGTCTGCACGTGGAATACTGTGTGCATTTCTGGTAAACTGGAAAAATGCACAAAATATTCACAAGGATGTTACTAGAGGGATTGATTTATAAGGAGATACACAAAAGATGGGGACCTTTTTCCCTGCACTATAGGAGGCTGAGAAATGACCTTATTAAGGTTTATAAATCATGAGAGGCATAGATAAGGTGAAAGGTCAGAGTCATTTTCCCTGGGTAGGGGGAGTACAACACTAGGGGGCATGGGTGAAAGAGGAAAGATGTTAAAAGGGATTGGAGGGGCAACATTTTCATCTCAAGGGTGTTTGTAAATTGTCAAGCTGCCAAAAAGAAGTGGTGAAGGTAAGTACGAATACACCATTTAAAAAACATTTAGCCAGGTACATAGAAAAAAGGTTCACGGAAAAGTTTAGAGTGCTATGGGTCAAACACACACAAATGGGACTAATGATAGCAACTTAGTCGGCATGGATGAGTTGGGACGAAGGCCTATTTCCATCTTATATAACTCCAGGGTTCTACAACTCTCTCCAAATAATGAATTTACAAATATGCAAGAGAAATTCTCTTTGCTCACCGGTAGTTCACACTGTCCTTGCTTGCAGAATTTTCTGACAAGTGCCCCTGTGATGATAACAACAGTTTCTCGGATATCAGCACTCTTAATTTTTCCATCAAGTATACCCTGGGATTAAAAGAAAGACAAATAACTCTTAAGCATTAAAAGTGAAAATGTAACTATTCAATAGAGAGTAGGTTAGAATAATAAATGCAGCACGCAGACTTTTAAATGTACAATATTAGAATGATTATTTGAGCACATGAACTTACTTGGAAATCAGGTTAGGTTTATGATGTCTATAACTTCTAGTTGTATTTGGTCAGGTATTAGGTTGCTGTGCTGGTCATAGCCATAGAACACTACAGCACAGAAACAAGCCCTTTGGCCCATCTAGTCCATGCTGAACTGTTATTCTTCCTAGTCCCATCAACATGCACCTGTACCATAGCCTTCCATACTCCTCATATCCATGTACCTATTCTTTAAATGTTAAATTCAAACCTGCATCCACCATTTCTGCTGGCAGCTTACTCCACAGTCTAACTACCCTTTGAGTGAAGAAATTCCCCCTCATTTTCCCTTAAACATTTCACCTTTCATCCTTAGTCCATGCCCTCTAGTTCTAGCCACATCCAACCTCAGTGGAAAAAGCCAGCTTGCATTCACCTTATCTATACCACTCATAATTTTATATACCCCACCATCAAATCTCACCTTATTCTCCTACACTCCAGGGAATAAGGTCCTAACCTATGCAACCTTGCCCTATAACTCAGCTCTTCAATCCCAGCAACATCTTTGTAAATTCTCTCTGCACTCCTCCAATCTTATTGAAACCTTTCCTGTACGTAGGTAACCAGGACAGTACACAGTGTTCCAAATTAGGCCACATCAATGTCTTGTACAACTTCAAAAGAATATCCCAACTCCTCTACTCAAAACTTCGACTTTTGAAGGCATTTATGAAGACTTTGATTTTGCACGTGCCTCTACACCCACCCCTGTGATTGATTAATCACTGCTTCCTGAATTGATTGATCAAATCACAGGGATCAAGGAGGGTATTTGGGAATTTCGATTGATACCTGCCTTGTATGTGATTATCAACATATCCGATGAACAGGTAAAGGTCGATTTATAAAAGTAGATCCTGAATGATTATAAGATTGCAGCTATATAGGACCCTGGTAAGACCCCACTTGGAGTACTGTGCTCAGTTCTGGTCACCTCACTACAGGAAGGATGTGGAAGTCATAGTAAAGGTGCAGAGGAGATTTACAAGGATGTTGCCTGGATTGGGGAGCATGCCTTATGAGAATAGGTTGAGTGAACTCAGCCTTCTCTCCTTGGAGCGACGGAGGATGAGAGGTGACCTGATAGAGGTGTATAAGATGATGAGAGGCATTGATCGTGTGGATAGTCAGAGGCTTTTTCCCAGGGCTGAAATGGTTGCCACAAGAGGACACAGGTTTAAGGTGCTGAGGAGTAGGTACAGAGGAGATGTCAGGGGTAAGTTTCTTACTCAGAGAGTGGTGAGTGCGTGGAATGGGCTTCTGGCAATGGTGGTGGAGGCGGTGATAGGGTCTTTTAAGAGACTTTTGGATAGGTACATGGAGCTTAGTAAAATAGAGGGCTATAGGTAAGCCTAGTAATTTCTAAGGTAGGGACATGTTCAGCACAACTTTGTGTTCCGAAGGGCCTGTTTTGTGCTGTAGGTTTTCTATGTTTCTATATTTCCTAAGATCGCAGATTCATACTATAAGGTGCTGATTGTTCTTCAGTAACATCAATTATTCAACTGGAATCATATGGGATGTTTACTGAGGATATTGTCTAATTTATTCTGCATTTATTTTGATGCTTTGTGATGGTGGGGAGAAGCAAGCGGGAGTGTCTCATTTACTGAGCCAACTCATTGATACTCCACAACTTTGGTTAGCCATGCTGTCCAACTGAACAATGGACATAACTCCAGAGCACCCTCATCCTATAAACCATTGTTATCAAACAGAAGGAGATCATTCGAAGGCAAATTTAAAAGAGCATTCATGCTGATACCTTGACAATCTGACGATAAGCGATTGTTTGACTGGAACTACTAACCATTAAGGCTTTGAGCAATTCTTCTGTGGGATGAGAGGTGAATCCACAGGCATACAGGAACCTTTCCTGCAGGATGAAGCTGCTGTCATTTCGGAAATCCAGGAATTCCAACATTGCTGCCAAAGAAGCAACGGTGTGAGCAGAGGTCACAGCATCGACCAATGGTGGGCTATAAGAGAGAGACACAAGAGACAGCAGATGAATGAAGCTGCTTAAAGACCTTTGTTAGGAGAGGCATGTACTGGAGGTATTGATAGTGAATTCCCTTTCTGGCACACCTTAATGTTATATCCAGCTTGAATAATCTGGAAGAAAATGAGTGTACTCTTAAGTTTAGTAAATGGTATTTGCCATATTGTAGAAACCAACCACAGGCCTGGTGATTACATTGCAGAACATTTCCATTCAATCTGTGACAGTTAAAGTCAAGTTTATTGTCATATACACACTGCACAAGTGTAATGATAAACTCACCTGCAGCAACGTCACAGGCACATTCAAATAAGCAGCATTCAAAAGAAAAACAAAAATTAAACAATCTTTACAAGGAAGAACACAAGTAGAAGTTTTTAAAAGTCCATTTTAATGCAAAGAGATCAAAAGTGGTTGTAGGCCAAATTAAAGGTGGTGTGAAATCAGCATATAGGAAGGAGACTGAAAATCTGGCTGAGTGGTGCAGCAATACTTTCTTACTCAATGTCAGCAAGAGCAAGGAGCTGATAACTGACTCCAGGAGGGGAAAACCGAAGTCCATGAGCCTGTGCCATCCGGGGATCAGAGGTGGAGTGGGTCAATTCAGTCCATTATGGGTGAAGCCCTCCCACCATTGAGCACATCTACACAGAGCGTTGTTACGGGAAATCAGCAGCCATCGTCAGGGTCCCCCACCATCCAGTTCATGCTCTCTTCTTGCTGCTGCCATCAGGAAGAAGGTACAGGAACCTCAGGACCCACACCTCCAGATTAAGGAACAGATAGTGCTCCTCAACCATCTGGCTCCTGAACCAGAGAGGATAACTTCACTCACCCCTTCACTGAACTGTTCCCACAATCTATGGTCTCACTTTCAAGGACTCTTCATCTCATGTTATTTATATTCGTTATTTATTTATTTATTTATTTATTTGTTTATTTGTTTTCATTCTTTTTTGTATCTGCACAGTTTGTTGTCTTTTGCACACTGGCTGTCCACCCTGCTGGTGTGGTCTTGCATTGATTCTATTATGGTTATTGGATTTATTGTGTACGCCCACAAGAAAATGAATCTCGGGGGGTTGGAGTTTCAAGATGGCGACGTAAGCATCTGCCTTTTAGGCGCTCTTTATTTTTTCAACTATAATCACCCTTTAATTAGATCTTTTCGAACTTAATCATATGAGTTGCTACCTTTGATTGACCCTTTTTTCCTAAAATAATATTTGATCTAATCTTGTCAAACCTAAAATGGCTACAAGTAAGAAATCGGCTAAGGATCCTGTATCCATCGACGCAATTTCTGCTCTTTTGGACACTAAACTGGATGCTAAACTGGATACTAAACTGGCGGGTCTGGAAGGCAGACTAGAAGGTAAATTGGACAGTAAACTGTTAAATTTGGAAAGGAGGATTACTTCGAAAATATCCGATCTTGAAGGAGTTGTTAAATCGCTTGAAACTAAGTTTCAGTCGCAGGCGTTAGTGGTTCAGCAGCATGAAAATAAGATCACGACTCTTGAACAATCAATTTGTGAAAAAGCACGTACAATTGAAGTGTTAGAGAAGAAGATAGAGTCGACTGCTAAAACTTTAGATCAGTATAAGTTTAAAATTACTGATCTTGAAAATCGTTCTCACAGACAGAATTTGCGCATCATCGGAATTCCCGAAAAAGTTGAGTCCGGTGATTTAACTGAATTTTTCTCTAAATTATTGTGGGAAATTTTCGGTGGTGAAGGTTTGAAAAATGAACCTGTTATCGACCGCGCTCATAGAGTTGCGAGGTTTTCGTCTGTGCCTGATAAACCACGAGCGGTGATTGTTCGCCTTCATTATCCTCGTGAGAAAGAGCTTCTAATTCGGTTAGCTCGTAAAAAAGGTATGATCTCCTACAAAAATTACTCATTTCGAATTGTTGAGGACTATTCGTATGAAGTAATGAAAGCCAGGATCGCTTTTAAACCAGTGATGGCAGAGATTCATTCGATTGGATTTAAACAAGCTTTAATGTATCCAGCGAAGCTTAGAATTGTGCTGCCCAACAACAGTCTACACTTTTTTAACACTCCTGAAGAAGCGAAGAAATTTGTTGAAGAATATCGATCCTCTAGTGCAACTTGAACTATGAGTTACATTGAAGATTTTTTTTTTTGGAGAGAGGATGCCATTTCATTTTAAGTTTTAACCCTGGAAGTTGGGTTATAACTTTTTATTTTGGGCTATAGGTCTGGGGTTTTTTTTTTACTACTATTATTATTGCTTATAGATGCTGTTTTAATTTTTATAATATCCTTTTTTATATACGTTTGTATTTTGTAATCAAGAATTATTTTTTCAAAATGTCGTTTCTTCTTCCCATAAGTCTTTACTTTTTATAAGCGTTTATTTGCTTGCCTGTATTTAGAAATGGAACAAAGGTTTTGAATTCTTTTTTTTTAGTCTTTTTTTTATATATGTTATAGTGTCTATTAAATCTTTTTTTTTAAAAAAAATTCTATTTTGATAACTTTTTTGATTGCTGAATTTATATTCATATTTTGTAATATGGCTTTCTCAAAATGTCGTTTCTTCTTCCCATAAGTCTTGGCTTGTGAAAAGTCATCTTTGTATCTGAATATGGAATTTCTTTTTTAAAGGTGTATTACATTTTTAAACTTTAATGTTCATTTTTTTTTATTAATGATTTTTCTGGTTTTACTATTTTGGTTTTTTTTCTTGATTTGACTGATGTGTGTGTGTATGTGTATGTATGTATATATATGTAGGTATATATATATAAATATATATATATTTTTTTTTTTTGCAACTCTATATTTTAATTAGGGTGTTATATAGTTTTTTCTTAAAAAAATTTTCTTATGGAGCTGCCATCTTGAAATGGGGGTAATATTAGTATTAGTTTATGCGCCTGCCGCTTGGCTTTCTTTCAAAGGGTGGGGGGAGGGGGGAGGGATCTTTTTTCACGCTTTTGCTTTTTATTTTTTTGCTTTTAGTTTATGGGCTGACTTTAAATTGTTAATATTGTTGAGGTGTCAGGATCTCCGGTTGCTCCTGAATCAATTTTCCTTCTTCCTAAATTGTGGGTTATGTGTCTTTTTAACCTTTTATGATACACACAATTAATATTGGTATGATGGATAAATCTATTAACTTTATCTCGTGGAATACTAATGGTTTAAATCATCCGATTAAACGTAAAAAAATATTTAAAGTATTCCATAGATTGAACGCTAATATTATTTTTGCACAGGAGACCCATATTAGGAGGGAGGATAATCAACGTTTTTTTAGGTTCTGGAAAGGACAACAATTTCACTCAAATTGTACCGCTAAAATTAGGGGTGTGTCTATTTTTATAGACGCCTCTATTTCTTTTACACATTATGAAATTATTTCGGATCCACAGGGTAGATTTTTGTTGATAACTGGTTCACTTTTTAATCGGAAAGTTGTTTTAGTTAATATTTATGCTCCAAACTTTGATTGTCCTGAATTTTTTAAGCGTTTATTTACTTCTCTTCCTAACTTGAATGAATATATGTTGATTATGGGTGGAGACTTTAATTGTTGTTTGAATCCTTCGATGGATAGATCTAAACCTATTCGAACTCTTCCGAATAGATCAGCTTTACTTATTAATTCTTTTATGGTTGATTCTGGAATTACTGAAATATGGCGGTTTTTGAACCCTAAAGATAAAGAATTTTCATTTTTTTCACATGTTTATCATAGTTATTCTAGAATTGATTATTTCCTTATTGATCATCGTTTATTAACAGATGTTATTGATTGTAAATACGATTCTATTGCTATTTCGGATCATGCGCCTTTGAAGTTATCTATCAAGATTCCGGACTCTTCTTTCAATACTAGATCTTGGAGACTTAATGCTACTTTGCTTCAAGATCCAGAATTTATTACCTTTATAAAACAACAAATTGACTTATTTTTTTCAACAAACTATAATGAAGAGATTGATAAAGGTATACTTTGGGACTCTTTCAAGGCTTTTATTCGTGGACAAATTATTTCATATTCCGCTGGTAAAAGAAAACAAAGATATTCAGATATAGCTTTATTGGTGGATAAAATTAAAGAAATTGATAAGATTTATTCCGTTACTCCTACCAAAGAACTTTATAAGAAGAGAGTTGAGCTTCAAATGGAACATAGTTTATTATTATCTTCTTCAATTGAGAATCAATTAATTAAGACTAGGGCTCAATTTTATATTCATAGTGATCGAACTGGTAAATTGTTAGCTAATCAATTAAAAGCTATTTCGACTAAGCGACAAATTATTAAAATTCGTAAACAAGACGGTAATTTAACTACTGATTATAAAGAAATCAATAACACTTTTCAAGATTTTTATAAATCTTTATATCAATCAGAAGATATCTAACCCTGTTGTTAAACATACACTACGAATTTGGTTTCAATTTCGCAAATTCTTTAATCTGAAAAACTTTGCTTTGGACAGCCCTATTTTATGTAATTTTTTTTTCAAACCTTCATTGACAGATCAAGCTTTTAGTATATGGAAAAGGAAAGGTATAAAATGTTTTCGTGATCTTTTTTTTGAAGGTATTTTGAGGTCTTTTGATCAACTATCCAACAAATTTGAATTACCTAAATCTAATTTTTTTAGATACTTACAAATTAGAAATTTCTTACATAAAATTCTTCCGTCTTTTCCTAATTCAACTCCATCGGATTTTTCAGATTTGATTTTTACTTTTAATCCTTGTCAGAAGGGATTAGTAGCTTTTATTTATAACATGATTATGAAGATACAGCCAGAAATATCGGATAGAATTAGACAAGAATGGGAAAAAGAACTTCGATGTAATATATCAACAGATAAATGGGAAAAAATTTTACAAATGGTTAATTTCTCTTCTATTTGTGCTAAACATGCTTTAATACAATTTAAAATTGTACATAGAGCTTATATGTCTAAAGATAAGCTTGCCCGATTTTACTCGCATATTAATCCTCAATGTGACAGATGTCACTTAGAAGTGGCTTCATTGACTCACATGTTTTGGACATGTCCCACTTTACATAACTATTGGAAGGACATTTTTGATGTCATTTCCTCAGTATGGAATATCGATTTACAACCCCATTTTATTACTGCAATTTTCGGTATACCAAATGAAGATGGCAATCAGCTTTCCCCTTCAATCAGACGAATGATTGCCTTTGTAACATTAATTGCCAGAAGGTCTATATTACAAAACTGGAAAGAAGTAAATCCTCCTACTACATTTCAGTGGTTCTCCCAAACCATTTCTTATTTGAGTTTGGAAAAAATCAGAAGCACTATCTTTGATTCTTCAATTAAATTTGAAGAAACCTGGGGACCATTTATTCGACATTTTCACATGAATTAATTTGGCCTATTTCAGATCCTTTTCTCTACTTATCCTTGTTCAGGTATGGAGTTCCGGAGTTCTTTTCTTGACACCTTTATATATTTATAAAGTGCTATTATTGCCCATGTTAGTTTAGTTTAGTATTTTTTTACAATATATATTTTTTCTCATATATAATTTCAATTTTTTTTTCTTTTTTCGATGATTATTTTTGTTTTTTTTTCATATATATTTATATAGACTTGATTGATTTATGTACCTTTTGTCGATTGATGTTTAATAGGATATTATTATCCTATTACTAATGTAATTTCAAGCTTATTGAATTTGTAATCTGTTCATTATTATGTGTTGTTTTTTTATATATGAAATTTAATAAAAAGATTGAAAAAGAAAGAAAGAAAATGAATCTCAGCATTACTTATGGTAACATATTCTTTATGTACTTAGATAATAAATTTACTTTGAAGTTTGTTCATGGTGCTTTAAGAACCAAATGGTTGTATTATCATAATTGTTGAGTTACAGTAAAAAAAACTGTTTTGCAGATCAAGTTATTACAACAGTGACTCAAAGGTTTCAGATAATCAGTGATTCCTACCTTGCATCTCACATTTCCATCATTTAGGTGGTTCTCATCCCATTTCCTCTGGTAATTTCAGATTTCATCCATCTCTTCCCAAACTAAGATTTGCTGTTTGCTGGTCTTTACCACACCACTATGTAAACCGTACAATCTCTCCTACCTCTCCACCTGCAACAGATCCCCCCCCCCAACTTATTTTTTCTGTCCTTCTCAACCTCTAACCTCCGCTAACCACCTTTCCCACAAGTTTACATTCTAACTTCCCTTAGTTCTGATGAACAGTGACAGTTTGTCACTCTGAGAATGTTGCACAGTATTTCCAGACCCCTCTTTGACTACCATTCCTGCACTTCTCTACTGCAGGACGAACCCAGGTCTTCATTCCATATTGGACTCAACTCGTCCTTAGCCCAAGATACAAGGCCAGTAGGATAGAAATAGGTTACAAAAGAAGGAAGGGAGCTATGAGGCCTGCATGGGATTCCAATACAGTAATCAGGAGAAGATAGCTAAAGGAACTGCACAACACTCACACATGATTTGGATGTGATGAATTTACAATCTGAAACCTCAACATGCTAAATTCTGGAAGAGAAGCGCAAATTCATCGCAATGCGTTTTGTTTTAATAAAAACATTAGCATCATCTGCATCAACAAAAGGAAATGTACAACTCACAGTCTGCTATCACTTTCACTTCTCAGAATTTGCAGGATCTCCTCCTTCTTAGCTTTCCTCAGAGCATGAACCAGAGATATGAAGTGCCTGGAGGCAGATGCTTTTGCAAGGTTGTCAGGCTCTAGTTCTTTACGAATAGTCTGCCAGTATTCAACAAGCTGCAAACACAGAGAGTGATGGATTGAATTAATCTTTTCCAATTAGACTAGTATCCTATTCAAGAGCTTTCTGTATGAATTTGGCCAGCCGAAAAATACTTGTTTGGCAATTTCACTGTTGAAAGCAGAAAATAATTTTAAGCCACAAGTACAGCTTCACCACTTACTGAAGGACATCCTTTGCATTTTGCTTTAACTACTCCAGAGATCAGAGAGATGGGGGCATATTCAGAATTCACTGAATTAACAACACTGCTAATCTGATCTCCTTGGATTTCTTTAGGTCCAGCTTCGGTTGTCAGAAATTCCAACTTCTGTCTGAAAGAAGAAAGAAATGGTTTACTGCAGGTATGCCTACCGAACATTCTGACTACAGTACATGGATAGAATTGCACTACTGCAATAGAACTAATGCTAGAAACACACAAGGTCAGGCAGCAGCTGCGCTGAGTGAAAAAGTGAACTCTTAGACCGTTCTCTTGATGACCATCTTTGTGCTTTCTGTTTTATGATCATCATGGTGTAATGGCTGATATGTATGTTCAGCTTTCTATTTTTTCAATATACGAAAATGACATAAAAGACTCTTTTTCATTTACCACAAGTAAGAGTTGTACAATGGTCAGAAATTTCTGGCCTATCTTGTATGTTAAGATGGATTCTTGACCTCACAATCTACCATATTATGGCCGTACACCTTATTATCTGCCTGCACGCACCTTTTCTTTAACTGAAACACCACATTCTGCAATCTCTTATTATTTTCCCCTTGTACTACCTTGATGCAATGATATGACGGAATGATCTATATAGATGGCATGCAAAACGAAGCTTTTTCCTGTACCTCAGTGCACATGTCAATAATAAACCAATTTACCAATCTAGACCATATAGCTTTACAAAACTGTTAGAATACATGAACCTAAAATCTGACACATATAGTAACCAACAGTGGCAACTCTGCAGAAGTGACTGCATTGGGTGTAAGTTGGGGTTTTGGACTGAGAATGATTCATTTAGGCAATATGGCAGCACCAGCAACCTGGGTTCAATTCCCACCGCTGTCTGTACACTCTCCCTGTGACTGCATGGGTTTCATCCAGGTGCTCCGGTATCCTTCCAGATTTCAATACAGTTAGTAGGTTAATTGGGCAGCATGGGCTTGATAGGCTGGAAGTTACCAAACTATATCTCCAAATCATGAAAGAGACTACAGAAGTTCAAGTCTTTCTTTTTAATATTGACCATTTTTAATCTGAATTCCGTGACAAAATATTAACAAAATGTACTTACATTGATGTAATTTTGGCTGCAAGTTCTTGTCGTAGATTTAGTGATATCAGGTGATGCTCCTCAGATAATACTGAATGAATTAAATTCTTCTTTAATACGTACATGCTCACTGATTGTGATGTTGCGGTAACCCCTAAAACCTGGAAAACAAAATCAGTGCAGCATTAAAATACAACTGTAAAACTTTTCATGCTCTTGTCCTTAAGTGTTGCTTCAGATCATTCTCAAATGATGTAATTTCAAAATAACTGTATAATAATTCTCCAGGTCAAAGGAATTATTAACTAGAAATGTGCTAATTGCAATCAGATAAAAATAAATTTTCTTTCCTACACTCAAACCCACACATATGCCAAGTCCTACACCCCAACATAGAAGACAGATTCTCCATGGAACTTACACTTTTCCCCTCACTTACAACAGAAAATAACTGCCTTTACCTTACAAAGCTAAGGCCACCTTAACAATTCTCTGCCTGTATGACATTGGACGTTGACAGATAACTCCACTTTTACCTGCAATTTCTGCAGTTAATTTTTTTTCAGTGTTTAATCAATTTCCCTGAGCTTCTTTGAAAACATTTAAAAAATCATAAAAGCAGAATTAAACAGCAAGGATAACACTTGGCACATTGAGCATCTGCCAGCTGCATTCTTTAACACACCCTTAAGACTACCTCTGCAATGGTACACTATAGGCCACCTCTTGCATTACTGTGAGTTGCCTTTGATTTTTTTTGCCGAAGTTCTTGCTTTCACACGGTACTGTATTCGTGGTATGGCTCAGAGCACTCAGACTGATTACATCGCTGCCTGGCATGGAGGTTCCAACGACAGGACTGCAAGACACTGCAGAGTTTAGCCAGTTCTGTCACAGGTACACCCTCTCCGCCATCAAGGTCATGCTCAAGAGGAGGTGGTCTGCATCATTAAGGACCCCCACCATCTAGGACATGCCCTTTTCTCACACTACCGTCAGGGAGTAAGTACAGGAGTCTGAAGAATAACGCTCAATGATTCAAGTAGAGCTTTTTCCCCTCTGCCATCAGATTTCTGAGCAGTCCATGAGCACTATCTCATCATTCCTTCCTTTTATACAATTTATTTATTTTTTGTAATTTTATATCTTTGTGCTGTACTGCTGCTGCAAAACAACAATTTCCACAACATGTAAGCCAGTGATAATGATCTGATACTGATTCTGATTTAACCTATAATTTATGTTCTGTCTGTTGTCAATACCCATGTGCCTGCTGCCAATATGTTGCTGCAAGCAAGATTTTCATTGCACGTGTACTTCCCTGTATTTGTGTACATGACAATAAGCTCAACTTACTAATAAGTAAAACAATGACTTTAAAGGAATTGTCTTTACCCTGAAAATGTGGGAACCTGGGATTTGCAAACTCAAAAAAGCTGTTAAGGGGAAACTGAATAAATCCAAGAGGTAGAAAAGAATGGAAATGTCTGTTGATGTAAAGAGTGAGCTAGAGTGAGAGTGAATCAGAATCAATTTTATTGGAATTATGTGATATGAGTTTGTTGTTTTGCAACAGCAGTACAGTGCAAAGATACAAAACATCATAAAAATACTAAATAAGTAAATAGTTGAACAAAAGGAATAATAAAGTGGTGTTCATGAGTTCATAGACCATTCAAAAATTCCAAGCAGAGAGGAAGAAACTCTCTGAATCACTGTGTGTGAATTTTCAGGCTTCTGTGCCTTGTCCCTGACGGTAGTAACAAGGAGAGGGCATGTTCCAGGTGGTGATGAGCATATTATAGAATAAACATCAGTTTGATGTGCTGAATTTTAGTTCCTGTGTTCTAAATTTGACACTATTCTATATGAATTACTCCTAGCTTTTGTATCTGTACATATACCAGGTGTTATACTTAGATACCAAATCAGAAACACAAGAGACAGATAAAAACGCCTTCTCCCTCAGCTGGTCTCACCTATCAGCTGCCAGCTTGTACCCCTTCCCCACCTCCCACCTTCTTATTCTGGCTTCTTCCCTTCTAGTCCTGACGCTGACCTACTCAGTTCCTCCAGAATCTCTCATGTTTATGGCCAGCAGATAGCTATGCTGTTGACACTGACCTTGCTGTGACTGGTGAATCCGCTCTGTGACGTCTTGCAGCTGTCCAGTTTCTTCACTTTGGTTACCTGGTCATCGCGTGCCTGGTAATCAACACTGCACTTTCCGGAGATATCAACCTGGAGATTGAGCAAGCGGAAACTGAAGTGTGGATGACAATGAAACAAAGAGGAAAAGCTGAACATGAGGGAAAGTGCGTATTTTTTAAAAAGAGAAAGCCCAGGCATCATGAGTTCTTGTCTTTCAACAACCCAATGTGGACTCTGTTATTGTTCAGCTAACGTGTACATTTTCAGTGTCAGAAAGTGAACAGATTTCCATTGAAGTGTGGAAGCAGATTGCAATTGACAGCTGTTCTGCGTACCAGTAGAGTAATAGATGACGAATTTCTCCATACCACCTCCATTCCGTTCCCACCCCGTTTTCTTTTTTGAGACGTTATTTGACATTGATTGTCCATTCTAATTCACCTACTAATCCTCATAAGATTGATCTCTCAAACCTTTAGACTTTACTTTCTTGGGAGGTAAAACAGGCTTGACTTGTCATGTTTACAAATATCTGCAGATATACAGTCAGCCCTCCTTATCCGCGGGGAATTGATTCCGGGATCCCCTGCGGATACCAAAATTTGTGGACGCTCAAGTCCCTTATTTAACATGTAGTTTTTAGGACCCAGCGGAACCCCGGACTTTATTTAACATGGCTCTGTGAGGTGGACATTAGGACCTGGCATCGCAGCACTGAATCCGCAGTGTTTCTGTTCATGAAAATAATCACGACCGCGATTGAAAACAAGGTGGAAGTAATAAAGCGATCGGAAAGAGGTGAAATGCCATCGGTCATTGGAAAAGCATTAGGCTGCAGTCGGTCAACGATTGGAACAATTTTAATGGAGAATGTGAAAGGCCCTGTTCTGATGAAAGCTACAATTATTACCAAGCAACGCAGTGGTTTAATTATTGAAATACATGTGTTTCTTAAGTGTTTTATATGCATAGAAAGGTAAAATACATACTATATACTAAGAAAAACGTTTGACTAACTGACGCTAAATATTACCGGATGTACCTGTTCTGACTTAAAATCAGACTTAAAGACGGACTCAGGAACGGAACTCATTCATAACCCAGGGTCTGCCTGTACTTTTAAGTCATTTCTAGATTACTTATAATACCTAATACAATGTAAATGCTATGTAAATAATTGTTATACTGTATTGTTTAGGGAATAATGACAAGAAAAAATAGTCTGTACATGCTCAATCAATGAGTGCTGGAGAGAGAATTTCCGGGTTTTCCTGATCCACAGTTGGTTGAATCCGCGCACATGGAATCCGTGGATAAGGAGGGCCGACTGTACTTCTGACGGGTTCATTGTCAATGTAAGAAGCTACACTCCTGTGCATTTGAATAGCTGTACCAGGGAGAGAGAGTAGTCGACCCGGTCCAGTATATCAAGCCACATCCCTCCCCATCATCGGTAGCATCTGTGGAAGACTATGCCTCAAGAAAGCAACACCTACCATTAAATGTCCTCAGTATCCAGGCTATGCCATCTTTTTGTAGCTACCATTGGGTAGGAATGGGAGGTCCCACACCATCTGGGTTAAGAACAGCAATTTCCCTTCAACCATGTGGTTCTTGAACCACATGGCAAAACCCTGGTCCCTACAGGTTAACAACACTATAAGCACCTTACCAATTTGCACTATAATGGACTTTGCTTTTTGTTCTAATTTGGTTTTCTTGTATAAAAATTTGTGTAAAATTTTTGTTTTTCTTGCCAATGTTACTTATATGATGCTATGTAACTATGATGCTGCTCAAAGCAAGTTTTTCATTGCATCTACGCATACAAGTACCTTGTGTGTGTGACAATAATCTCAAACTTAACTTTGACATTAATTGCTCAAGCATCCACAGACAATTAAGATTTTCTCCCATCTACTCCAACCCACAACTCCAAAAATATATAGAACATTGCATCAAATATTTACCTCAGTAACACTTCTAGACTTGAATTGTACTTGGAACAAGCTGGCTAGACCTCTCTTGATATTTTGAAGCACCACAGGCTCATTTGAGAATGAGTAGAATGTTTTCACCTGGAGAATGAAAAAAATCGAAGAAGCAGTTAACCACAAAACCATAAGATATAGGAGCAGAATTAGGCCATTTGGCCCATCGAGTCTGCTCTGCCATTTCATCATGGCTGATCCTCTCAGCCCCAATCTCCTGCCTTTTTCCCTTATCCCTCATGCCCTGACTAATCAAGAATCAATCAACCTATCGATATACATAAGAACCAGGCCTCCACAGCTGCCTGAGGCTTTCACGGATTCACCACTGTCTAGCTAAAGAAATTCCTCCTCATCTCTGTTCTAAAAGGATGCCCCTCTATTCTGAGGCTGTATCCTCTGGTCTTAGACTCTCCCACAATAGGAAACCAATGTCACAGCTGGATTTCATCTTGGAGAATTATGTAACAAAAGCCCATTTTTCTTTGTAATATCACCTCACATTGCTTCACTGAAGTGTTAACAAAACAATGGGAATTCTAGGGTCAGGCTAGTGTGAAAGGAGCGCCTTACACCTCCTTTGGTAGAGACATATCTCCACCCTGCCACCCACTCTAGACTGTAATGAATTTTAAAATTTGATAACATCTTGGTTACATAATTATCTCACCAATTCCATCTCCACAAACTCAAGGAAAGACTGGGATCAAGCGGTAACTTCTTCCAGTGAATTCTGATTGGAATTAAGGTAGGAGTTTGCAAAAGGACAATTCATAAAAAGACTTAAGGACAAACCACCATTCACACGGGTCTTTGATGTGACAACTAACAAGATGGACCTATCAGATGTAATTGGGGCTACTAAAATGTAGCAGTAATATGATGTAACAGGAAGATGCCTGCTGCTTCACAGCTCCAGAAATCTGGGTTCAATCCTGACCTCTGGTGCTGTCCACAAGGGGTTTGCACATTCTTCTTCGGAGTGCTCCAGTTTCCTCCCACTTCCCAAAGTCATCATAGGTTAAAAGGCTACATTGCTTCGAGTACAGGCTGGTGGTTGTATGCAGGGGAAGTTGATGGGACTGTGGGGAGAATAGGTCACAGGCAAAATCAGTGGGAGAATGAGATTATTCTCTGACCTGTCAGGGATGTAATTGGTAGAAATGCCTCCAGCTATGTCTAAAGAAAATAAGGAAGAAAAGATACTTGTCTTTTGAACTTCCACATTTGTCAATCTGCTATTAGCACGCTCTAGGAGCCAAGACTTTGAACTTTAACCAACAATTCAGCTAAACCTTATTAAACGTGCAATTAACACCTTATCAAGCATTGCACCATTGTGTTAGAGTACAACCACCCAGGTGCTGAGTAAGCAATCCCACAAGGCACTGAGTTTGGTAAATCTCAGTTCCAAAACAGCCTCAAACAAGAGAAGATCTGCAGATGCTGCAATTCCAAGCAACACATATAAAATGCCGAAAGGTCTCAGCCTGAAACGTCAACTGTACTCTTTACCATAGATGCTATCTGGCCTGCTGAGTTCCTCCAGCATTTTGTGTGTGCTACCAAAGCCATCTGTTCACTACAGCTGGCACAATTATCTCAGAAATCTATTGAAGAATTATTTACTATTCAGAATGAAGTTCTTACAGGGGAACATAATAAATTTTAGTTGGAACAGGTTACACAGCCCCTTGAGTACATGTGTCTGGCAAGCTGCTGAAAACTGTCAGTTTTTCTCTGCTTTGTATAGCATGGACTCTGTATTTCTCACTTCCTCAGTAAAACAGCCAACATAACCAAAGATCCATCCCATTTGGATATTCTCTTTTCTTCTCCCTCCTGTCAGACAGACAATACAAAGGTCTGAAAGCACATGCCATCAGGCTCAAGGGCAGCTTCTGTACTGCTGTTGTAAGACTATTAAAGGCCCCGCTCATACAATGTACCTCATCAAGGCCTTCCACCTTATTGTCTGCCTGCACTGCACTTTCTCTGTAACTGTAATATTTATTCTGCTTTCTGTTATTGTTTGACTGATGTGATGAAGTGATTTGTACAGATGGCACTGAAAACAAAGCTTTCACAGCCCCTTAATACATGTGACAATAATAAACTGATTTAGCGACTCACTTCTTCTACCATTAAACAAGATCTTAAGTGCAGCCTGTCAAGTCACATAGGATCAGGTTGTCAGGAACACGACATTATACTCAAAATTAGCATCAAGCAATTTCACCTTGTGCAGTTCATGCATTAGCCAACCTGAATCTGGAATCGTGGGACAGGGGTAAGAGTCCTTGGATGAGGACATTTAGATTGATCAAACCCCATCTTGCCTCCTCTGTTGATTAATGTAATGGCAAAACTGAAAGTTTTACTCCAGTGTTCGTCATGTTACCAACTCTAGTAGGCCACATCCCTAAAGCTTTCATTGGGAATTTAGTGGCACAGTGATAAACTAGCTTTGACACACTAATTCAAATCACATTAAAGCTGCTGGAGAAGTTAAACAAATCTGGAATAAAAAGATAACTTTAGTAATAGTGACAGTGGAAATATTGAAATGTCATAAAGAAAATCTGGTTCACTGAAATCCTTCAGGGAAGGAGATACGCTATCTCTATATGCTCAAAGCTGTAGGTGACTCGACACACAATTTTGTGATGGAAAATAGATATAGACGTTATCAGTAAGTGCCACTCTGTTGTTTGAATTGAGGTGAAAAGACCCATGGCGCTACCACATGTGACATTTGATGCTCAAAACTCCATCTTCCCATGCTACCTGGCAATAGAATCTTTATTGCCTACATCTCCTTTGTTCATATTTTTCTATTGTAACTGATGTGAAAGCATGCAGCATACAAATAAAATACAACATTTCTTTTTCTAATTAAAATAGTGTGCTGGGGTCAATTTTCGACACCAGAGAATCTAGAGTAACACTGAAGTCAAGGGATCAGTATATATTGAGAAATGTGACTTAATGCACTGAAATAACCTTTAACACCACTAGTAACTGTACAGCTCATCCTTTACTGGCCACTGGCAGTAAATCTCAGAACGAACTTTGAATGCCTGTGTCTGCCAAATTCAGCTTGTCTTTGCTTATGTGTTACAGTCTCATTGGTTTATTCTAAATTGAGATATTATTGCATCAACTCTCTGATCAGATTGGTGATGTAATGACCAGGAGATCAAGGTACTACTGGTTACCTAACAACAGTAAACAGCTCACTGATGACAGGTTTCTGGTGAAACTGTTAAGAATTGATCCAAGGTCACCCCTCATTCTTCAGTGTTCCAAGGAATAAACTGGCAAACTCTCCCTATAACTCAGACTGTCTGGTCCTGGCAACATCCTCATAGGTCTCTTCAGAACTGCTTTCAGTGTAACCACATCTTTCCTGGAACAGGATGATGAAAACTACACAGTACTCCAAGTGTGGTCTCGCCAATGACTTACACAACTGTAACATAATGTCCCAACTCCGACACTTACTGTCCTGACTGATGAAAACTAGTATGCAAAATGTCTTTCACCATCTTGTCCACCCTTGATAACAATTTCAATGAACTGTGCACTTGTACTGTTATATTCCTCTGTTCCATTACTTTCCCCAGTGTTCTACATGGTATAAGTTGTACATTGGTTTGACCTTCCAGAATGCATCACTTTATACTTATCTGTATTGAAATCTACTTGCCCATTCTCAGTCCACTTCCCAGACTGATCAAGATCCTCTTGTAACCCATGATAACCTTCTTCACTATCAACAACCCTACTTAATTTCATGTCATCCATAAACTTACTGATCAAGCCTTGTACATTTGCATCTAAATCATTTATATAACCAACAAATAATGAGGGCCCCAACACTGACCCCGTGGCACACCACTAGTCACCAGCCTCCATTTCGAAAAACAACCTTCAACCACCAACCTCTGCTTCCTACCTCCCAGCCAATTTTGAATACACCTGACTAGCTCTCCATGGATTCCATGGGCATAACCTTACAGGCTTGCAGACCACGTGGGGCCTTGTCAAGGGCCTTGCTATAGTCCAAACAGAAAGCATCCACTGTCCTCCTCACACCTAGCTTTTTGGTTACTGCTTCAAAAAAACTCTAAAAAGTTTGTCAAGTATGACTTTGAACACAAATCCATGCTGACTTCTTCTAATTAGATACAGTCTATCTGAATGCTCATAAAACCTATCCCTCAGAATTCCCTCCTGTCTGGCTGGCTGTCCTGTAATTTGCCGGCTGGTCTTTGCAAACCTTTTTTAAACAATGGAACAATTTTAGCCAACTTCCAGTTTTTGGGAGCTTCACCAGAGTCTAACATTTAAGGAAGTGCATCACAGAAGCCTCTGCAGTTTCTTCCTTAGCCTCCCACAAAATTCCAAGAATGTACTTGGTCAAGTCCTGGGGATTTATCCATCTTAATGCAGTTAGGCTGTAAATACCTTCTCACTACTAAGATAAATGACCTTCCAAAACATCTCCATTTGTTTCCCTTAACTCTTGAGCAACCATTGTTTTCTCCTCAGTAAACACCAAAGAGAAATATTTGTCAAAAATTCCAACCAGCTCCTGCAATTTGAGACAGACAGCCCTGCTGATCTCTAAGGGGATCTACTAACTCCCTGGCCAGCCTTTTACTCTTAACCACTCTAGTTACCCTGATGTTCTTCCTGACAGCTGGATTAAACTACTCCTTTTTCATTCTTAATTATGACTTCAAGTTTCACGATTGTTTATTTCCAGTACACAAGTGTATAGAACAAAATAATTGTTACTCCAAATCGAATGCAACACAATAAGATAAAGAACACAACAGCAGAAAACTCAATAAATATTAACACCTAAGATAGCTTATATACATAGGTAGATTGTATGGCTATAAAGTGATGCTAGGTACAGGAGTGTCTGTGTTCAAGGTGATTCTGGCAGGAAGTGATAAAGTAGTGATGGTGGGGATGTGGAGCGGTGAGTTAGTGGGCGATGGAGTTGACCGGCCTCACTGCTTGGGGGAAGTACCTTTTTCTGAGTTGGTGTTCCTGGCGTGGATGCTACATAGCCTCCTTCCTGATGGAGCATCCTAGTAGATGTGCTCTATATTCCAAGGAGTAACATGAACTGTCTTATCCGCATTGTTTTGAATAACTCCTTCACAGATGTTCAAGACCTCTCGGTCCCAGCATTTTGTTCTCTGGGCATCCATGACTCAAGATTGGTCTGGGAGCTGGCAAGGATGATGGGTGCTGCCTATGTCTCTTCTATGTCATAGAGAATGCGAAAACCTGGACATAAATTGAAAAGTGTAACACTGATTTGGCATTTGGCATGAAATTTAAAGAAAAAGACCTTCTTTTGGATGGTACATTTTACAACCACAATAGATCCTCAAAATGCTCCTAGAGGGTGTTACAGAAGAGAAGGGTAACAGAGAGGCACTGTAGATATTGCAGTGGCTCAAAGATTCAGTGACCTATGTGAGATTCTGACCTTCTGCACTGTCTGTATGGAGTCAGCCCATTCTCCATTGCTGTGCAGGTTTCCTTCAAGTGCTTCATATTTCTCCATCCTCCAAAAGGTGTTTTAGTTATTAGTTCAATTGACTACTGTAAACTCTCCATAGAATAGGTGGGTAGTCGGAGGATGGGAGAGGGTGCAGAAAGGGGTAAGGAGGAGATGGGCATTAATAGGCACATGTGAAAGGATAGGCTATAGTGAAGTAAATAGAGAAATGGGATTTTTGCATTTGGACTTACAGATACAGTATGGAATCAGCCCCTTCAACCCTTCGAGTCGTCACTGACCATCAGGCACCCATATTTACATAAATCTTATCCTGACCCATTTTGATTAAATGATCTGCATGGATAGCAAAACAAAGTTTTTCAATGTTCTTCCATACAGGCTCAAAGTTCAATGTTGAAAGTAAATTTATTGTCAAAGTACACATTTGTCACCATAAGCAATCCAGAGATTCATTTTCTTGCTTTTCTCAGTAAATCCAATAGCCATATTCGAATCAATGAAAGTGTTATGATCCCAGCCCCCCCCTCTGTGAGAATCGCAAGAGCACCCGTTGGGGGGGGGGGGGGTCAGTAGACCCAGGAAGTGAGAGAGAGAGAGAAACGTGAAAAATTGCACGTCCCACCAGGGATACAGAATAAGATGCCAGCAACTATTGTCTCACGGTGACCACGTGAAAAGCCCTCGAGCAAGGTGGGCTGGTTGAGAGAGAGATTGCATCATCCCAACCTGATTGACACCCGCGACCCCGTGAGGAAGTATAAAGGAGAGTCTCGGGGGACAGCCCCCTCAGACGCACCAAGAAGACACGAGAGTGTTCCCGCAGCAGCGGGATGCCATTCTGAAGGAAGCCACGTGCGTTAGATTCCGGGATTGGAATTTGTGGCTGGAATCACAGAAAACCGCTTTTAACTAACATCGGGGAGAGGAAACCAACGCTCCCCCGATTTCACGGAAGATTCATCAAGACTCGGCAAGTTCTTTCTCTTCTCCCCCAATCTCTCTCTCCCGGTCGCCCCACGTGAAACCCAGCGATTTTCAAAGGGCTGAGGCCGGCAGACTTTCAGAGTGACTTTTATATTTCCAACGGACAATCTATTAACCCCTAGACAACAGTAGAGCTCACTTCTTAATGATGATTATTAATATACCCGCGCTTTAGATTGACTGTTGACAATGTGCACTATCTGAATGTATGTATTAACCCTACTTTTGTGTCCCTTTACGAATAAAACGTTTGAAAATAGTGACATCAGACTTCAACGGACCTCTCTATCTTTGCTGGTAAGTTCTCCAGTTACGGGGTTCATAACAAAAGTCAGAACCCAAAAAGGGCTGACAACCAGTCTGCAATAGGCAACAAACTGTGCAAATACAAAGGTAAGTAAACAAACAAACAGGTAAATAAATAAATAAACAAACAAACAGACAGACAGGTAAATAAATCTTGAGAACATGAATTGACAAGTCCTTGAAAGTGAATCCATAGACAGTGGGAACAGTTCAGTGATGGGTAAGTGAAATTGAATGGTTATCCCCCTTGGTTCAAGAGCCGGATGGTTGAGAGATAATAACTGTTCCTGAACCTGGAGGTGTGAGTCCTGGGTCCACTGCACCTGCTTCAAAATGGCACAGCGTAAAGAGAGTATCACCTGGGTCGTGGGGGTCCCTGAAGATGGATGCTGCCTTCCTCTCTATGAATGTGCTCAGTGGTGGGGTGGGCTTTACCATGAAGGACTGGGCTGTATCCACTACTTTTTATAGGATTTCCCATTCTAGGACATTGGTGTTTCCATTCCAGGCTGTGATGCAACCAGTCAATATACTCTGCACCACACATCTAGTTTGTCAAAGTTTTAGATGTCATGCCGAACCTTCACAAACTCCTGAGGAAGTAGAGGTATTGACGTGCTTTCTTTGTTGCTGCTCTTATGTGCTAGCCTAGGACAGATCCTCTGAAATGATGACATCAAGGAATTTAAAGATGCTGGCTGTAATATGTGGATCTATTTCTTTTAGAGTATGGACTGATAACTTACCTATGAAGGGTGATTGATAAGTTTGTGGGCTAAGGTAGAAGGAGTCAATTTTAGAAACTTAGCACATTTATTTTTCAATATAGTTCCCTCCTACATTTACACACTTAGTCCAGCAATTGTGGAACATACGGATCTTGGACCTCCAGAAAGTGTCCACAGCTGGGGGATTGATAAGTTCGTGGTCTAAGGTAGAAGGAGATGAGTTATACAGCTCTCTTTATATGCACATGCAGTTCAACTCTTTGAGTGATTATGCAGAAAGTTTGAAGTTAATATCTCATCAGGGATGATAGAAGGAGATGAGTTATTAACTTCAAACTTTCTAAGTTTTCTAAAATTGATTCCTTCTAACTTAGGCCACGAACATATCAATCACCCCTCGTATGCTGATTGATCTGTTGCCTATGCATCTCTCACTCTCTCACCTATCGCTCTCTCACTCTCTCTCTCTCGCAGCGATGTGAATATACCAATTAAAGCCATCTCCCGCGTGCATGCTTTTATTTAATTGTTATATAATTGTGTAGACACAACACCGGCTCCCCGATGAGGACTGGCTTATGGACCTCCAGCTTCTTCCTCCTGAAGTCAATACTCAGCTCCTTCATCTTGCTGACATTGAGTGAGAGATTGTTGTGGCACTACTCTGCCAGATATCAATCTCCCTCCTTTATGCTAATTCGTCACCAGCTTTGATTCGGCCAATGATAGTGGTGTCGTCAGCAAACTTGAAAATGTAATTGGAGCTGTGTTTAGCCACATGGTCATTAGCGTAAAGTGAGTAGAGCAGGGGTCTAAGCACAAATCCCCGTGGTGCCCCTGTGCTGATGGAGATTGTGGAGGAGATGTTGTTGCCAATCTAAATTGACTGGGGTCTGCAAGTGACCATAGCAAGAATCCAGTGGCACAAGCAGGTATTAAAGCCTAGGTTTTGAAGCTTATTGATTAGTTTTGAGGGGATCATAGTATTGAAGGCTGAGCTGTAATTGATAAAGAACACCCTGATGAATGCACCTTTGCTGTCCAAGTTGCCTGAAGAGCCAATGAGATGGCATCTGCTGTGCCGGTGAGCAAAATAGAGCTGTTTCAATTCATTTCTCAGGCTGGAGTTGATATGTGTCGTCAGCAACCTCTCAAAGCAGTTCATCGCTATAGCTGTAAGTGCTACAGGACGATAGTCATTAAGGCAGGTTACCATGTATAACTGAAGCCTGCTTGAATAAGGTGGGTACTTCAGACTGCTGAAGTGAGAGGTTAAAGATCTCAGAGAACACTCCAGCCAGTTGGTCAGCATGGGTCTTTAGTACTTGGCCAGACACCCCATCTGGGCTGGATGCTTCACTTTCCCCAAGGATTCTCTCACAGACTAGATTCACTTTGTCATTGGGGGCTGTGGAAGTTTGAGATGGTTCATCCATGTTTTGACTGTCAAAGTGAGCGGAGAAGGCATTGAGTTGGTCTGGAAACGAAGCCTGGTTGTCACCTATATTGCTTGATTTTACTTTGTAAGAGGTGGTGGTGTTCAAGCCCTGCCATAGCCAGTGAGCATCCTGTATTCATTCAAGTTTAGTCTGGAGTTGCCCCTTCGCCCTTGAAGAGTCTTTCCAGAGATCGTACCTGGACCTCTTATAACTTCCTTTGTCACCAGTCTTGAATGCCTCTGGCCCCCAGCAGATTGTGGATCTCATGGTTTATCCAGTGGTTCTGACTGGGGAAGACTCTGTGGGGACACACCCGTCTACAACTATTTTCATAAAGTCCATGACAGCCGAGGTGTATTCATTCAGATCCACAGATGAGTCCTTGAACACAGCCCAGTCTACCCACTCGAAGCAATCCCATAGCCACTCCAGTGCCTCCCGCAACCATCTCTTTGTCATCCTAATCTCTGGAGCTTTGCCCTTTAGCCTCTGCCCGTGTGCAGGTAGGAGAAGGACTGCCAAATGATCAGATTACCTGAACAATGGTCTGAGCATGAAACAATAGGCATTCCTTATCTTAGTACAACAGTGTTCTAGTGTGTTAGGAATCCTGGTGTTACAGGTGATATGCTGATGGCAATTGGCCAAGAAGTTCTTCAACAAGCCTGACGAAGTCACCAATGATGATTTGAGATGCGCTGAGGTGGGTGGCTTCTTGTTTGGTGATGGCACCATGAGTATCTCACGTGCTTGATTAGAGTTGGCCTCTGGGTGGTATGTAAACTGCAACCGGGATCATGAAAGGGAGTTGTCTTGGTAAACGGAGCAGTCGGCATTTGATCAATAGATGTTCAAGATCGGGGGGATCATGAGTGCCACCACGGAGAGTTTATCATGAAGCACACACAGCCCCACCTTTTGCCTTTTCCGACTCACCAGTTCAGTCCATCCAGTGTATCGAGAAGCCTTCTGGTCCAATCGGCATATCTGGCATCCTCATTCCTCATTTCCCTACAATGCAGCAACGTTGCCCTCAGGTCGTCAGTTTTGTTCTCCAGCAGCTCACATTTGCTAACAAGATGCTGGGTAGAGGGGGCCTCATCACCCTGCGTTTCAGCCTGGCTTGGAGTCCCCCTCCCTCCCCCCACCCCTAGCCTTGCTCTTGTCCATGTCGATGAACCTTCATCCGCTTAATGGTGCTGTACCTACTTGCTTGAGAGTTAAGTCTGCCAAGTCCTTCAAAAGATCGTGTAATCTGTACTTTGTTAAGTCAGTTCAAATGTACGTTGCTTAAGGAGAAACTATGTGCTGTAGATTTCAGTAAGAGTAATTCAAAAGGGTACATTTCATAGTTTTGTACGTAGTTTGTACATCTTCGCCATGGTTCATCGGCACCATGTTGCCCAGAGACAATAATAAACCAATTTACCAATTTATCTGTAATTTACCAATGTTATTCTCTCCACATTCCCAATGACTTCTGCAAGCTGCTCCCACCATCCCAACCCTACCTTAAATTTCACCACTTGCCTACAATCTAAGGAAAATTAATAGTGACCACATGTCTTTGGATACGGGAAATAACCAAAGGACCCAGAGAAAACCAATTCAGAATGTGTAAGCTCCGCATGGACAGGTCTGGAGGTTAGGGTTGAACTTGGCTCACTGGTGCTGAGCCACCATGCCACCCCTAACTCAGAACTGCTCTGGGAGCTGGCAAGGATGATGGACTTGGCTCTTCTGTGTCACAGAGAACATGAGAACCTGACAAACAGAAGGCTATTCAACCCATGGAACCTGAGCCCAACAAGCAATCCATTAGACTTGCTCCCTGCCCTTTCCCCATATCATTTCCTCCTTCAGCTTTTTATCCAATTAGTTTCGGAAGCTCATGATTTTAGAGCCCATTAAGTACTCAATGAATGTGTCAGAGGTGTAATGTGGAAAATGTAGCACCCAATATGCACATGATAAGTTCTCACAAACTGCAATATAATAATGAATTGATACAGATTGGCTTGGAGCTCCCCTGCCTTCGAGAATACCACAGCATTTTCACACTCACCTAAGTTGCTACCAGTCACTACAGTTACTACCAATCTAGATTTCTGTGCTCAAGCCTCTGGAGAAGGATTTGACTCCAGTATCTTCTAATTCCAAGGAGATGGTACAAAGATAAATCACTTTGCTGAACTTTGACCTACTTCTAAACATACACTGCAACACTCATAAAATGCTGGAGGAACTCGGCAGGTCAGCAGTATCTACAGAAATGCATAAACAGTCGATGTTTCAGGCCGAGAGCCTTCTTCAGGATGAAAGGAAGGAGGAAGATGCCAGAAAAAAAATTGGGGTGGGGGGAGGGAAAGGAGGACCATCCCTTCACCCTTCCCACCCACTTGTCTTCACCCATCTAGCTAGATGTCCTTTTCCTCCCCTCCCCCTGCCAATCTCCCCATCTTTTTTATTCTGGCATCTTCCCCCAGTAGTAAAGAAGGGGCTCATCCCAAAATGTCAACTGTTTCATTTCCATAGATACAGCCTGACCTACTGAGTTCCTCCAACATTTTATGTGCATTGCTCTGGATTTCCAGCATCCGCAGAACCCCCTGAATTCTCAGTATACATTGATATTCAACTTCTTAACAACATCTTTCATTCACCTCTAATAATCATAGAGCATAAAAAGATATAATTCAGTGTCTGTTACTGAAGAGTTGATAACAGAGTCATGCATCATGGAAACAGGCCTCTTGGGCCACCACATCCACGTGGACATGTGGGCACCCATCCTTCTTAGTCTGAACTTCCAGCACTTTGCCCGTAACCTTCTAGTGCTCATGTAAATAGTTCTTAAATGCTGACAGTGACTCTGCACTCTCTAGGGGCATTGTAATCACCTGTCTGTGTGATAAAGGCCTCCTCAGATCCCCTTAAATCTCTAAACACCTACTCTGCTAATTCACTGCTCTCTATGTATATCCACCTCTGATAAGAGGAAATACTTCCTGCAGTCTACGCTATCCATACCGCTCGATTTTGTATATCTCAGTCATGTCATCTCTTAACCTTCTTTATTCCAAGGAAAGCAGATTTAGACTCTCCAGTCCCTCTGAAATTGCCAATAATTACCTTGCAAATAAGTGTTCTCACTGCAGAGAATAATTTTTGATTAATAAACTGTTGAGTGAAGAATATGAAGTGTTGGTAAGAGCCAGAAATACTACATAAGTCTTAACAGAATGCGGTGAAGTAAGTAATACAAGTAAAACATTGCTATTTCATGCCCGAAGAGGAAGATCAGACTTGAAGGCAGGTATATCTGCTCAGGGTGATTCCAAAAAGTGATGCAGTGATTGTACCTTTCCATTGACCCAATGGACAAGGACTGGATTCTTCAAGGTGGCTAGGTCACTTTTTCCCAGGATTTCTTCTCCACTGGTGCCTTTAAAGATGTTTTTGTCATCTGTACGTTCACTCACATTTTCAAGCTTGACATCAGTTACCTGGAAAAGGAAGCTTTATATCAGTTAAATTGAAGAAGACAAAGGGAGAATAAGTCACCCATGGTCCCTGGTACTAGTGCCAACAATCTCGTCTCCTGCATATCTGGCTCCACCGCCCTCAAAAGAGAGCAGTTGATAGACCTGCACCATTAGAGACAAAAGGCAATTATCTCTTTTAAACTGAGAGTACTGGGAATGCAAAATCAAAATGCTTCACCAAAGCTTGGAGCTCCTGCAGTTTTTGATTGAGAGCATCAGAGGAAATAGGTGAATAGGTCCTTCATATAAGAAACTGGAATTGCTTTGATGAGGAAATATATTAGGGCAATGGGAAAATGACTAGCATGTGCACCAAAATAGTTAGGGTTCCAAAGAACCAGCATGATAGAACCACTAGTGGAAAGTATAACATCTTTATATTTCCAAGGTTAAGATTTTACAATTTCATGGTGTTTTTTTGTTCACTTGTAAGTTATCACAAACAGTATTTCATCTTGATTCCTTAGCATTTCTTGAAAGTTATTTGTGTGAAAACAGAATTAAAATACTGTTCAATGCCCTGCCATTTCGTTTTTCCCAATTATAATGTTTCTGTAAAGGATCTACAGAAAATTGGTTAATGGATTGGAAATAGAGCAGAAATGAAAAAAATAATAAATAATTAGAAATAAATAAATAGATAGATAGATAGGTTGACTGTGGTTAAGAAGGCATACAGTGCATTAGCCTTCATCAATTGTGGGATTGATTTTAAAAGCCGAGAGGTAATGTTGCAGCTATAAAGGACCCTAGTCAGACTCCACTTGGAGTACTGTGCTCAATTCTGGTCGCCTCACTACAGGAAGGATGTGGAAACCATAGAAAGGATACAGAGGAGATTTACAAGGATGTTGCCTGGATTGGGGAGCATGCCTTATGAGAATTGGTTGAGTGAACTTGGCCTTTTCTCCTTGGAGCGACGGAGGATGAGAGGTGACCTGATAGAGGTATACAAAATAATGAGAGGCATTAATCGTGTGGATAGTAAGAGGCTTTTCCCCAGGGCTGAAATGGCTAGCATGAGAGGGCATAGTTTTAAGGTGCTGGGGAGTAGGTACAGAGGAGATGTCAGGGGTAAGTTTTTTACGCAGAGAGTGGTGAGCACGTGGAATGGGCTGCGGGTGGTGGCGGTGGAGGCAGAAACAATAGGGTCTTTTAAGAGACTCCTGGATGGCTATGTGGAGCTTAGAAAAATAGAGGGTTATGGGTAAGCCTAGGTAGTTTTAAGGTAGGGACATGTTCGGCACAGCTTTGTGGGCCGAAGGGCCTGTATTATGCTGTATGTTTTCAATGTTTCTAACTTACTCAAATTAGTAGACAATGACTGCAGGGGTACAGCTATTGCAATATATCAGAATCAGGTTTAATATTAATGGCATATGTCATGAAATTTGTTAAATTTGTGGCAGCAGTACAATGTAATACATAATAATAGAAAAAATATGAACCACAGTTAATAAATAAATAAATATTTAAAATTGTTAATTAAGTAGTGCAACAAATAGAAATAAAAAAGTAGTGAGGTATAATGTTTGTGGTTTCAATGTCCATTCCGAACTCAGATGGCAGATGGGAAGAAGCTGTTCCTGAATCGTTGAGTGTGTGCCTTCATGCTTCTGTACCTCTTCCCCAATGGTAGCAATAAGAAGAGGGTATGTCCAGGGTGATGGGGGTCCTTAATTAAGAATGGCACCTTTTTGAGGCATCAAGGGTGTCCTGGATACTACAGAGGACATATGTGAATGATATGGACAATAAAGAACATGCAAGATTCTAAGGTTAATTGCAACAAGCAATTAAGAAATAGTATGATGCCCTTCATCACAAAAAATACAGGAACAAGTCATCTTGCTACAATTATGCAGAGCTTTGATGAACCCATTCCTGGAATTGACCTCCCTACCTAAGAAATTATACATAGAAAGAGTTCAGCAGTGGTTCATCAGACTGATTTCCGGAATGACAAGACTGTCTGTCATTTGACAAGCAATTGGGCCAACTTGGCTTTCCAGTTAAAGTTCACTTAAACAACTGATCTTGAGTTCTCTTGTGAATAGTTTTGGGCCTAGACTACCTGTCTTGTAACATAGCACTATGATATCTACCAAACCGAATCTGACAAGAGAGAAAAGCTTTGGGATGAATTTGAAATTAATGGAAGTTATGTCAAGCTTAGAACAATGTTCAAAGAAACAAACAAGAAGTATTTATCCTGATTTGCGTGCAATTGTCTTCACTAGAAAGAAAATACCAGGGCACATGAATGATGCTGATGCCTTGGAAAACGCTTTTTAATGGAATACTCTCACTCAATGTGATGGGGATAAATTTTCAAGAGGCTGTTGGAAAGGGAAAGTGGTGAAGATCAAGTACAGAAAAGGTGAAGTGAGTTTGGATTACAATATTCTTCACCCTCTTTCACAGCTGCCGTCTCCCCTATGTAAAGCCAATGAATGAATTGGCACGTCAGACTGAATTGCCTCCTTAAGAAGACTTTAATTACTGATGAACAAAACATACCGCTATTTGAATAAGTTGGTCATCTTCATTGCTTGAGTTTCTCCAGAGCAAATTAACGTTGACTTTGGACAAAATCTTAAATCCTGCAGTCTCTTCAACAGCTCCTCCTCCTCTGTCTAACTGGAGTTCCATAGTGTAATGGTATTTGTACATCTTCCCTCCATTAAACCTTGGCCCACCTTGCTGCTCTGATTAAAAGAAAAAAATAAATTTAATTATACTGGATGATGGGGTTCCTAGCAGCACTGAAATGGTAGTAGAAGCAGATTCAACAGTAAAGAGAACAAAATTGGAGGAATTCTGTAAAAATTGATAAGCTGTTGGAGGGTGTGGGTGTAGGGGTTGTAGGTATAATAAGTAAAACTAATTACTCAGATCTTTCAACAGAGTTAGCACAGACACAATGGTCTTTTTCTGTGATGTGATCTGATTCTATGGGTAGAACAAAGGAACACAAGTTAAAGCAGATAAAAGACAAATAAATGAAATCAGGAAGTTATTTACACCGTGATCATTGTACAAAGGTCAAGGATGAAATCGTGTTGTTGGGAGAGCACCAAGGTCTACCTGGAACGAGCTTAATGAACTTCCTCTTTCTTATTTATCTGCAACCAGAATACGAATTTATCCAAATTTACCGACTAGCTTCAGATTTAAACACCAAGGAATTAAGATTATTAAACTAAAAGCTGCTGTCATAATCACAATAATTACTAGGAAGTAAAAACAAAGTGTGCATTTATGAGGAAACAGCTTCAGTGGCAGCAATTAAGCCATTTATCAGTAAAGTAATGGCTTTGGGTATAAGGCTGGTCTTACACTGAGGCAATGTGAAACTCATTCTTTTTCTACACTGACTTGACCACCAATGACCTGACCATTCCAGCACCTCCAGTCCCTTCTGCCACCTACATGTTGATCTAAACTGACTCCAATTTACAACACATTGAACTTAAAATTCCCACCCTTATTTTCAAACTCCTCCGTGTCTCTATCCTTCCTACCTCTGCTGTATCCTCCAGCCCTTAAGATCCCTTGAACTATTGTGATTCTGACCTCTTGTGCACCTTGATTTTAAATCACTCCACCGCTGCTGGCACTGTCTTCAGCAGCCTGGGTCCGAATTATTAAAATTTGTTCCTTGAAAACACTTGGTCACTTTATCTCTCCTGAAGACCCTATCTGCATGACCAAGCTCTTTCTTCGCTGCACTAAATTCCCATGTGATGTGGTGTTACATTTGTTCAAGGGAGCTTTTGGAAAGCATCTTCAAAAGGCTTAGGTTTAATGTCAGTGACAAGAGATTTAAAAGGGGCATCAGGGGTACCTTCTTCATGCAAAGGGTAGTGCATACTTGGAATAGACTGCCAGAAGTAGTGGTTGAGGCAGGTATATTAACAATATTTAAAAGCTATCTAGATAAGTACATGGATAGAGTGATCTAGAGGCCTATGGACCAATGCAGGCAAGTGGGACTTGCTTACTGGGCAACACAATCGACATGGACTGGTTGAGCCTGTTCCCATGCTGTATGACTCTAAGTTTTACTATGTTGGAGATGCTATAATGTTGCAAGTTGTTATACTTGGGACCTCCTCCACTAACCATCAGCCACACAGATCATTCTATAGGTAGACTGCATGTGCGGAAGATGTTAAATTCCATAGCTGCCTAGACACACTGCAATATTTCCAGAGCTCTTCTGCCTAAAGATGACTGAGCAAATCTGTTGTTTCAGGTAAAATATCAAACTTGTGATACTGTGAAATACTTATTCACCCAAATAAAACTGATTGTATTTAAAGCTAATATCTTCAGAATGGAACAATTGCCCCATTCAGCTCCTTATCAGAATGTCATGTTGTCACATACCATAAAAACCAGGTGCAAAGGTCAAACTTCTAACCAAGATTAAAATTTTGGAATGAAATTTAGCACCACTGACTCATAATTACATTTACAAATCCACGTTTTAGTGGACAAGTTGAAGTGCAATGTTGAGACCCACCAGCACATATAGTGTATGTACTTGTACAAATGACAATAAACTCATTTTTGACTTCGGCTCTTGTGATTAAGGCTTATATACAGCCATAGTTTCCTGCATCATGTAATGTAGAAAGGTTTAAAATTACTTGTTAAAAAAAATTAAATTAAAAATAAATCCAGGAAGTCTTGCTCCAACCACATTTGCCATTGAAATGGTTAAAGTGGGGAGTGTCCCTGCCCCTATTTTAGTAAATTTAATGCAGAATTCAGAGAGAATTTTACCCCAGCGATAGAGATGATGGGGTGAAATGAAGACTCAGTAAGAGGCTTGCACGGAGCATAAGCAGCAGAATGAGGTATATGAGCCAAATGACCCTCTTCTTTACATAAAATAGATTTTCAGTCCATAAAAAAATAAACCTGTAAATGAGACTCTGATCAAAGGCAAAAATTTTAAACTTAGTGAAAAAAAAGTTAGACTGAGGCTCTATCTTCCTTCAGCCCCACATCTACCCTGAAGCCAGTCTTCTCCCAATCAATATAATACACCAGAAAAAACAGAACACTGAAAGGACTCAGGGTTCGAGCAACATCTGTAGAGACAAAAGTTGTTGGACCCCTAAGGGAAGAGGAAAGGTTTCCAGTTTGGCAGTGCAAGAAAGGGGTAGGACAAATTCCAGTAGGTGAATAATAGAAGCAGATAGGGATGGGGTAATGTGCAGAAGGATCCAGGTGGGAGAGGGGAAGAGCGAGGGAATGGTAAACAAAGGGAGAAGAAAACTAGATGGACAGGTGAGTGTTTGCAGCCAGAGAGGGTTGTCTGAAATTTCAAAATGTTGGTGTCTTTTCCACCGAGTTGTAAGCTACCATGCACACACTGGTCTTATAAACTCAACCTGGCTGCTGGCATTGAGGGTGGAGGTTGGATGGTTACAGCAACACGTCTAAAAGCCAACTAAGTTCTGTAGAGGTAGGATAAAGAGAAGAAAGGCAAATAGTCCCAAACATGTCTCTAAATGTGTCTGCATTAATCCCAGCATTGGTATATGTCTAATTGGGCTCTGTGTGAATGAAGAAAGTTACTTCTTCATTAATGATTGAAATTTCTGCAAAAACGCCCAACCTACATTTTCAACCTGCAGCAAAACTGGGAGTGAACCCTACAACAAGTAATAGAACCTTTGAAAGATGCCATCCAAAAGAATGCTTGCTGGAGATTTAGGGCAGCTGAATATATACAAATGAGGAAAAACAATTGGCTTGGGTGTGAGGATAGAGCAGAGGAAAGGGACTGAATGGACAGCTTGTTCAAAGAGGAATGACAGGCCTGATGAGCTGAGTGGCTTCATTTTATCTGATGCCATGATTCTAAGGTCTTTTCAATCTGTTAACAAGGAGAGCAAACCACATCTCCCAACAAACCATTGAGATTGTTTCTGACACAAACTGGAGCAGTATCTATCTTACAACAGTTTAAATATCTGACCATTGTTAAAGAAAGGAATGTCAGCATAACAAACTTATGAAATGTGTTTTACAATGGATGTGAACACAAGAAGACTCTGCCATGGATGGCCCCAGGCCCCACTGCGAGAGGAGGAGGGTTGAGCCTGAGGCTAACAACCCCATCCCATAAAAACCTAGTGTTACAGAAGCACCAACAGAAGGTCCAACGACCCATCCCTGGGAGAGGAAGGATCTGCATCTAGTCATAATTTGAAAGAATGGCCCAGGATAGAGGACTTTGTCGAGCTGCTTTGTCCCAGTAGGGGTAACAGGCGAAAAAGAACAAGTGAACATAGGAAAGGATATAACCAAGATACACCTCAAAACTAGTCAGTCTATTAAATGTTAATTCAGTGCCTCCATGTTTTCTCAATATCTGCTTGCAAGGGCTATCCATTTCTAAGCAAATAAATCCACACACCCTGTGCATCTATTTTTCTGTAAATTCAAGTTTATCCATTTAATCAAGAGAGCATGGCATTTGTTAGCAAATACAGAACAAGGAATTCAATTCATTTACTTTCAAGAATCTTTTCTGTTTAAGTAATTGAGCCTTTTCTTAGCCAGGACCATCCCAGGCTAATACATTTAAACTTTTTCTCTAGCACAGTCTTATACCAAATATTAAGTAAGTAATTTTCTTAGAAACATCTTAGAATCCTGGAACACCTAATTGGCATAAAAATGGAACCAATTTTAATGCTCTATAATTTAAATCATGTTTAAGTTCACTTTGCTTTAAATCATTATTGATTACTGTAGCCTCAAGTTAGAAGGAAAGAAAATTTAAAACATAATAATGACTGTTCATCTCGTGTAGACCTTTCACGGATATTACATAAAAGAATAGAGAATTTAGTATAAAACAACCCATTTGGCCCTATTAATCCATGCCAACATTTCTGCTCTAGATAAGAAATCTCCCACCTTATAACCCCACAATTACCTTATCCTTTTACTCTTTCCTCCATAAGTGTTTATCCAGCTTTCCCTGAAATACAACTCTGTTGTTTGCTTCAAGAAAAAGTCTGCATTCTCACCAGTTTTCAGGACAAAGACATTTCAGAAAAATCCTAGTTAATTTATTGACCTTTTTCACTCCAATCTCAACAACAAATTACTTTTCAGTTCTTCCGAACTACAGATGGAATGTAGATGGAGAGATGTACTTAACCAAGCTAAAAAGTCACTGTACTTCAATAAATAAATTATTATTTGACCAACTTGCCTCTTTAGTTATTGAGACCAATTAAAGAATACACAGTTACATTCAGAACAAGTGTTGAGGACATGCAAAGAACCTTGTCATCGGCATGATGGGCACATACTTACTTTTTGCAGAGGTCAAAGAGGAAAAGACAATAAGGGTCAATAAAGGCCAAAATGTAGACATCTTTCGACACAGCAGAACCTAGTAAACACGAATGCTTGGAATTTTCAGTTTTAAAGATCCACAAAGATATAAAAAGAGGGAGAGAAGGAGAGATGTGTCCGGAGAAGAAGGCTGCTAGATGTAAAGTGTGTGAAGGCAGGTTTAACATTTATCTAGATGGAAGAGAGGTCAGATTCCAAACTCCACTTGAGTTTGGTTTTGAATGCCTAGGTTAAACATTAAACCGCTGTGATTTTATACTAATCCTGTCAGAGAAATCAGCTGGGACAAAACCACAGATAAACAGAACATGATGCCACACAGCCACTCCAGAGGAGATAGCTTGAAGTCTTCCACAGTAATAATTACTTTATCCAGTTCTAAAGAAAGGGGAAATGGACTATTTGGAACTGACATCAATTCCCTCTCAATCCTTCTCCCTGGAATCTTAGTAACTAAGCAAGTTTATTAACAAACTCTGATGCATATCTGTCCTTAAAGTGTGGTTTAATCACATATCTGCACCCTCATTAGGATTCCTGTTTCCACCTTCATAATATTGCCCAACGCCAATAATATGTTCCAGATGCTGGGAGAGTCCAGTACCAGAGGGCATGGTTTGAGAATAAGGGGTAGGTCATTTAGGACAGAAAAACTTCTCCCAGAGAGTTGTGGAGATCTGGAAGGCACCTCGGAAGGCAGTGGAGGCCAATTCTCTGGATGCTTTCAAGAAGGAGCTAGATAGGTATCTTATGGATAGAGGAATCAAGGGATATGGGGACAAGGCAGGAACCGGGTATTGATAGTAGATGATCAGCCATGATCTCAAAATGGCGGTGCAGGCTCGAAGGGCCGAATGGTCTACTTCTGCACCTATTGTCTATTGTCTATTGCCATTCCTGCCTTAATGCATCCACCAGTAAAGCCTTCATCCATTTTTTTTGCTACTTCTAGATATGACTATTCCAAAGCCTTATTCCTGCTTCTGTAGATATGAGATCAACAAGGTCTGCTGCTAAAGTTTTAACTTATAGCATGGCCTATTCACCCTATCAGTCCTGACTTTACTGATCGACATTATTTGACTCTGTCACACAAGAAGACAGGCATCTATCACCTTGGTCAAAGAAGCTGGTTTTAAGAAGTATCATAAAGGATGAACCCATGGCAGAGATGTATAGGAAAAGGTCAGTAGAGTTTCAACAGCTTGTTGGTTTAAATAGAGATAAACAAATGTAGACAAATGGGAACTAGCTTAGATAGGCATCCTGACTAGCATGGACCAGTTGGACCCCGAGCCTGTTTCCGTGACACTGAATGTATGGCTGTCAATGGTACTTAACTCCAGGACTTTCAAGAGGCCAGATTTGAATAAACAAAGATCTTATTAGAAGCAGATATATGAATATGTCTTCTAGCTTCTTGTGTCTGTAACTAATAAATACCATCACATATTTTAATTTAACCTCAGCCTCACTTTCCAGAATTGACCTTGCATCCATTATTTCCCTTGGTATCTAACAATCTGTTAATCCTTCTGGTATCCTTTTGGCTACAGTATTCCAGGGACTCATTCCCCTCTAGGTGATAGATCCTTTTTAAGGGTTTGTATTCTCTAGAGTTTAGATGAATGAAATAAGATCTTATAAAAACTTATACACTTCTTAAAAGGCTTGATAGGCTAGCTGCCAGGAAGATGCTTCTGCTGGTTGGAGTCCAACACAAAGTGGCATAGTTGCGGAATAAGGGATCAACCACTTAAGACTGAGATGAGGAGCAATTTCACCACTCACGGGGTAGTGAATCTTAGCAGCTGTTCACTTTGGAGGGCTGTGAAAGCTCATTGTTTTGTTGCATCACGATCTGGTATGGAGAGGCCACTGCACAGGATTAGAAAAAACTGCACCAAGTTGCAAACTCAGCCACCTCCATCATGGGCACCGGCCTCCCCAGTATCAAAGGCACAGTCAAAAGGTGACGCCTCAGAAAGGTGGCATCCATCATTAATGACCCCCATCGCACAGGACATGCCCTCTTCTCATTGTTACCTTCAAGGAGGAAGTACAGGAGCATGAAGAAAGACACTCAATATCTCAGGAACAGAGATGTACAGATAACTGGATATTAAGGGATTCAAGGGATACAGAGATTACGTAGAAAACAGCACTGAGGTAAACAAACCTTTAATAAATGGTAGAGCAGGCTTGAATGGTAGTATAGCCTAGCTTAGTGGACATACTGAACATGCAGCAACTGAAGCACATCAAAGAGAAGCAATTGGCCGGAGTGTCAAGAGTTACAGTTTCATGATCTCTTAAAGAAATAACAGTCATAGAGTTACACGGCAGGGAAGTATTTATGGATATAAGCCAAACACAGGCAAATGGAACCAGCTTATATGGGCATGGACGAGATGGGCCAAATGGCTTGCTCCAATGCTGGCTTATGCTATGACTCTATAATTTGTCCATGATGATGAAGGTGCTTTCCTCAGCTAGTCCAAATTGTTAACATTAGACCCTTTTTCCTCTAAAACCCCCCTATCCTTTAATCTGTCCAAATGTCTTCTAAAGGTTGCAATTGTTGCCGCTTCTTCTATACCACTTGAAGTTTGTTCCATACAGTCACCACACTCCGTGTGAAAAGTTTACCCTTCAGGTCCCCTTTAAATATTTTCCCTTTTTAAACCTATGTCATCTAGTTTTAGACTCTACTATGAGACAAAGGAAGTGATCTTATCTATAGCCCTTATAATGTCACCCTCATCCTTCACTCCAGGGAAAACAGTCCCAACCGATCTAATCTCTCATTATAATTCACGTCCTTCAGTCCCAGCAACACCTTTGTTACCAATGTCCTAACATGATGTCCTAATTCTTGTACTCAATGCCCATTTGATAAAAGCAAGTTTGGAATTCGCTTTCTACACCTCCTTGTCTACCTGTGTTGCCACTTTCAGGGAACTATTTATTTGTACCCCAAGTCCCTCTTGTCCAACAATGCTATTCACCATCATTTTACTCTCTGTGCAAGTCTTGCCCTGGTTTAACATCTGTGTGCTGATGATACATCAAAGCAAAGCACAGAAGAATTTATGCACAGGGTTATGGTCTAAAATTCATTACTTGAGGCTGGTGGAACCAGAGTCAAACAAAGATTTGAAAAGGAAGGCAAGCATTTGAAAGTAATTGCATGCTCTGGCAAAAGAATACAGATAAGAGTATAACCAGATTACAAGGAACTGGCAAAGGCTCAATGGATTGAATGGCTTCCTTCAATGTGACAATTCTATGAAATTTATATTGCAGAACCAGTACAGGATAGCAACGTTTAAGAGGTATTTAGACAGGCATTTGAACAGGCCATTTGAAATGGAGGGACATAGACCATATACAGGCAACTGTATTAGCTTGGACTGGCATCATGGTCAACACAGACACTGTGGGCCAAAGGGCCTACTCCTGTGCTATACTGTCTGTGTTCTATGTTCACTGCCAGGTGTGTTTTCAGGTAAGATAAGAAAGAAAAGCTTCACCAGCTCTTAGCTAATCCAGATTTGGGAAATACCATCAGGTTAGACAACATGTATGGGGGAAAAAATGTCAACATTGCAGTTCATGTCAGGCCTGCACAGGCAGGCACTTCCCAGTCTTCACACAGCTAACAGGAATCACCAACTCGTGCGTTTCCAACTCATCACCTGCAGCCTACTTAAACCTAGCTCTCATCCACAGCCCTTCTTCACTCATAGAACCAGCTTAAAAGCCTCTTCACTCTGGCCCCCTTGATTGTCAAGTATCTTATGCCTCAACCTCAACCAGTTGCTCCTAGACATCAGTTACCTTGTTGCCTTTGGCATTTAGTACTTCTCTCTTGATCCATGCCCCCTCATGGCTTATTATTTTGCAGTTGATTATTAAAGTTATCACTCATCGCTAAATTATCTCCACTGCTCTGCTTTGGGCAAGCCTCCTCTACATTTGCTGACAGGCTGAGTGAATCAGTGATTGGCCCAGCAGAGTTTGTTGCCTAAAGGAATTCATCTGTCAAAATGAGCACAGATCCAGAAGCAGCAGGAAACTATTGACTATCTGCAACCCACTCTCAACCAGCTCTCCATCTTTATACAGCAACTGTGCTCCAGTCAACATTCTCCCCCACAGCCCTCAATTACAGTGCCCAAACACTTTGACCGATCCCAAACCTGATGCCACAACTTCCTACCCAGCCTGTCTTGCACTTCAAACTCAAACTGTCTGTGTATTTTATGGGCTAAGCTAAGTTTGCCTTCATCATCTTGCTCTTGACCTGGTGAGCTCTTACTTGTGCCGCCATTAACTAGGACAGTAAGACCCTGTTTGTAACAGTTATGAGGATTTCACCACTGAGATGCACCTTTGTTTTCGACCATCCTGGAAGTGGAAGGGAGACGGCATTCAGATACTTTGCTGTGTCAAGGCTCACGCTCAATGCAGCATTACTCTGTGGAATTCAGGACCCTTACGGCAGACTGCTGCTGGAATGTGAAAGAGCTGCTGCCCCATTACCATCACCACCTCTCAGAGAGCTTGAAAGAGAAACTGTCTACCCAGGATATGCCACTGACCTCAAAAGCCTCTTCACTCTGGCCCCCTGTATTGTCAAGTATCTTATGCAACAACCCTCCAAATCATCAGCCACGTCCCCAGTTCCGTTCCCAGAACCATTCCAGGCTGCAGGAATCTCCTCAGCAATGCTCCAGAACCTAGGCAGCTTGGGAGAGCTCCCTTAACACCCCAAGGGCACGAGCATTGGTGGAGAAGCAACTTGTGAACCTACTGTGGAGCAGCCAACTCTCTCACAGACCTGCCAACTCAACTCATGTCAGGCTTGCTGGACTCTTTTGTGATGTGAAGTAAAGTGCCGAAGGTGCGGGATGGTTACAGCATGGATTGTGTGGGCCAAATTGAGGTGGCGGGTCTGGGCCTGGGAGCAAGGAACGAGCCCATGTTTGGCCATTGCTGGAGCAGGCTTGGAGGCGATTTGATGCAGCAGAACCAAGGGAGGGTGAGCAGAGGTGAGGCAGAGAGGCAAGGGTCCGAGACTGAGAGGCAACCGGAGGTTTGATCAATTTAAGTGCCAGGCTGAATTGAAAATGTCGGGTATGAGGCGGCAGGGCCCGGGCCAGAGAGCATAATGAAATGGCAGGGTCCAGATCCAAAAGCAAGGAATGACCCTAGGTCTGGACAATTTCTGCGCTGGGTCAAATTGAAAAGATCATGGCCAGAGGCGATACTCGATACTCGATACTCCATGAGGTTTACTCATCTCTGCACTGAACTGAGGCTGTGGCCTGCAACTAACGAGCTACTGGATCAGCTGCAGTGGTGACTGGCTTTGAGGCGGTGGACTCATTTTCGTGATCTTCAGTTGCTTACTTGATTGGTTTTGTTGTTGGCACTATTTGTTTTTCTGAATACTGGGTGTTTGACAGCCTTTCCTTTTTTGGGTTTCTTTCTAAAGGACAGAATCAGCTGGAACCAATTCTCATAGTTCAGCTCTGGTTCAGCTCATAGTTCAACAGGTTTCAGCTCCTCCAGCTGTGACTTGAGAAACAAATTTCATAATATAATAATGTAAAATCATCATATAGAATACCATAAAATACAGAATTTCAATCAATTTATTGATTTCAGCAGAAATATATTTTGTGAATTGCTGTGTATTGTTCTCATGCTGATTTTACAATATTATGCAATGTTATAATGGAGATCTTTCACATCTTATCATTATTAGGGGTGTCACATGACTTGATAAATTGCAAATGATTGTGTGAATATTTTAAAGAATGAATTGAGGAGAAAAAGGAAATGAGTGAGAGAGACAGACAGAGAAAAAGAAGAGAGTATTGCTGTATATAGAAATATTTCATCATCTCTTCACAGAATTGTCAACTCCTTACTCTGAGATTGCTATCCCTGGTTCTAGACACACCAGATTGGAAAAACGTCAGCTCAACAGATAATTCCAAGGGAATTATAGGTTTCAATATTGATTGCCTCTCCTTCCTCTAAACCTGAGAGTGCAAACTTTTGTACCAAACCCACCATGACAGGAATCAGTCTGGTGAGCCAGACTACAATTCCTCAAATGGAAGTACAGCAAAGTTTCTTTAGGTTGAAAAACAAAAAAATAGATAGCACAGAGAAAAGGAATAACAATTCATGGGTTCTTGGACCATTCAAAAATCTGATGGCAGTGGGGAATAAGCTGTTCCTGAATTGTTAAATGTGGTCTTCAGACTCTTGTACCTCCTCCACAATGGTAGTAAAGAGAAGAGGGCATGTTTCAGATGATAAGGGTCCTTATTGATGGATGACACCTACTTGAGGCAACACCTCTAGGAAATCCCCTCATTAGTGGGAAGAGTTGTAATTCCAACCTACAATTCTTAAGTCAAACTTTGTGAGACTTGTTAAGGATTCTTCAATCTGATTAAATAACACCAGGTTGACACCTCAATTTTAGTTATGTCTGCTACTGCTCCCAGCCAACCCCCCTTGCATTGTTCTTTAAAGCATGATTGATCTCCTGGTCTGATTGTGGCAGTAAAACAAGGAATCTGTTGCTCATGTTTTACTGATTGGGTATTGCTTTAATTACAGGCGGTTTGGAATTCAAGAAAATGGTGAAGAAAACTGGCTTTGTTCTGGATTATTTTATTCAACACTCCAGTGAAATAATGCTGCTCTATATAACCAGTGTGTATTAACATTTGCAAGATCCACTCAACTCAATCTGCTGAGTCCAGAGAGATCATTAAATGTGAATTTTCATCTAACTTTTGATATAACTATTTGTATGCTATCAATCATTTTGTAGAATTTGCAAACCAGTCATGTTTCCTTTATCATAATGGCTAAGGTTTGCATGACTTTTTGAGCCACAGGATCAAGGGAATGTCATGATAGTTATAGGATATTGTATTTGTATTTCTTTCAAAATTGTATAGCGATTCTCACTACATAGTACCACTGTCAGATCTGATTCCGACAACTGTTTACAGTGTTAAGACCGTTGTCCTCTGATTCTGATTCTGAAATATCCACAACAGGCATCAGTGATGCCTGCAGTAATTCTAATTTTCCAAGTTGTTAACTGACAACCATCCAGTTACAAGTATTAACTCTCAAGAATAATGACCCGTTAGGCACAGACAGAATTTGTATTTACTGACTCCTGTGGAATAAACTCCCACTACCTATTAAATGCTCCCAATGGTGTCCATCTCAAATAACCTCTGATAACCAAGTCCAGCTCCTGGCCTTCACACGTGGCTTAGCTATTAAGCCTGGCAGAACCATTTGAACTGACAGGAGGAGGGACAAAGGCAGGTTACAGGCGGCATAAAACCAGTCACTCTGGGCAAATGGGGCTCATCAGCCGTGACAGGCAGCTCATCTAGGAGAAGGAACACTGGTATCAAACCTCTTCTGCCTTGTGGCTATACCCATTCATGGGGAAGGCTTTGGGAGTGAACCCCAAGGAAAGTCAGGAACTGAAGCCCCTAAGGCAGATGTATGTTGAGTTCAACACTGACTGGCAAGTCCTGTGAAGCCACTGGTGCCAAACTGTATTGGTTTCTGCCATTTCTTTGGATTCATCAGCTGCATGGAGAGGGGGAGCCTTCTACGTGGGCAACTGCTTGCTCTCCACGTTGTACTGCCCTGGCGTACGTATTGGTTTGCATTATCACTTAGACAGCTGGGATGCAACATCCATTGTCGATCCTAACCAACGGAGGGCTTCAAGGAAAAATATCCCATTTGATGTACGTATTTTAAAGCCTCCAAAGTCCTTTGAAGTTTCTTCTAATTTGGTCATTGTGCTCATCAGTGTTTCCCACACATTATTTCTTGAGTCACTGGTCATCCGATATTGTACTGGCTACATAAGTTGGTAAAGAAGGCACATGGCATGCTTGCCTTTATTGGTGAGAGTAAGAAAGTCATGCTGCAGCTAAATAAAACTTTACTCAGACCACACTTGGAGTATTGTGTGCAGTTCTGGGCACCTCTTATAGGCAGGTTTGGAGACTGTGGAGAGGGCAGACTGTGAGAAAAGGTTTCCAGAATGCTGACTGGATTTGAGCATAAACTATAAGGAAAGTTTTGACAAACTTGGGTTGTTCTCTCTAGAGCATATATGTCAAACTCAAGGACCGCAGGCCAAATTCGGCCCGCAGTGGAATTATCTTTGGCCCGCGAGATAATATCTAATTACTATTAAAGCTGGTCCCAGTAATCGAAGCGCCTATGGCATATGATATGGCTAATGCTGAGTTTATTCAGGTACCAGGTTTTCAGGGTTTTTAGTGTTTATTCGGTTTCCCTGGTTTATTTCCTGAATATCATTAATGAATAATTTTTTTCTCTATTAGAGCTGGCCCGCTGGTATATTGCATGCACCACTAATACTACAAATCCCACAATGCACTGCCAGTGCATTGCTCGCGCTTGCCTTCCTCTCTCATCAGCATCCTTATGGCGCTAGTCACGTGTGGTCAACTTTCAGCTATCCCTCACCCCAAAAATGGCTGAACGAAAGGTGGACTTTGAAAACGGGTTTTCAAGGCAGGTGGGAGGCAGAGTATATGTTCGCAGATATAAAGGTCAAACCTGTTTGTCTTGTGTGCGGAGATGGTGTGGCTGTAATTAAAGAATATAACGTAAGACGACACTATGAAACGAAACACCACGACAAATACAAGCATCTGGACAAGGAACAGAAGCCCGCGATGTGCGGTCAAAAGAGTGGATTGGTGAGCAGGATCCGGGAGCAGATGCGGGAGGAAAACGGCGCAGGTGAGCTGACAGCTTATCACTGCATCATACACCAGGAATCGTTGTGTGGCAAAGCCTTGAAAATGGAACATACAATGAGCACCATAACACGAGCAGTTAACTTCATAAGAGCCAAAGGTTTAAATCACCGCGAGTTCAAGTCGTTTCTTGAGGAGTTGGGTTCAGAATATAATGATTTGCCCTATCACACAGAGGTGCGATGGTTAAGCCAAGGAAAAGTGCTGAAAAGATGTTTCGAGTTGCGTGAGGAGATCTGTCAGTTCAGGGAAAGCAAAGGGAAAGACACAACAGAGCTCCGGGTTAAAAAGTTGCTTTGTGAAATGGCGTTTCTGTGTGACATCACGAGCCATCTCAATGCGCTCAACCTGCAGCTTCAGGGGCGGGGTCGTGTGATCACAGACATGTACGCTGCAGTGAGGGCTTTTAAAACCAAGCTGCGCCTGTGGGAGACGCAGATGCAGCAAGAAAACTTGAGCTATTTTCCGTGTTGCCAAACTATGAAAGAGCAGGTTTCCCATGTGCAAAGTTTGCTGAAAAACTTAGCATACTTGGTGCCGACTTCACACGGCGATTTGCCGACTTTGAAGCCCAAAAAAGCAGGTTTGAACTGCTCAGTAATCCCTTTGCAGCTGACGTGGAAAGCGCACCAACCAACATACAAATGGAGCTGATTGAACTCCAATGTAGTGACACACTCAAGGCAAAGTATGACTCGGTGGGCGCTGCACAGTTTCTATGTTTCATTCCGGACACAATGCCCCAGCTGCGTACCCAAGCTGCTCAAATGCTCTCTATGTTTGGCAGCACATATCTGTGTGAACAACTGTTCTCTTTGATGAAGATAAACAAAACATCACACAGGAGTCGTCTTTCTGATGAACACCTTCACTCAATTCTGAGGATTTCCTCAGCTCAGAGCCTGACTCCAAACATTGATGAACTTGCATCCAAGATGAGATGCCAAGTATCTCGCTTAGACTAGTGTGAATCACAGAGTGTTGGCCTGTGGAAAAATGTTTTCATTAGAAATTATTCTGGAAAAGCTGCAGATAAAGCCATAAGAAATAAATGCAACTGATTTTTTATTTATTTAATGTTCAATGTTGTTTTTGTAGGCAAATACCTAAGCTTTGTTAGTTCCAGGTTAATATGTGTAATAAATTAATTTCAATAAGTTTTGCAATAAACGCTGAACCAGTCCGGCCCTCGACTTGTACCGATTTTTAAATTTTGGCCCACTGTGTATTTGAGTTTGACACCCCTGCGTTAGGTCTACATCTGTGTTTGCTAATGCTTGATTTCAAACAGTTTATTAATGGAAAAGGTATGGCTCCCAAAACAACCTTAGCCGAAATAGCATCGTTTCTTTCTCGTTGCCTACTTTCTTGTAATCTACGTCTGTAAGTTAATACCAATCATAAAAAGAATGCTTGCTAGGCAATCTGCTTCATAAAAAATGAAATTCATAAAGTGAAACAATTTTAGATATAGCAGAGACTGAGCCACATGAGAGCAGGTTGAAAAAATGAAGGCAACGAAAGCTGTGGGAGAACGCGCGCGTGCACAACTGATCCGGCCCGCATGAAGTCGCATTTTTCTCAATCCGGCCCGTGACCTAAAATGAGTTTGACACCCCTGCTCTAGTGTTGGAGACTGAGGGAGACCTAATAGAGGTGTTTTTTTTTTAAATTGAGAGACATATATGGGGTAGACAGTCATTATCTTCTCCCCAGGGTAGAAATGTCAAACATCAGCGGACACGCTTTTAAGGTTAGAGAGAAGAAGTTTAAAGGTGACCTGAGGGGCAATTTGTTTTACAGAGTGTGGGAAATACCTGGGATGGGTTTTCAGGGTTAGTAGTGGAAGCAGACAGTTTGATGGAGCTTAAAGGCTTTTACAAAGACACATGAATATGAAGGGAATAGAGGGCTGTGGATAATGCAAATGAAGAAAGCATTTAGTATGAAATGGAATCAAGATCAAATGGACCAAATGGCCTGTCCAGTGCCGTACTGTTATGTATTCTATGTATCCAACCAATCAGAAATGGTATGGGTCTAGCAGAAGACGTACAATATTGTTAAGATTCCATTTCCATTCCCTTGCTTTTGATGGTGATAAAGCGAACATAATTTGTACTTGACAATCTTTACAGCAAGTTTAGTTTATTCTGTGTGACAGGTGAAATCTATTTATTTGAGTTGAGATCTGACATCTGTTCCTTCCCTGTTTGTCTACAGGGGTTTGCCTTCACCTCTTTTGCAATTGCTTCGAGTTGATGGACTGAGCCACGTCCAAGGACTCATCAGAAGATCTGAACAAGTTCACCAGAGTTGTCACTAACTTCATAAAAACAGTCATAGACAAGAGTGTCCCCACAAAATCATTCGGAATTTTCCCCAATCAGATGCCCTGAATGAACCATAAGTTCCCCAATGTGCTGAGGGCCAAATCAGAGGCACTCAAGTCTGGCGACCAAGAAAGTTAGCAGAGTTCCAGGTACAATCTCCAGAAAGTATTCTTCAGGAGGGTGAAACCACTGAAAGCATCTGGCCCAGATGGGATATCTGACCAAAAACTAAAGACCTGTGCTGATTAACTGCTGGAGTGTTCACTGAGATCTTTAACCTCTACCTTTGGCTGTCTGACGTAACCACCTGTTCAAGCAGGCTTCAATTATACTGGTGCCCAAGAAAAACATGATAACCTGCCTCAATGACCATTGTCTTGTAGCACTTATTTCTGAAAGGTTGATAACAAAACATACCAACTCCTACCTGAGAAGCGAATTGGATGCACTCCAATTTCTCTACTCGTTCAACAGATCCAAGCAGATGCTATTTTATTGGCTCTACACTCAACCCTGCAGCATCTGGACAGCAAAGATGCATACATCAGGATGTACTTTATCGACTACAGCTTGGCATTCAATACTATCGTTCCCTCAAAAATAATCAATAAGCTTCAAGACCTTGGCCTCAATAACTCCTTATGCAATTGAATCCTCTATTTCCTTTCTTGCAGACTTACTCACTTACAGACTTCAGTCAGTTTGGATTGGCAACATCTCCTCCACAATTTCCATCAGCACAGGTGCACCACACTGAGCCCCCTGCTCAACTCACTTTACACATATGACGATGTGGCTAAGTACAGCTCCGGTGCCATATTTAAGCCATAACTGCTGTCATAGGCTGAATCAAAGATGGTGATGAATCAGTACATAAGGAGAGAGATTGAAAACCTGGTTCCAAGGTTGCAAGACCACAGAATTGATTATTGACTGCAGGAAGTCATGAGCAAATTCTCTTCAGTGGATTAGAAATGGAGAGGGTCACCAACTTTAAATTCCTTGGTAGTATTAGTCAGAGGACCTACCCTGGGCCCAGCACTTAATTGCAATTATGAAGAAAGCACAGCAGCACCTCTACTTCCTTAGGAGCTTGTGAAGATTCAGCATGACATCTAAAACTTTGACTAACTTCCAGTTATGTATGGTGGAGAGTATATTGACTGGCTGCATCACATCCTGGTATGGAAATACCAATAGTCTTTAACGGAAATCCTACAATAAGTAGTGGATATGAGTACAGGTAAAGCAACCCCCCCCCCCCCGACACACACACACACAAAACCAACATTGAGCACATCTGCATGAACCATTCTTGCAGGAAAGTAGCATTCATATTCAGAGACCCCTCCCTCCAACCACCCAGAACAAGCTCCCTTCTCACTGCTGCCATCAGGAGGTACAGGAGCCTTGGGACTCATGCCACCAGGTTCACAAACAGTTATTACCCTCAGCCATCAGCCACTTGAACCAAAGGGGATAACTTCACTCGCCTCATCATTGTAATGTTCCCACAACCTATAGACTCACTTTCAAGGGCTCTTCATCTCATGTTCTTGTTATGATCCCAGCCCCCTCCTTTGTGAGAATCGCAAGAGCACTAGTTGAGGGGGGGTCAGTAGACCCAGGAAGTGGGAGAGAGAGACGTGCTGAATAGACACAGGAAATGGGAGAGAGAGAGACGTGCCGAGTACCGCGTTCCACCGGGATGCAAAATAAGGCGACAGTGACTATTGTCTCATGGAGACCACGTGTAAAGCCCTCAGGCAAAGTGGGCTGGTTGAGAGAGAGATTGCATCATCCCAACCTGATTGACACCTGCGACCCCGTGAGGAAGTATAAAGGAGGGTCTTGGGGGGGGGGGGGACAGCCCCTTCAGACGCACCAAGAAGACACGAGAGTGATCCCGTCCTAGCGGGAAGCCATTCTGAAGGAAGCCACGTGCGTTAGATTCCGGGATTGGAATCTGTGGCTGGAATCATGGAAAACCGCTTTTAACTAACATCGGGGCAGGGGGAGCCCGCTCCCCTGATTCAACGGATGCCTCATAAAGACCCGGCAAGTTTTTCCTTTTCTCACCAATCTCTCTCTCTCTCTCTGTCGCAACATGTGAAACCCAGCGATTCCCAAAAGGCTGAAGCCTGCAGACTTCTGAGTGACTTTTATATTTCCAACTGACAATATATTATCCCCTAGACAACAGTAGAGCTTATTTCTTAATGATGATTATTACTATACCCGCGCTTTAGATTGAGTATTGACGACATGCATTATCTGAATGTTTGTATTAACCTTACTTTTGTGCCCCTTTATAAATAAAAACGTTTGAAAATAGTGCCATCAGACTTCAACTGACCTCTCTATCCTTGCTGGTAAGTGATCCAGTTACGGGATACGTAACATTCTCAACATTCATTGCTTATTTATTACTTATTATTTCTTTTTCTTTCTTTTTGTATGTGCAGTTTGTTGTGTTCTGCACACTGGTTGTCCTCCCTGTTGGTATGGTCTTTCATTGATTCTATTAAGGTTATTGGCATAACAGCCTACAAGAAACTGAATTTCAGGGTTGTTTATAGTGGCATAAAAGTACTCTGATAATAAATTTGCTTTGAACATTAAACTTATTAACTCCACTTCCTACCACAGATCTCTGATTTCTGAATGGTCCTTGAACGCAACCTCATTATGCCTTTTGTAGTATTTAGTTTAATTTTATTTTATTGTTTAGAAATACAGCATGTTAACAGTCCCTTCCAGCCCAATGCCTCCAATCCACCCACTTACATACATGCGACTAATTAAACTACTAAGCCGTACATCTTTGGACTGTGGGAGGAAACCAGAGCACCAGGATGAAACCCACGTGGTAACAGGAAGAACATACAAACTCCTTACAGACAGCGGTGGAATTGAACCCAGATAGTTGGTGCTGTAATAGTTTTACAATAATAGTAATTTATTTTGTTGCATTCTACTGCTGCTGCAAAATAAAACAAATTTATCATCAAAGTGCATATATGTCATATAAATTAGTGATAATAGATCTGATTCTGAGGTTACTGGTTCAATAATATTTTACCAAATCTGGATCCTTCTGCTGAATATGGCACAACATCAATAATTCCTCTTATAAACTGCACTTGCTGCATTCCTAGTTGCTTGTATATTGTGTTATTCTGAAGCTGTGATTACAGAAGAGTGACTTGTGGAGTAGAGGGTCACAAATATAAGCAGTGAATGCAGAAAGAGTAACTGCAATCACTCTGAGTTGCCCTATGTAACCCCAGAGCACTTGTACTCGTGCAAACTCAGGTTTAGTGTGGACCCTCACTCAACACAATGCCATGCATTCAATGTCCCACCACTCACATTTCAATCGGGATACCAAAGCCAAGTTCCCCAGACAATCACTCACATTATCCCCAGATGACATGGGAGTTCTCCTCCTCCTCATGGACACCCTGCTCTGTATCTCTTTATTGCTAATTGCCAACGGGACATCAACCTTCTTGACTTCACCACATCCTGTTACAATTCCAACCTCACTCCTTCCAAACACTCTGCTCTCCACTCCCTCCGCACCAATCCCAACCTCACTATAAAACCCGCTGATAAGGGGGGAGCTGTTGTTGTCTGGCATACTGAGCTCTGCCTGGCCGAGGTACAGCAACAACTCTCTGATACCTCCTCTTATTTACCCCTTGATCATGACCCCACTAAGGAGCACCAGGCCATTGTCTCCTATACCATCACCAACCTTATCAGCTCTGGGGATCTCCCATCCACGGTCACCAACCTCATAGTTCCCACACCCCGCACTTCCCGTTTCTACCTCCTACCCAAGATCCACAAACCTGCCTGTCCAGGTAGACCTATTGTCTCGGCTTGCTCCTGCCCCACTGAACTTATTTATGCATACCTTGACACTGTCTTATCCCCCCTTGTTCAATCTCTTCCCACCTATGTTCGTGACACTGCTCATGCTTTGAATTTTTTCAGTGATTTTAAGTTCCCTGGCCCCCACTGTCTTATTTTCACCATGGATGACCAGTCCCTATATACCTCCATCCCCCACCAAAGCTCTTCGCTTTTTTTGGATTCCAGACCTAACCAATTCCCCTCTACCACCACTCTCCTCCATCTAGCGGAATTAGTTCTTACTCTCAATAATTTCTCCTTTGGCTCCTCTCACTTCCTCCAAACCAAAGATGTAGCCATGGGCACCTGTATGGGTCCCAGTTATGCCTGCCTTTTTGTTGGCTTTGTGGAACAGTCCATGTTCCAAGTCTATACCGGTATCCATCCCCCTCTTTTCCTTCGCTACATCGACAACTTCATTGGTACTGCCTCTTGCACGCATGCTGAGCTTGTTGACTTCATTAACTTTGCCTCCAACTTTCAACCTGCCCTCAAATTTACCTGGTCCATTTCTGACACCTCTCTCTTTCTGTCTTCATCTCTGGAGACGGCCTATCTGCTGATATCTACTAAGCCTACAGACTCTCACAGCTACCTGGACTATTCCTCTTCCCACCCTGCCTCTTGCAAAAAGGCTATCCCCTTCTCACAATTCCTCCGTCTCCTCCGCATCTGCTCTCAGGATGAGGCTTTTCATTCCAAGACAAAGGAGATGTCTTCCTTTTTTAAACAAAGGGGCTTCCCTTCGTTCACCATCAACTCTGCTCTCAAACGCATCACTCCCATTTCCCTCACCCCATCCACCCACCACCCCACTTGGGATAAGGTTCCCCTTGTCCTTAGCTACCACCCCACCAGCCTCCAGGTCCAACGTATAATTCTCTGTAACTTCCGCCACCTCCAACAGGATCCCACTACCAAACACATTTTTCCCTCCCCCCCCCCTTCTGCTTTTCACAGGGATCGCTCCCTACGCGACTCCCTTGTCCATTCGTCCCCCCCATCCCTTCCCACCAATCTCCCGCCTGGCACTTATCCTTGTAAACAGAACAAGCACTACACCTGCCCTTACACTTCCTCCCTCACCACCATTCAGGGCCCCAGACAGTCCTTCCAGGTGAGGCGACACTTTACCTGTGAGTCGGCTGGTGTGGTATACTGTGCCTGGTGCTCCCAGTGTGGCCTTTTATATATTGGTGAGACCCGACGCAGACTGGGAGACCGTTTCGCTGAATACCTACGCTCGGTCCGCCAGAAAAAGCAGGATCTCCCAGTGGCCGCACATTTTAATTCCGCGTCCCATTCCCATTCTCATATGTCTATCCATGGAATCCAAACTCAGATTGGAGGAACAACACCTTATATACCGACTGGGTAGCCTCCAACCTGATGGCATGAACATTGACTTCCATTAATGCCCCTGCTCCCCGTCTTACCCCATCTCTGATATATTTAGTTGTTTGCCTGTTCTCCATCTCCCTCTGGTGCTCCCCCCCACTTTCTTTCTCCTGATGCCTCCCGTCCCATGATCCTTTCCCTTCTCCAGTTCTGTATCACTTTCGCCAATCACCTTTCCAGCTCTTAGCTTCATCCCACCCCCTCCGGTCTACTTCTATCATTTTGTATTTTCCCCTCACCCCACTACTTTCACTACTCCACTACTCTTACTATCTTTCCTTTTGGTTAGTCCTGACGAAGGGTCTCGGCCCAAAACGTCGACAGCGCTTCTCCCTATAGATACTGCCTGGCCTGCTGTGTTCCACCAGCATTTTGTGAGTGTTGTTGTTTGAATTTCCAGCATCTGCATATTTCCTCATGACATGGGAGTTCTTGCAGCTTTGCCATATACACTTAAAAATGTAATACTTTTACAACTTACAGAAACTGGCTTCAAATATTGGAACGACCCAATGTTTGTTTTCCTTTCTAAACCATGACATAGCAGCAGAATTAGGCTCTTTGGCCCTTTGAGTCTGATTCATCCTTCAATCATGACTGAATATTTTTCAACCCCATTCTCCCATCTTCTCCTTTTAACCCTAGTATAGTCAGGAGAATAGACAAAGTTCTCTGTCACAGGGGTAGAGCGTCCCGAAGGCTGTGTTGCCTGCCTGGTGCCCGGGTTTGGGACAGCTTATCTGACCTGCAGAGGAATTTGCAGTGGAGAGGAAAGATCCAGTTGTCATGGTCCATGTGGGTATCAATGATGTAGGCAGTACAAGAGGTTCCGCTGAGGGAATTTGAGCAGCTAGGGACTAAATTAAAAAGCAGAACCATAAAGGAGGTAATCTCTGGATTACTACCTGAGCCACATGCAAATTGGCACAGGGTTAAGAAGGTTAGAGAGTTAAATGTGTGGTTCAAGGATTGGTGTGGGAGAAGTGGGTTTGAATTCATGGGAAACTAGCAGCAGTATTGGGGAAGGAGGGAGCTGTTCCACTGGGACAGACTCCACCTGAACCGTGATGGGACCTGGATCCCAGCAAATTGCATAACTAAGGCTGTGGATAGGGCTTTAACCTAACTAGTAGGGGAGGTGCATTCAACAGATTGGAGAAATATGGATAAAGTAAAAGTGTGTATAATGATAAAGTAAAGGCAGAAATTAAAAAAGAGAAAAGTAAAGGTGGAGTACAGAAAAGTCAAATGCATAAGAGACAAAGGCTACTAGATTTTAAAGGCACAATGAGTGTAAGGGAACTTCATCTGAATGCCCGTAGTAATAACAGGTAATATGGAGGGATAGGCAGGAAGGTAGGGGAGGTGGGGTAACACTCTTAATTAAGGATGAGACCAGGGTGATAGTGAGAGATTGTATAAGATCTAAGGAGCAGAATGTTGAATCCATCTGGGTAAAGATTAGGAATAGTAAAGGGAATAAATCACTGCTGGGAGTTGTCAATGGGTTACAGACTAACAACATTACAGTGGCACAGGCAATAAACTGAGAACTGGTTGCCTTAAGTGCACCAAATGACTTGGCCTGCACAGCCCTCCTTGGCAATGAATTCTGCAGATTCACCACACTCTTGTTTAAATAACTTAATAGAGGTCAGCTTGTGGTGTTTTGAAATAATCAAAACCAGGGAAAGGGCTTGCTTTACTGTCGTTGTTGTGAATGTGTCCTACAAACATGGTGGGTATGGTGTTGGTGCTGGAGTGCGCGGCAACACGCGTGGGCTGCCCACAGCGCTACTGGGGTTGTGTTGGCTGTTAACACAAATGAGGCATTTCGCTGTATGTTTCGATGCACACGTGATAAATCAATGAATCTGAACCAAGGCAGGGCGAAGGACTCAGCAGCAGTTGAACTGAGACAGAAATTGGTGGTCTCAGAGCTGGCTAAAGTATATAATTTTATCCTCAGACGCAGATATACAATGATTACCGTTTTATGGCCTCGTTCATATCTCACCCTACACATCCCAAACATAACCCATGGTGACAACGTCTTTAGCAGGAGAAACGCAAGACCTCCCTCTCTACACACTTTAAGGTTACCACGATTCAATTGCACTTTCCTCATTTTATCTAGAATCTTGAGTAACTCAGATTTTGCTTGGTTATGCTCCTGATGGCCCTCTTTGAAATTTTGGCAAGCCTGGAAAATCTTTCCATTTATCATCAGCTGCACTGCCTGAACTGCAGTCCTCTGACTCCCTCGTGTGGTAGGGAACGTGTGACAGAGTGAGAAATTCTTCGACTATGAATAACCTGAAGTCACTCCATGTCTCTTTATGCCATGAGAACAGTGTTAGGGGTCACTTTAAAGCTGTTGTGAAAGCGGTGTAAAGAGAAACAACTCGAGTTACATGGCCGACAGGAAATCACCATAGGACATCCCGCCGGTGTTGTCAGTTTCAGCTCGACACTTACTACTTATATGTTCCAAGTTCTCTTGTCAGGTGGGACGTTGTCAGCCTACTCACAGAGGAGCATGCCACAACACAAACAGAACTCTGCCAGCTACTCTTTCATTCATTCATTAGGATGTGCGTATCACTGAAGATATGGTGAAGGGGAGGAGGAGGGGGAAGGGGAAAGGGAGAGAGAGAGTTAATGTCACAATCTACCTCATCATGGCTGGCCTGAACTGCACTTTCTCTGAAACTATTACTCCATAATCTGCATTCTGTTATTACTTTTTTTGTTGACCTAATGTGATGATATGACCTACTGTCTATGGATGGCATGCAAAGTAAAATTTCCCCTCTGTACATTGGTACGTGACAACCACTTTACTAATTTACAGGCTTATGCATAAAAGTTCAAAGTACATTTATTATATACTATATACAACCTTGAAATTCATTTTCTTACAGCCACAAAAAAAAAGAAACCGAATTGAACCCATTAAAAACTGACAAACACCCAATGTGTGAAAAGAAAGAACAAGTTGTGCAAACAATAAAAAGTAAACAAGTAAAACTCAGAACTAAAGTTTACGAAAGCATGTTCTTCCTGCAAGGTGCTCATGGAGATCTCCAGGACATAGCCTTGTGCCCTTGGAAGTAGCCAGAGAGATCTCTGTAAAGGTACATTAAGTGCACAACTTCTGTGTTCTATCTTCTGGGTAACGTCCACACTGTGGAAGTGGTAGAATCCCCCTGCTCTGCTCTCTCTGTACCTATGGCTGTTTCAGTAAGTATAGCTTCAACACCATCTACAAATTCACGTAAGATTCCATAAGTGAGATAGGTCAGCTGGTTGAGTGGTGACATAACAACCATGTTTTGCTCAGTGTCAGCAAAACCAAAGGACTGGGTAAATTAACGCCAATCCTCACTGAAGGGTCTTTGATGGTAAGGTCGTGCAGCTTCAAATTCCTTGATGTCAACAACTTATAGGACATATCCCGAGCCCAGCACATATATCAACCATGAAAGTGCACGAGCATCTCTACTTACTTCAAAGTTTAATCAGATTCAGCATGTTATCAAAGATTCTGACTAACTTCTACAGATGTACAGCTGAAAGCATTCTATTTGCGTCATGGTGAGGTATGGAAACTCCAATGCACAGGAATGCAAGAGATTCCGAACAGAAGTTTGTTACAGCCAGTTCTTCATAGGTACAGCTCCCCCCACCATCGAGGACATCTACAAAAGGAAACAGATATCTCAGGAAGGTGACATCCAGGCCGTACCCTCTTCTGATTGTTGGCATCAAGCAGAAGGCATAGCAGCCTGAAGGCCCACAACTCAAAGTTCAACAAGTTTCTTTCTCACCACCATCAGGTTCTTCATGAAACACCGAACATTAAATACTATTTACAGTAATCCCAATGTTTATTTTCCCTACATTCTCATCAGCTCATTCATATTCTGCCACTCACTTACACACTACAGGCAATTTATATTGGCTAATGAACCCTTTGGGATGTGGGAGGAAGCCTCATCTAAAAAACTGAAAAATTATGGAAAAATCTAGAGCAATTTCTCCCTATAAAAGCCAGGTGATTTGGCAATACTGAAGTCACCGAACTATCTTGACAGTGGAATTAGCAAATCAATCTCACTCTGCCTCGAAATAGCACTGTCATCTCGCAACCTAACTTACATCATTATAAACGTTAGTGATAGTACCGTGATAAAGGGAATGAAATGTTCTGGTATCAGTCGCAGACCTAACTAAACAGAGGATATATCTGTTTATCACTTCCTTAATTCTTAAGTAATATGGCTAATGCTAACTGAATTAACTTAAAATAAGTGCCTCAAATTTGAACATCATATCAACTATTCCAGTATCCTAGGTTGTCCATTCATGTATAAATCATACCACTAGTTATTTTAATTTTGCCTCTCTAAGACAGAAAATGTTTTTATTGAATGATATTGATAAATTATTATTAGTATTGAAAAATCTACAGACATCATCTTGCAATAATTTGCGAAAAACTTCGTTCAAATCTCTTTGTGGCAAAGTAATTTCTAGAATTCTTAAATATAAATTTAACTGATGCATTTCATCCTAATGACACTTTTTAAAGCCTTTTGGGGTAGGTAGGTAGGTAGGTCACATCCAGAATTATTTCCAGGTAGTGGATGATTTTCTTCCACGGCGCTCTGACGTATTGGGAAATCACACGCATACTAGGCAAGTTACAGCAGTGGTTTGCCATTGCCTTCTGCCAAGTGAGTTTTTTTTTAGAGATCACCAGCTCTTAATGGGAGCCAGCTGGATTCAAACTTGGGACTTCTCACCCAGAAGTCCAGCGCTAATGCCACTATGCCACCAACCTTTTGGGGTAGAATGTGCAATTGCAGTAAAGACTATTGGTTTTGCGCACCAAGATTTCATGACCTTTAATGTCACTCTGTCAGTACTTTTTTTTATCCATTTGGTCAAAAAAATGCCAATGCTAAAAACTCGCTAGAGTTGTTAGCAATTATAAGGCAAATACTCTGTTGGCCTTCAGATGCAGAAGGATTTGCGACTGCACAGGATCTTGGTAATATCCCATCTGGAGTTTTGTGTAGATACAAGGGATTATACCTGTTGCAATCCGGAGCAGTAAACGAAAAAGCTATAAGAACTCCGTGGATCAGGCAGTATCTTTGCAGGGAAATGACAGTCGGCGGTTTTGTTACAGATCCTTCATCTGGACTGCGACAGTTAATATTTCAGGTCAAGATCTTCAAATGCAATTTTAGTTTTCTTATCAAAGGATGTTTTGTCACGGACGAAGGTGAAATGGGAAAAGGTTGGAGCAGATTTTGTGGCTAGTTCCTAGCTATCATTTCAGGGATGATTTCGTGTGAGGCCCTGGGCAATGATTTCTAGTGTTACTTTACCCCTTAAATCTTATTCACTAGAATGTTCAAACACTGGCTTTCTGAGAAGGTCCCAAAACTAGGAATCCCGTGACATCGAGTATCACCTCAATCTGACCTCCGGAGGACCCGCCCCTGCGGGGGCAGGGTGATGATGTCATAGATGTGCGCCGGGCCTGGTAGTGACTGGCGAAGCTGCGGATTCGGCAGCTGTGATCTAGGTATTCTCGCCGACAGCAGAGCGGCCCTCTCATATACAGTCAGGTGGGTCAGAAAACTCCCTGCCAGGGTGACCAGCGCCCCCAGGATCTCGTCCAGGCGCCGTTTAGCCACCACAACGAGGTTTGAGCAGCGCTGGCGGGGTGATACAGCGGCGCGCGGTGATTGGCTGAGGACGTTTCCATGGGAATAGGTAGTTTGGCGGCCCCTCGGCCCCTCTCCCTCTTCTGACCCTCAGCACTGTGGGGGAGCAGGTTTTTTGGCCCATCATGTCGGTATTTACTACGATGCAAATTTTAACTAATCCTATCTGCCTGCACGTGGTCCATATCTTCATTCTCTGTTGGTTCACGTGTCCATCTGAGAGCTTCTCAAACGTTATTATCATTATCTACTACCGTTAATTTCCCTGGCAGCGCGTTCCAGGCACCCACTGTAGTGCGTAAAAAAACACACACACTTGCCCTACTCATCTTTTTAATTATCTTAAATACACGCCCTCTGTTGTTTGATATTTTTACCCTGGGGAAAAGAGGCCAAAAGCCTATCTATACCTCTGATAATCTTATAAACTTTCGTCATGTTTCCCTTCAGCTTCTGATACTCCAGAGAAAACAATACCAGTATGTCCAGTCTCTCCTTGTAGTATATATCCTAAAATCCAGGCAGCATCTTGGTAAATTTCCCTACCATCTGCAAATGTCACTCAAGAAAGTGTCTTCAAGAAAGGAAGGAGGCAGAAGAAAGGGAACTAAAGGCCAGTTAGTCTGACCCCAGTGTTTGGGAAGACGTTGGAGTTAAGGACAAGGTCTCAGGGTACTGGAGGCACATAATAGGCCACAGTCAGCATGGTTTCCTCAGGGGAAATCTTGCCTGACAAATCTGATGGAATTCTGTTAAGAAATAGCAAGCAGGATAGACAAAGAAGAAGCAGTTGGTGTTGTGTACTGTATTTGGATTTTCAGGAGGCTTTTGACAAGGTGCTACCATAAGTCTGCTTAACAAGCTATGAGCCCTAGGTGTTACAAGATACTAGCAGGAGGCAAAGAGTGGGAATGAAGGGAGCCTTTTCTGGCTGGCTGCCAGTGACTATTGGTGTCCCACAGGGTTCTGTGTGCTTTTTACATTATATCTCAATGATTTGGATAATGGTATTCATGATTTTGTTGCAAAGTTTGCAGATGATATGAAGACAGGTGGAGAGGCAGGTACTTTTGAGGAAGCTGCCTCATTACAGGAAGGATGTGGATGCTATAGAGAGAGTGCAGAGGAGCTTTACAAGGATGTTGCCTGGATCAGAGAGCATGCCTAATGAGAATAAATTGAATGAACTTGGCCTTTTCTCCTTGGAGCGACAGAGGATGAGAAGTGTCCTGATAGAGGTGTATTAGATGATGAGAGGCAATGATCATGTGGATAGCCAGAGGCTTTTTCCCAGGGCTGAAATGGCTTAGCACAAGGGGGCATAGTTTTAAGGTGCCTGGAAGTAGATACAAGGGGAATGTCAGAGGTAAGTTTTTCACACAGAGAGCGGTGGGTGCGTGGAATGCACTGCCAGCAAAGGTCGTAGAAGCGAATACAATAGGGTCTTTTAAGAGACTGTTAGATAGGTACATGGAGCTTAACAAAATACAGGCCTATGCAGTAGAGAAATTCTAGGCAGCTTCTATAGTAGGTTATATGGTTGGCACAACATTGTGGGCCGAAGGGCCTGTAATATGCTGTAGATTTTCTATGTTCTAAGTAGAAAGGCTAAAGAAGGACTTAGAAATGTTAGGAGAATGGGCAAAGAAATAGCAGGTGGCATACAATGTTGTATGGTCATGCACTTTGGTAGGAGAAATGGAAGGGTTGACTATTTTCTAGATAGAGAGAAAATACCAAAACTGAGGTGCAAAGGGACCTGGGAGTCCTTGTGCAGGATTCCCTAAAGGTTAATTTGCAGGTTGAGTCTGTGGTGAGGAAGGTGAGTGCAATGTTAGCTTTCATTTCAAGAGGACTAGAACATAAAAGCAAGGATGTAAGTTGAAACTTTATAAAGCACTGGTGAGGCCTCGCTTGGAGAATCATGAGCAGGTTTGGGCCCCTTATCTTAGAAAGGATGTGTTGAAGCTGTAGAGAATTCCAAGGTGGTTCACAAAAATGATTCCAGGATTGAATGACTTGTCATATGAAGAGCGTTCAATGATTCTGGGCCTGTATTCACTAGAATTCATAAGAATGAGTGGTGATCTCATTGGTCAAATGGTTGCACTCTTTTGAATCACGGGGTCACAAACATTTGAGGTAGCTCTCCAGTGCAATGCTGAGAGTGTGTTGACCTGACGGAGAACCCAATTTTCTTAATGAAACTTCATCTGTTCACCCTTCAGCTGTGTGCAAAGAATCCTCAGTATAAATTAGAAAATTCTACATTTATTTCCATTTAATTGGGGGGGGGGGGGGGAGAAGAATTTTTACTTTCCTGACCACAATAACTGCACTTCAGCATTACTTTGCTTGTAAAGCAGTTTGGGATGACCAGGTAATCATAGAATGATCTAGCTTTCCAAAGGTTAACAAGCAGATCGATCAAGTAATTAAGAGTGGATGTTCACAGCTTCCTGAAACTGGTGGCACAGATGGACAGGTTGTAGACTGAGGCAGTGACTATAAATGAGGAAATGCCATGTTATAGGTGTGCAAAACTTTCATTAGGCTAGGATTTTGTAGAACTGGAAAAAATAAGTGTGATTGGAACAAAACTTCTTATAACTATAGCGTGGTTTATGTCTGTGCCATTTGCAAAGGCAATTTTCTCAGAAATTTAGAAAAGCTGCTGAAATTCTCAATCAATGTCTTTTCTTCACTGTATATTTGAAATTTTTATCATTTTAAACCAGAACTAATTTATTATTTTTCTCAAATTTTAGTGTGATGAGGTAGCATACTGTTTATAAAGTCCTGTCCACTTTGGGATCTCAGGCATATGGTGAAGGGGCAGAACCTTCTGAAGCCTTCTTGAAAGATATGGATTCAAAGGATAAAGAAGTGGAACAGAGTGGAATCAGTGACTGTGAATCCAGGGATGAGAAAAATCAATCAAAGGAGAATGAATGGAACGTTGGCAGAAAGGAGCCCATATCAAAAAGACAGATGAAGAAGTTAATGAGGGAGAAACAATGGCAGGACCAAAAAGAGCAACGCAAGTATGTGTTATTGAACAAATATGTCCCCATTTTAATTTCCTTAGAGACATAATTTATATCATGAATAGAAGTCAAAATCTCTCTTGTCAAGTGACATGGTAACTTGTTTTGATATTTCACTATGATCTGCATTTTGATTTTTCTACTTTCTAATAGCCCCCAACGTATCTTCTTTATTTGTGAAATAGAAGCTGTATCCACAACTCTCTGCACTTTCTTGTGATCATGTGTGAAGCAGTCGCCATACCAAACTCTTTGAAATGCCTACTGTACTCATTTCCATTGATGCTGCCTGGCCTGCTGAGTTCCTCCAGCATTTTGTGTGTGTTGCTTGCATCCAAATGTGATGTTTTCTGTGGTTCACCAGTAAAAGTTGGTAAGGGTTGAGGGGATCAGTTCTTAAGTTTTGCTGACATTAAGGGAAAGGTTGTTGTCATAACACCATGTCACTATGCTCTCTATCTTCTTCCTGTACTCCATAGTGATTTGAGATATAGCCCACTGTGGTGGTATCATTGCAACCTTACAGATGGGGTGAGAGCAGAATCTGGCCACGCAGTCTGGAGTAGAATAGGGGGCAAAGGACGCAACTTATGGAGCACCATGGTTTAGAATCACTCTGGCGAAGTGATTGAATCTGTTGGTCGGAAAGTCAGGCATCCAGTTGCAGAGGGAGGCATTGACTCCCAAGATCCAGAGTTTGGTAACAAGTTTGCTTGGAGTTTTAGTAATGAAGTATTATACTAGAATAGCCTAGTCATATGTAGATGGATAAGGGAAATTTTTTTAAGAAGTAAAGAACAGACTCGGGCTGTGAGAGACAGAATACAACGGATGCTAGAAAATGAATAAAAATGTATAATTCCCAGAAGGGAATCACCTTCTGTTTACCTCAGATTTCCAATAAACATTTTAATTTTTATGCTGCCCAATTGCCCTTGTGCTCTTCCTATGATCCAATTTAGACCTGATAAGTGCAGCTAGTGCTTTTGATATCTCCTGTATATCAATGATTGGCACCTCTAGAATCTCAGTTATGCTTCAGTTAATTCATTGCCAAGTCATGCCCAGAATGCTAAAGTGTGCAAAGGAAAAAACATGGATTAGGAGGGCCACCATCAGGTTTAGGAACGGTAATTACCCCTCAACCATCAGGCTCTTGAACAAGAGGAGATAGCTTCACTCGCCCCATCATCGAACTGTTCCCACAACCTATGGACGCACTTTCAACAATTCTTCATCTCATGTTCTCAATATTTATCACTTATTTATTATTATTATTTTCTTTTTGCATTTGCAGTTTGTTGCCTTTTGGACATTGGTTGTTTGTCCATCCTCTTGGATACAGTCTTTCATTAATTCTGTTGTGTTTGTATTTGCTGTGAGTGCCTGCAAGAAAGTGAATGTCAGTGATGTAAATGGTGACATACTGTATGTACTTTGATCTCCATTAGAAGGATCGATAGTCCACACTGGTAAGAGTTCATTTCAGTTGCAGGAAAGGTTATTTGAAAGAGATTAAGGCATCACACACTGTATTAACTGTTCATGTACTGGGCCCTTTTTAAGAACTGTGATTTCAAGTTAATCAGTGTACCATATGCCATCTTGGGAAAATACCAGTGCGGCAAATCACCTGAAACTAACCTTGTCCTTGTCCATTCAATGCCACCTTTGCAGTACCATAGACACCAGTGAATGCAGACCAGTTTAGTTCATAATAACAATGAGGACTTTTACATTGAATAGCTACAAACCTTTCACTCACCAATAGTAGAATTAAATTTCTAAACTAATCAATTTTTGACTAATATTTTTCTTCCTCTGGGGTCAGACAGAAACGTAAAGAGAAGAAACTTAAAAAGAAATTAGAACGTCAAACTCGGATCGAAGATGGGATTGAAGAGTCTACTAAAAAGCGCTTTAAGAAAGATATCATTCCAAGTAATGTTCGTGTGGCATTGGACTGCAGCTTTGATAGTTTAATGGTGCTGAAGGTGAGAAAGAGTGAAAATAGCATAGATAGAGTTCACAGCTGTCCTCAGCTAGAGACCTCCCCTTTATAACAAGTTTAAAAGTCAGCACCAGCGTTGAACCTGTTAACATTGGGAAATCTCCAGGTTGGACAGACCTTCATGGACCACACAAAAAGATGGGGAGGCAGCAGATTGCATTGCATCCAACAGAGGTGATGGGATTGAACACAAAATCAGCAGACTGTCAGTACATGTAGTCAATAGCCTGGGCTCACTCTGTTGGGCAGGATGTACCCATGGATGCGGCATCCCAGCACTAAGAGGCTGCACTACTCACCTCAACCCACTAAATACCACTCCCATGGGCAACTGCTATACATAATCGTGGGTATTTTTCTCCTGCAGGAGTGCTAGCAGGGATAGAGATTCATACCTGGTTCCAAAACTGGACAGTCAAAGCTGATGTCTTTTTGTTTTAAAATACAGATGTTGACATATCTGTAAATGATCAAACTGGAGGCCAAATAGTTATAATGAATCAGCACGCAGTGGCATAGTGGTAAATGTTCTTCTGTGTGACCTCCCACAAAAATGTTTGATGTCTTTTAAAAATAATTACTCATAAATTTAAAAATATTACCCTCCACCTCTTTCTGTTTAATTATTCAAAGTTCAGTCTTCAGGTTCCTTCTCTCTTGAAAGTGATAATTACTCATTGCTGCCTTGATAGTACACTCTTTGTCTGAGTTTAAAAACAAAGTCGAAGTCACCTGACGATTGCAAGATTTACTGTGCTTATATTCTAAGTGTACCTCATGGTCTCATGCTGTTCTCCCATCGTTGAATGGGTTTTGGGCGATGCATTGATGAAAAATGCTGTTAAAACTGACCAGTAATATGATTTTGTAAGTGTAAAGTGCATCCCTTGTTTGCATTATTTTGCTGTTCAACATTCACAAAGGTATAAAGTGTGTGCACAAGAGTAAAAATTGTTTTATTTAATTTAGGATGTCAAAAAGCTGCATAATCAGATTCAAAGGTGTTATGCGGAAAATCGAAGAGCATCACATCCTGTAAAGGTAAGGTCTCGCGTTCAGTTTCAGTTGCTTGACTGCAGGTTGGAGAAGTAAAAAGTTGAATTTTACTCCTGAATCCAATTCTTTTCAGTACTTGGTGGTCATTACAGGTAATTTTAAGTAAAACATATTAGGTTGTGAAAACATTTGAGAATAGAACCGTAATATCCCGAACAGTTTTATAGCCAATTAGACAGTGATGATTGTTGATATACAAGTGACACAGAAGCCAATTTAGTTTGTAGAATAGACCACAGGCAGCAACGTGATGAAGACTTGAAAATCTTTCTTAATAGAATTGTTTTGAAGGGTAAACATTGTGCTGATACCAGAGAGAATCTCCATGTTTTTCTTTCAAATATTACCGCTACTTTCTCTTGAGGACAGACAAAGTCACAGTTTAATGTCTCTAATATTGCTTCAGTGTGTACCGGAATCTGAATCTAGATTTGTATTCTTTGGTATCCAGAATGGTATTTGAATTGGTAATCTTTTGTAAATAGAGATGAAAGTTACCAACTGAGTCTAATTTAGCACACATCAATGATGTTAAACTGAGACACTAATGTGATTGGTTAACAATCTTGCAATTTAACTATAAGGTATCAGAAACTGCTCTGCTGGGCTTTGACTACATAATCTATGGTTGATTTTCATCTGAGGGAGGGCTTCATTATCAGGGATGCCATCCAACATAACGTGAAATGAGGATATGTAGCGGTGTGCTACACGCAGCGCTGAAATAACGACACGGAGTCGGTAAACTGCAGTTAAAGAAGATTTTATTCGAACTTCACAGCTTCACTTTAAAGCCTCCCTGATCCCGCCCTCCCTGGGCGCGGATGCTGTAGGAGGCACGTATTCACAGTCCTGCACAAGCTTTTCCCTTTGTTAGTGAAGCAGACCTGGTGCCCTTTTGAGACTGGCCTTTATGCCGGCGCGCTGGCTATTGTGAGCCGGTTCGAGTGCGCTAGGAAGTGGGTCGCCACATAACCCCCCCCAGAACCAGCGATACACCTCCCAATGTCCACAGTCCAGGCTGGACACTGTTTGGGAGGTCGGCCCCTGCGCCGTGGTGCTGGGAACTCGACCAGTTGCGCCACGTCCACATCGGCTGGTTTGAGGCGGTCCACCATGAAAACCTCCTCTCTCCCCCCAATGTCCAGCACGAACGTGGACCCATTGTTCCTGAGCACCGTAAACGGCCCCTCGTAGGGCCGTTGCAGCGGTGGCCGATGCCCGCCCCTTCGTACAAACACAAACTTACAGTTCTGCAGGTCTTTGGGTACGCAGTTCGGGTTCTGCTCATGCTGCAAAGTGAGTATGGGGGCCAGGTTGCCGAGCCTTTCGCGTAGTCTGCCCAGGACTGCTGCGGGTTCTTCGTCGTGCCCCCTTGGGGCTGGTATGAACTCCCCGGGGACGACCAGGGGTGAGCCGTACACCAACTCGGCCAACAAGGCGTGCAGGTCGTCCTTGGGTGCTGTGCGGATGCCGAGTAGGACCCAGGGAAGCTCGTCCGCCCAGTTGGCTCCTCGCAGACAGGCCATGAGGGCCGACTTCAGGTGACGGTGGAAACGCTCCACTAGCCCGTTCGTCTGTGGGTGGTAGGCAGTTGTGTGGTGCAGCTGAGTCCCCAAAAGGCTGGCCATAGCTAACCACAGGCTGGAGGTGAACTGGGCACCTCTGTCGGAGGTAATTTGGGCCGGTACACCAAAGTGAGGTATCCAGGTGGTGATCAGGGCTCGGGCGCAAGATTCGGAGGTGGTGTTGGTGAGTGGGACCGCCTCTGGCCATCTTGTGAACCAGTCCACGACTCCGCGCGACACTGGCAGGGGCCCCACGATATCCACATGAATGTGGTCGAAACGCCGGTGGGCGGGATGGAACTGCTGCGGTGGGGCTTTGGTGTGCCGCTGCACCTTGGCCGTCTGGCAGTGCATGCACGTTTTGGCCCATTCACTGACCTGTTTGCGGAGTCCGTGCCAAACGAACCTGCTGGAAACCATCCGGACAGTTGTCCGGATGGAGGGATGCGCCAAGTTATGAATGGAGTTGAAAACACGGTGCCGCCAGGCTGTCGGGACGACGGGACGGGGCTGGCCGGTGGCGACGTCACAGAGTAGGGTCCTCTCACCCGGGCCTACGGGGAGGTCCTGGAGCTGCAAACCGGAGACTGCGGTTCTGTAACTCGGAATCTCCTCATCTGCCTGCTGTGCCTCTGCCAGTGCCTCAAAGTCTACCCCTTGGGAAAGTGCATGAACGGTAGGGCAAGAGAGCGCATCCGCCACGACATTGTCCTTACCCGAGACGTGCCGGACATCCGTCGTGTATTCAGAGATGTAGGACAGATGGCGCTGCTGGCGGGACGACTAGGGGTCGGACACCTTCGTGAACGTAAAGGTAAGCAGCTTGTGATCCGTGAACGCGGTGAAGGGCCTACCTTCCAAGAAGTACCTGAAATGCCGGATTGCCAGGTATAGCGCCAACAGTTCCCGGTTGAAAGCACTGTATTTGAGCTCGGGCGGTCGCAGGTGTTTGCTGAAAAACGCCAGGGTTTGCCAGCGACCCGCAATGAGTTGCTCCAGTACCCCACTGACTTTCGTGTTAGATGCGTCCACTGTGAGGGCGGTAGGGACGTCCAGTCTAGGGTGCACTAGCATCGCGGCGTTTGCCAAGGCTTCTTTCGTTTTAATGAAAGCGGCGGCGGACTCCTCATCCCAGGTAACGTCCTTGCCCGGACCCGACAGCAGGGCGAACAGGTGGCTCATGATTCAGGCAGCTGAAGGGAGGAAGCGGTGGTAGAAATTTACCATACCCACGAATTCCTGAAGGCCTTTGATTGTGGTGGGTCGGGGAAAATGGTGGACTGCGTCTACCTTAGCGGGCAGAGGGGTTGCCCCGTCTTTTGTAATCCTGTGGCCCAGGAAGTCGACGGTGTCGAGTCTGAACTGGCATTTGGCCGGGTTGATTGTTAGACCGTTTTCACTTAGTCAGGCGTAGAGTTGACAGATATGGGACAGATGCTCCTGATGACTGCTGCTTGCTATGAGGATGTCGTCCAAATAGATGAAAGTGAAGTCCAGGTCGCGACCCACTGTGTCCAGTAACCGCTGGAACGTCTGTGCAGCATTCTTCAGGCCGAACGGTATGCGGAGGAACTCGAAAGGGCCGAACGGGGTGATGAGTGTTGTTTTGGGGACGTTGTCCGGATGCATCGGGATTTGATGGTATCCCCGGACGAGGTCTACCTTGGAGAAGATCCGTTCACCATGCAAGTTTGCTGCAAAATCCTGAATGTGTGGCACAGGGTAGCGGTCCAGTGTTGTAGCCTCGTTCAGCCTGCGGTAGTCGCCGCATGGTCTCCAGCCCCCTGTCACTTTGGGCACCATGTGCAGGGGGGAGGTCCATGGACTGTCGGACCTCCGTATGATCCCCAATTCCTCCATCCTCTTGAACTCCTCCTTCGCCAGTCGGAGCTTGTCCGGGGGAAGCCGAGCACGGGCGTGGAGGGGTGGTCCCTAGGCCAGGATGTGGTGCTGTTCGCTGTGTCGGGGCATGGCTGCCGTGAACTGCGGTGCCAGAACCGATGGGAAATCCGCCAGGACCCTGGTGAAGTCATTGTCGGACAGCGTGATGGAGTCGAGGTGAGGGGCTGGCAACTGGGCTGCACCCAGGGAGAACGTCTGAAAGGTCTCGGCGTGGACCAGCCTCTTCCTGGGCAGGTCGACCGGTAGGCTGTGAGCCCGCAAAAAATCCGCACCCAGAAGCGGTTGGGCTACGGCGGCCAGTGTGAAGTCCCACGTGAACCGGCTGGAGCCGAACTGTAGCTGCACCGTACGGGTGCCATAGGTCCTTACTGTGCTGCCATTCACAGTCCTCAGGGGGGGACCCGGTGCCCTGTTGCGGGTGTCGTAACTCGTGTGAGGTAAGACGCTGATCTCGGCACCAGTGTCGACCAAAAAACGGCGTCCCGACCGCTTGTCCCACACATACAGGAGGCTATCCCGATGGCCAGCCGCCGTAGCCATCAGAGGCGGCTGGCCCTGGCGTTTCCCGGGAACTTGCAGGGCGGGCTACAGCGGCGGGCTTCTGCGCCCCACCGCTGGTGGTAGAAGCACGATTGTTCGTTGGGCTCTCCACCCCTGCATCTGGGGTTAGCGGGCTCTGTGGCCGGGCCGGGTCTGGTTTGCTGCTGGGAGCATGGCCTGGTGATCTGAGCGACGGACGCCCCACTCACCTTCTTGGCTTTCCACAGCAAGTCCGCCTGGGCTGCCACCTTCCCAGGGTCGCTGAAATCCGCGTCGGACAGCAGCAGGCGTATGTCCTCAGGCATCTGCTCCAGGAATGCCTGCTCAAACATGAGGGAGGGCTTGTGTCCTCCAGCCAGAGACAACAGCTCATTCATTAAGGCCGATGGAGGTCTGTCCCCCAAACCAGCCAGGTGCAGTAAACGGGCAGCCCGCTCGCGTCGTGAGAGTCCGAAAGTCCTTATGAGCAGGGCTTTGAATTCCGTGTACTTGCTGTCTGCTGGGGGAGACTGTACAAACTCCTCAACCTGGTCCTGGTCAAGGGAGCTCACTGCGTAGTAGTAACATGTGTCCTCTGAGGTTATCTGCCGAACGTGGAATTGGGCTTCTGCTTGCTGGAACCACAGGTGAGGTCGCAGCGTCCAGAAACTTGGCAGTTTCAACGAAACTGCATGAACAGATGCAGCGTCGTTCATCTCCGGTCCAAAAATCATTTGGACTGTCGGGGTCACCAATTGTAGCAGTGTGCTACACGCAGCGCTGAAATAACAACACGGAGTCGGTAAACTGCAGTTAAAGAAGATTTTATTCGAACTTCACTGCTTCGCTTTAAAGCCTCCCTGATCCCGCCCTCCCCAGGCGCGGATGCTGTAGGAGGCACGTATTCACAGTCCCGCACAAGCTTTTCCCTTTGTTAGTGAAGCAGACCTGGCGCCCTTTTGGGACTGGCCTTTATGCCGGCACGCTGGCTATTGTGAGCCAGTTCGAGTGCTCTAGGAAGTGGGTCGCCACAGATATACCTTTCCATTCAGGTATATATCAAAGGTCCTAGAGCAGTATTTAATGAAAAATTGGTATTATTATTTGTGGTTGAAAAGGGATCGAGTACTTTCCTGGCATATATGACAAATAAACTCTTCATGGGCTTCTAACCTAGTACAGGCATTGATTTCATCCAATATTTTGATAACAAAAATGTCGAATTGTCGGTTAAAATCGATACTTGCACCTGGCTGGAAGCCCAAGAACAGTTTTACGCTATTATTTGTGTGCAAGGAGAACTACTTAATTTGATCTAAATAAGAAAGCGAGAATACAAAGTAATTCATGGATGAGGAGAACATGAATACCAAAGTAAGTTGGTAGATACCATAGTAAATTGGTTTATTATTTTCACATGCATCGAGGTAGAGTGAAACTCTTTGTTTTGCATGCCATCCAGACAGATCAATTTATCACAGTGCTGAGATGGTACCAGAAAAACAATAATAGATTCTAGAATAAAGTGTTACGTTTACAGAGAAAGTGCAGAGCAGGTAGACAATAAGGTGCAAGGTCATGATGAAGTAGATTGTGAGGTCAAGAGTTCATCTTATGCTAAGGGACAGCGGGCAAAGTGAAGGAACTTCATGGAGATGCAAGAAACTCCAGATGCTGTAACCTGAAGCAACAGACAATCTGCTGAAGGAACTCAGCTGTTGAGCAGCATCTGTGGGAGGAAAGGAATTGTTGATGATTTGCACCAAAACCGGGCCTGATGCAGAATTTTGACAGGAAACGTTAATAATTGTTTTCCTCCCACAGGTACTACTCAATCTGCAGGGTTCCTCTGGCACATTATTTGTTGCGCCTGATGGAACTTGAAAAATCTAGGTATCCCTGTGTTATTTTTTTGTTTTCCAGTGTGGACGGTGGTTCAAAATGAAGAGAAAAGAGAAAAAGCTTCGGTTACGGATATATCCGGTCTAGTGTGGATGTAGCCTATGTTTCACTGTTAAAATGTAGAACAGTTCAGCATAGGAACAAGCCCTTTGTTACATCATGCCAGTGCCAACTGCTAACTAATCCAACCTGCCTACACATGATCCCAATCCCTCTTTTCCCCCCACATGTTCACGTGTCTGTCTAAATGCCTCTTAAACATTAGTATCTTGTTTGCTTTCACTACTTCCCCTGGTAGCATGTTTCAGGCACCTACAATACTCTGTGGGGGAAAAAGCTTCCCTTGTACTGTAAATCTCCTTAAAGCTTTTCTCCTTTGTTGAAGTCTGTTGTTTTTTATACTTTTTATAAGATATTAGTTGAACTAATGCAAGATTAAAATCGTAGTTTTAATCATAGTGTAGCAGTGTGCTACATGCTGCGCTAAAATTACGACACGGAGTCGGTAACTGCATTCGAAGGAAAAACTTTATTCGAAATCCTCAGCCTCACTTTTAAGCCTCCCTCAACCTGCCCACCGTGGCGCAGAGGCTCCAAAGCTCTGTGCTCGCAAACCCCCGTAGGCTATCTCCCTTAACCGGAAAGCTGGCTAATTGTGAGCCGGTTCGGATGTGCCAGGAAATGGGTCGCCACATAACCCCCACCCCAGAACCGGCGATACACCCCCCAATGTCCACAGTCTGGGCCGGAACCTGCTTGGGAGGTCGGCCTCTGCGCTGAGGTGCCGGAAACTCGACCGGTTGCGCCAGGTCCACATGGGCCGGTTTGAGTCGGTCCACAGTGAAAACCTCCTCTTTCCCCCCAACGTCCAGCACGAACGTGGACCCGTTGTTCCGGAGCACCATAAACGGCTCCTCGTATGGCCGCTGCAGCGGAGGCCGATGCCCGCCCCTTCGTACAAACACAAACTTACAGTTCTGCAGGTCTTTGGGTACGCAGGTCGGGTTCTGCCCATGCTGTGAAGTGGGTATGGGGGCCAGGTTACCGAGCTTCTCGCATAGTCTGCCCAGGACTGCTGCGGGATCTTCCTCTTGCCCCCGTGGGGCTGGTAGGAACTCCCCGGGGACGACCAGGGGCGCGCCGTATACCAACTCGGCCGACGAGGTGTGCAGGTTGTCCTTGGGTGCTGTGCGGATGCCGAGTAGGACCCAGGGAAGCTCGTCCGCCCAGTTGGCTCCTCGCAGGCGGGCCATGAGGGCTGACTTCAGGTGACGGTGGAAACACTCCACTAACCTGTTCGACTGTGGGTGGTAGGCAGTTGTGTGGTGCAGCTGAGACCCCAAAAGGCTGGCCATAGCTGACCACAGGCTGGAGGTGAACTGGGTGCCTCTGTCAGAGGTAATGTGGGCCGGTACACCAAAGCGAGATATCCAGGTGGTGATCAGGGCTCGGGCGCAAGATTCGGAGGTGGTGTCGGTGAGCGGGACCGCCTCTGGCCATCTTGTGAACCGGTCCACGACTCCGCGCGACACTGGCAGGGGGCCCGCGATATCCACATGAATGTGGTCGAAATGCCGGTGGGCGGGATGGAACTGCTGCGGTGGGGCTTTGGTGTGCCGCTGCACCTTGGCCGTCTGGCAGTGCATGCATGTTTTGGCCCATTCACCGACCTGTTTGCGGAGTCCGTGCCAAACGAACCTGCTGGAAACCATCCGGACAGTTGTCCGGATGGAGGGATGCGCCAAGTTATGAATGGAGTCGAAAACACAGTGCCGCCAGGCTGTCGGGACGACGGGACGGGGCTGGCCGGTGGCGACGTCACAGAGTAGGGTCCTCTCATCCGGGCCTACGGGGAGGTCCTGGAGCTGCAAACCGGAGACTGCAGTTCTGTAACTCGGAATCTCCTCATCTGCCTGCTGTGCCTCTGCCAGTGCCTCATAAAGTCTACCCCTTGGGAAAGTGCATGAACGGTAGGGCAAGAGAGCGCATCTGCCACGACATTGTCCTTACCCGAGACGTGCCGGACATCCGTCGTGTATTCAGAGATGTAGGACAGATGGCGCTGCTGGCGGGACGACCAGGGGTCAGACACCTTCATGAACGTAAAGGTAAGCGGCTTGTGATCCGTGAATGCGATGAAGGGCCTACCTTCCAAGAAGTACCTGAAATGCCGGATTGCCAGGTATAGCGCCAACAGTTCCCGGTTGAAAGCACTGTATTTGAGCTTGGGCGGTCGCAGGTGTTTGCTGAAAAACGCCAGGGTTTGCCAGCGACCCGTGATGAGTTGCTCCAGTACCCCACTGACTGCCGTGTTAGATGCGTCCACTGTGAGAGCGGTAGGGGCGTCCATTCTGGGATGTACTGGCATTGTGGCATTCGCCAAAGCTTCCTTCGTTTGAACGAAAGCGGCGGCGGACTCCTCGTCCCAGGTAATGTCCTTGCTCGGACCCGACGTCAGGGCGAACAGGGGGCGCATGATCCGGGCAGGAAGGGAGGAAGCGGTGGTAGAAATTGACCATACCTACGAATTCCTGAAGGCCTTTGATCGTGGTGGGTCGGGGGAAGTGGCGGACCTCATCTACCTTAGCGAGCAGAGGGATTGCCCCGTCTTTAGTAATCCTGTGGCCCAGGAAGTCCATGGTATCGAGTCCGAACTGGCATTTGGCGGGGTTGATTGTAAGACTGTACTCACTCAGTCGGGCGCAGAGTTGACGGAGGTGGGACAGATGCTCCTGACGACTGCTGCTGGCTATGATGATGTCGTCCAAATAGATGAACGCGAAGTCCAGGTCCCGTCCCACCGTGTCCATTAACCGCTGGAACGTCTGTGCGGCATTCTTCAGGCCGAACGGCATGCGGAGGAACTCGAAAAGGCCGAACGGGGTGATGAGAGCCGTTTTGGGAATGTCGTCAGGATGCATCGGGATTTGATGGTACCCTCGGACGAGGTCTACCTTGGAGAAGATTCGTGCGCCGTGCAGGTTTGCTGCAAAGTCCTGAATGTGTGGCACAGGGTAGTGGTCCGGTGTGGTAGCCTCGTTCAGTCTGCGGTAGTTGCCGCACGGTCTCCAGCCTCCTGTCGCTTTGGGCACCATGTGCAGGGGGGATGTCCATGGACTGTCGGACCTCCATATGATCCCCAATTCCTCCATCCTCTTGAACTCCTCCTTCGCCAGTCGGAGCTTGTCCGGGGGAAGCCTTCGAGCACGGGCGTGGAGGGGTGGTCCCTAGGCCGGGATGTGGTGCTGTACGCTGTGTCGGGGCATGGCTGCCGTGAACTGCGGTGCCAGAATCGATGGGAAATCCGCCAGGACCCTGGTGAAGTCATTGTCGGACAGCGTGATGGAGTCGAGGTGAGGGGCTGGCAACTGGGCTGCACACAGGGAGAACGTCTGAAAGGTCTCGGCGTGGACCAGCCTCTTCCTGGGCAGGTCGACCAGTAGGCTGTGAGCCCGCAAAAAATCCGCACCCAGAAGCGGTTGGGCTACTGTGGCCAGTGTGAAGTCCCACGTGAACCGGCTGGAGCCGAACTGTAGCTGCACCGTACGGGTGCCATAGGTCCTTACTGTGCTGCCATTCACAGCCCTCGGGGGGGACCCGGTGCCCTGTTGCGGGTGTCGTAACTCGTGTGAGGTAAGACGCTGATCTCGGCACCAGTGTCGACCAAATAACGGCGTCCCGACCGCTTGTCCCACACATACAGGAGGCTATCCCGATGGCCAGCCGCCATAGCCATCAGAGGTAGCTGGCCCTGGTGTTTCCCGGGAACTTGCAGGACGGGCTACAGCGGCGGGCTTCTGTGCCCCACCGCTGGTGGTAGAAGCACCAGTGTTCATTGGGCTGGGAGTTGGCGGGCTCTGCGGCCGGGCCTGGACTGGTTTGCTGCAGGGACCGTGGCTGGGAGATCTGTGCGATGGACGCCCCGCTCACCTTTTTGGCGTTCCACAGCAAGTCCGCCCGGGCTGCACCGCGTCGGACAGTAGCAGGCGTATGTCCTCGGGCAGCTGCTCCAGGATTGCCTGCTCAAACATGAGGCAGGGTGTGTGTCCGTCGGCCAGAGACAACATCTCATTCATTAAAGCCGAAGGAGGTCTGTCGCCCAAGCCATCCAGGTGCAGTAAAGGGCAGCCCGCTCGCGCAGTGAGAGTCCGAAAGTCCTGAGGAGCAGGGCTTTGAATTCCGTGTACTTGCCGTCTGCCGGGGGCGACTGTACGAACTCCGCGACCTGGGCCGCTGTGTCCTGGTCGAGGGAGCTCACCACGTAGTAGTAGCGGGTGTCTTCTGAGGTGATCTGGCGAACGTGGAATTGGGCTTCGGCTTGCTGGAACCATAGGTTTGGTCGCTGTGTCCAGAAATCCGGCAGTTTCAACGAAACTGCATGAACAGAGGCGGCGTCGGTCATTTCTGGTCCAAAAATCGTTTGGACCGTCGGGGTCACCAATTGTAGCGGTGTGCTACATGCAACGCTAAAATTACGACACGCAGTTACAGAGTTGGTAACTGCAGTCGAAGGAAGAACTTTATTCGAAATCCTCAGCCTCACTTTTAAGCCTCCCTCAACCTGCCCCCCGTGGCGCAGAGGCTCCAAAGCTCTGTGCTCGCAAACCCCCGTAGGCTATCTCCTTTAGCCAGAAAGCTGGCTAATTGTGAGCCGGTTCGGATGTGCCAGGAAATGGGTCGCCACAATAGTTTCTTTTTGACTGACATAATTTGTAATTTTAGCAATTTGTATCTTCAACAAACTCATGTATTTTTCACAATGTGTGGTGTTTTGCCTCTACTTACTGGTAGAAAGCGGTATAGCAGTTACATAACGGTTTATCACCCCTTTTCACTTTTCATTGGCTAACTTTTAATAAATAATCCATGCAATATGGTTGTACAGCAGTTGATTGGTTCATTCTTATCTAAGGAATTTCCCTTATCCGGATTATAAAGATGATAGATTTTTTTTGTTAAAAATGCCATCTTTTTCTTTAATTTTGGTCCTTTGGTCCTCAGCTCCTCACTCAGTTTTAAATATCCTTGTTTAAACCTTAAAATAAATGATCATGAAGAAACATGTTTTTTACTCTTCTTGAACTCCTAAAAGAATGCATGGATTGAAAATTAACAAAATTGAACATCTTATAGCTTCTACTCTGTACTCCAGGCCACACTTAGTGGAACTCTTCTGCAAACTTTCCAAAGCTTCCACATCTTCCTGTCATGTGGTGGACAGAACTACATGCAATACTCAATGTGACTTGTCTAAAGTTGTACACAGCTGTTTTCTAGACATTGTTAAGTGTTCTACGGTGTTGAAAGTTTGAATGTAATTATGATAAACTCTGGAGCTTTTGAATAAGTATTAATTCTTATTTTACCTCCTTTTCTAGATGTTCTTGACCAGTCATAGTGGACAACTAAAGAAGAATATGGATGAAAATGACAAAGGATGGGTCAACTGGAAGGTATGAAGAAAGTATTTATGGAATAGTTTGATTGGGCAAATGACGATGAGTCTTTGCTTCTGTTGTACTGTGTTCTGGCTGAGCAGTTTACCAGAACAAATCAAATAGCCCTGAAAATAGCTAGAAATTCTCCAGCATAGATTGATGTTCCTGTCGATTTCTCTTTTAAACTATTGGGTTTGGCATTCACATGCTACCTCACTGACCTCGAATGATATTTTAGGATGTTTTTCAGAAAACGATCTATAAAAGAAGGAAAAACAATGCTTGCTGTCCTACCTAAGTGGCTCCGAGTCCAGAAAAACATGTATTTTAAAAATGTATAAGCTCATAAGGCATAGGAGCAGAATTAGGCCATTCAGCCCATCGAGTCTGCTGTGCCATTTCATTATGGCTGACCCATTTCCCTCTCAATTCCATTGTCCTGCCTTCTCCCGTAACCTTTCACACCATGACTAATAAAGAATCTATTAACTTCTGACTTAAATACACCCAATAAGCTGGCCTCCAAAGCCACCTCTGGCTGTGAATTCCACAGATTCACCACCCTCTATCTAAACAAATTTCTCTTCATCTCTGTTCTAAATGGATGTCCTTCTATTCTGTGGCTGTGCTCACAGGGTTCAATGAAATCCCTCATCATTCTACTAAATTCCAGTGAGTACAAGCCCAGAGCCATTAAACATTCCTTATATGATAACCTTTTCGCTCTTGGAATCATTCTCAAGAACCTTCTCTGAACTCTCTCTAATGTCAGCACATCATTTCTTAGATAAGGGGTAACGCCAAAATCTATTGATTCTTGAAATATCATCACTGATGCCTCCACAATTTCTTCAGCTACCTCTTTTAGAACCTTGGGATGTAGTCCATTGGATCATGTGACTTACCTACCTTCAGACCTTCCAGCTTCCTCCTGGTAATAGCAACCACACTCATTTTTGCCCCCCCCCCCCCCGATACTCTTGAATTTCCAGCATAGTTAGTGTCTTCCACAGTGAAGACTGATGCAAAATACTTATTCAGTTTGTCGGCCATTTTCTTGTCCCCCATTACTACCTCTCCAGCAACATTTTCCAGCAGTCCAAAATCTACTCTTACCTCTCTTTCACTCTTCATATATATACATATATATATATATATATATATATATATATATATGAAAAACTTCGGTATCCTCTCTGATATTATGGTTAACAACTTCATATTTCATCATTTCCCTCAAGGTTTTTTTAGATGTCTTCTATTGGTTTTTTAAAGTTTCCCAATCGTTTAACTTACTCCTAATTTTTGATCCAGTTATGTGGCCTCTCTTTTGCTTTTATGCTGGCTTTAAATTCCCCTGTCAGCCACGTTTGCATTATCCCGCCTTTGGAATACTGTTTCTTCTTTCGGATGCATCTATCCTGCGCCTTCCGAATTACTCCCAAAAATACCAGTCATTGCTGCTTTCCCATCATCCCTGTTAGTGTCCCCCCCCAATCAACTTTGGCCAGCTTCTCTCTCATGTTTCTATTTCACTGTAATACTGATACATCTGACCTCAGCTTCTCCCTCTCAAATTGCAAGTGTATTTATCATTTTATGATCGCTGCCTCCTAAAGGTTCCTGAATCCCTTAAGCTCCCTAATCATTTCACAATACCCAATCCAAGATGGCAGATCCCCTTGTGGGCTCAACAACAAGCTGCTCAAAAGCCATCTCTTAGGTATTCTACAAATTCTCTCTTGGGATCCAGCACCAACCTGATTTTCCCAATCTACCTGCATATTGAAATCTCCCATTTCAACATCATTCGATTCTCTATCATAGCATTGCCCTTTTGACATCCCTTTTCTGTCTCCAATTGTAATTTGTAGCTCACATTCTGGTTACTGTTCAGAGGCCTGTACATAACTCCCTTCAGGGTAATTTTACCCTTGCAGTTTCTTAACTCTATCCGCAAAGATTCAACATCTTCTGATCCTATGTAATCTCTTCCTAAGGATTGATTTAATTTTTTAACAACAGAGCCACACCACCCCCTCTTCCTACCTGCCTGACCTTTCAATACCATGTGTACCCCTGATGTTAAGCTTCCAACTAAAATCTTCTTCCAGCCACGACTTGGTGTTGCCCACAATGTCATACCTGTCAATCTCTAACTATGCTACACGTTCATCCACCTTATTCCATATACTACATGCATTCAAATATAACACTCTTTTTGATTTTGTTCCTGTTGCACTGCAATTTTGCCCTCTCATTTGCCTGCCCTATCTGACATTCTCACTACACACTGCCTCTGCTTGTATACCAACTGCCCCCATCCTCAGCCCTATCACTTTGGTTCCCATCCCCCTGCCAAGTTGGTTTAAAACCCCCTCTCCAACAGTTCTAGCAAACCTGATCGAGGATATTGGCCCTCCTCTGGTTCAGGTATAACTCAACTTTGTTTTCCCATCTTCATGATATTAACCCTTCTTTTTGTAATCCCTTCCAACTTTACAACTCTCCCAGATCTCTGCTCTAGTGTACATTTTGATTTGAATCTTTTTTTTTAATTGTGTCTTGTGCCTGGAATTCTGACAACCTTCCATTCTTGTCAATCTCTTTGATCAAATCTTCTTTCAGCTACCCTAATATATCATGTATGGTTTGGCCAAATTTTGCTTGAAGTGCCTTGGCACATTTTACAAAGTCAAAAAGTAGTATTATTGCAAGTTGACGCTGATAAATTTCTAACAACACTGACCTGGTTTATTATCATTTAAACTTTTTAGGGAATCACTGTTACCTCAAATCATTTCAGTGAAATAATAAAGAAGGAAGAGTTGATTTATCTTACGTCTGATTCCCCAAATGTGCTTAATGAGCTGGATGCAAGCAAAGCTTATGTCATTGGTGGCTTGGTGGATCATAATCACCACAAGGTATTCTGTAACTTCTATACCCTTACAGCTAGCAGTTTTTGAGACTAGAGCAGTTTGCAGTTTTTATTTCAGTGTGGCGTAATATGAATGTTGAAAGTTATTCTTAATGTTGGAATCCCACAATTAGGAACTTTACGAAAACAAGCTAAACATTGCTTATTGTGTTTATGTGGCTGCTATTTCAGGGTTTAACATATGATAATGCACTGAAGCTAGGAATCGCACATGCCCAGCTTCCTCTTGGAAATTATGTGAAAATGAATAGCCGCAAAGTCTTAACAGTAAATCATGGTAAGTAGTAAAATGATCAGTTCCATTCTGTGAAAGCCCACATCAAATGTACTCTTTTTTTTTGGATAAAGCATGGGTGTTACATACGAATGATTTACAATGATATGATTAAATTGCATGACTCAATGAGATAACAAAGAGATATAACTAATGACCAACAGCAACAAAATACATCAGCTGTTTTGCAGAGGAATTTTCAAGCCCTCTTGATGGTGTCAATGGCTTGGAATTTAGACACAAAAATAATTCTCCATCCTATTGACTGATTGTGAAATGGAACTATTTTCTTTCCTGCAGTATTTGAAATAATCCTGGCATATCTGGAGAAGCAAGATTGGGAGAAAGCATTTTTCACAGTGCTGCCACAGCGCAAAGGAGCAGTTCCTGCAGGAGAGGTTGGTAACACCGAACAATACCATGCTGGTGCTGACTCGGACACTTGTGATTCTACAGAAACGGGGACAGTAACGTCAGCAGCTTGTGCACTAGAAGACAAAAAGCCTACTGACTTAAATTGTGAAGATAGAAGCATAGGGATCGAGGAAGAACTACACGGTGAAGTGTAGTCCATTCTCAATTTGATTCAATACTTGACTGTTGCTTTGAAGTTTTATTTGTATGGCTTAAAGAAAGCAAAATCAAGTCTTTCCATTTGGCTTCATAGTTCTCGTATTCCTCATGTGATATTTAAGTCAGTGAATACAGAAAAAAATCATTTTTAATAAATGAATTGGATTTATTTTAAGAATTTTAGTCAAGATTGACAGCTGTTTCATTTTTTCAGCAGCTCCACTGTTACATTTATAATGTTAAAACTACACTCACCATAAGTGCCATTTTGCATTTCGGTATTTTGGATGCTTTGAATTACTCCAGTTCATTATGACTGCATAATCTTAGCTCTTCTTTATTACTTTACAAACGCACAACTATCGGAATCATATTTATTATCACTGACTGTATGATGTGAAATTTGTTTTGCAACATCAGTACATTCACAAAATGACCATAATTACAAAACTAAATAGTGTGTTTATATTAAAAAAAAAGTAAGGAATAACAAAGTAATGTTCATGGACCATTCAGAAATCTGATGGCAGAGGGGAAGAAACTGCTTCTGAGTTATTGATTGTGGGTCTTCAGGCTCCTGTGTCTCCTCCCAGATGGTAATAAGACAAGAGCATGTCCTGTAACTCCCATAGACTAAACGCATTCTGTGATCATGATAAACTTGATTACACATGATTCAAAGATGAATTCAATCCAAACAAGGCAAGGAGGCCTTGTTTGCTTTAAATTTCAAATATATAGTATTTGATTTACAAGGGACCAAGCTGATATTTGCCAAGTAACAGTAATTCAGCCTTCAGCCTCAACTGCTCAACTGATGTGTAGTGGTATTAGCAACCAACCAGTTTGTCAAAATAACCCATAAAATATAATCTTCCACCTTAGTTGATAAGATAGAATTTGCTACAAAAACCTCCAGGGCTGTCAATAAAGCATTAAACAAGAATTGAATATCACTATTGAACATCGAGATTTCTTGGAACTAATTGAAGTGGTTAAAAAATTTTCAAAGAAAATATCAATATTTACATGACGTGTTGTAGAATGGATTAGAACTGACAGTAGGATGTCTTCTGCACTGCAAGAGAGACAGCTTTAAAGTTGTTAAGTTTAGACTAACTTGTATTGTGTCTACACAAAGTACACTGCAGACTCTGTGGTCAAATCAACACATACAAACAAGCTGGATGAATTCAGCAGGTTGGGCAACATCCGTTGAAATACGGATGCTGCCCGACCTGCTGAGTTCGTCTAGCTTGTTTGTACATGTTGTATTGTGTCTCTCTGTTGCCTTATGGCATGGGTTGATTTGCGTAAGTCCTTTTGTAGTGAGCTGCTGTAATTGGACCATGCTTAACAGAAAATCTTGACACCAACTGGCCTTTGTGCCCCTGACATCCAGTCAAGAAAAGCAAGAGATCTGAGGTGGTTTTCCAAATCAATGGGTATATGATTTTTGAAGAATTGACAAAAATGAAATAAGATTTTAAATTTGTATATAATTGGAAGAGATTTAGTCTACAAAAGATAATTTCAGAAACTGAATGACTATTAGGGTACAAAATCACACAGATATATAAAATAACCTGTAGTTAAGAATACATATTTTGTACAACTGTACATCCTTACCTGAATGATGTTACAGTAATTATGGTTGATAGTCTTGACTGGTATTTCAGTGGAGGTATCACCATTTCAAATCATCCCTAATGTGATCAATCCATTTTCCAGGACCAACTTTCAAACCATTCTGAAAGTAGACTTACTGATTTGTATGAATACTGACTAATTTGTTCAAAGAGTCAATTTCCTCCACAAGTGCTCAATATTTAATTAATAAAGTGATCATGTAAAATTCTTTGGAATCAGAAACTGTGTGCATAAGGAGCCATTTATGATTACAGTAATAATCAAGTCTTACTATTAATTATTTGATTTCAAACCAATATGTTAAAGAATGTTCATAATAATCATAAACACATGTATTAGTTTAGTTGTAGCCTAATCAAAGGTTCTTTGTTAAACTTGTTTCAAACAGGATTATTCTAGAGGATGACAAATGCAAGAACTTCCGAAGTAATTCCTGTTAAATTATTCATTGTATTCATGTATTCAAACACATAGGAACACAAAGTAAAGTAAAAAATAAAAGAGAAATTAGAACCTTAAGGGATGTAGATAGTAATCTGAAATTGGTTTCGCGTGGGTTAAGATATATTTCTTGTTGAGTTTGGGTTAAGGAACACAAAATATTCAAGGATATACTAAGTTGCAGTCAACAGAATAATTATTTTGCTTTGTTGAGCTGTATTAAACGGAATAGAGTTGTTGGGCTTCCAGTCATTTGGAACACCTTCATATTCCAACGATGCAGTTGACGGATCTAAATTCACTGAATGTTTGAGCTGCAAGTTATATTAGTCCTTCTGATTATAAAAATGATCTGATTGTCATAACAAAGGCACAGCAGATATGGAAGGGATGTTTCCCATGGTGGGGGAGTCTAGGACACAGCCTCAGGATGGGGGGGGGGGGGGGGCGTCCATTTAAAAGAGATGCGGAGAAATTTCTTTAGCCAGGAAGTGGTGTATTTGTGGAATTTGTTACCGCAGACAGCTGTGGAGGCCAGGTCGTTGGGTGTATTTAAGATAGAGATTGATGGTTTGATGGGCCAAATGGCCTAATTCTGCTCCTATGTTTTATAGTCATGAATTTAAGGAAGAAAATTAATTGTCCTTATAGGTCTGGTCTATACATCACTCCCATCCCATAACATAGAGGTCTCCAAATGATATATCTAACTGAGTCACTGGGTTAATGGGTATTTAGAGTTGGGTAATAAATGCTGCCAGCAATATCTTAAAATAATTTGCAAGGAGAGACAACTAATATCAGCAATAACTTGTAATAATATATTAAAAGAACTTTTTAGATAAAATGCTTGTATTTTTAGTTCTGTTGTGCAGTAAGAAAGACATGCCAAGTTTAATGTCACAGTACAAGTACGTTCATAGGATAGTAGCCACACTACTACGTTATAAAACTAGAATTATGACTCTAAAGTTCCTTAAAATTACTGAATTTCCTTTGCGTAACAGAATGTACTTGGACCAATCTGTAATTTAAATCGAGGAAGTTGGATGACATAATCTACACATTGATAATTCCATTAACTTCAAAAAAAATTTACTTCTAACAACTCTGCAAGCTCATTTGTTGCAAACTGCTGAAGGGGTGTGCAGTTTTCTTTTAAATTTTATATAAATCACTCTCACTGTGACACAATTTTCCTTCCATTATAGGTGAAGAAGGCACATTGAAAATTTTCCTTATATCTCCAAGTGCTTTTGGCTTCTTTGCAGTTTTACTCTGTGAATTGTTTTGGCAAGAACGAGGCGACTTTGTGTTTTCCAGAACATTGAAATCTTTTTTATCTGAAACAGTAAAATTACGATAAATGTGATACATGCTTGATTAAAATCACAGAAAATTCATAGCACAGAATGAGGCCATTTGAGACAGCAATTCCTAGTTAAAGGATTACCCAGCCAAACCTCACCTTCCTGCACTGGATCCCGTAGTCCTTTAGGACATGGCTCTTTAAATACAAATTCATGTTTAAATTGGATGAAAATATGAAAGTTTTCAACATCCTTTAAGGCAAAGTAAGGAGAGGCTGGTCAAGGATTGTGAGCAAACTAAACATTGTCGTGTTGAACCTGTTGGGATCCATTCTAATCAAGTTAATCAATGAATGACACAATCCCTTTAAACAGCAGCTCAGGGGTGTTCGTTCATTTTAGAAATCGTTCAGCTATTAGAATGAGAGCCACATGCTTGTCAGTACTGAGACAGTGGTTCCACCAGCCAGACGATAAGTGCAGAGGTCTCATTCGAAAGGAGAATTTTGTCACTGTGAGATTCATCTTTGTCTCTTATAACTCAATGGCCTATAAACTAGTAGTATATCAAAAATCATGTCTCCAATATAGTTATTATTAAAATAACTATCATTTAAAAACGTTAGACCTGAAGATTACCATTCAACCGTTGTGACTGTGTTGGAACTTTGAAAGAGTTTCCACTTAGCCCCCATTTCCTCTTACCCACTTCCACTGACCTGCGTATTCTCTGCTGACCTTAAATGCAATCATTTTAGCTCTGATCAACCCATGGTGCAGTCTTTCCCTCCGTTAATGGTTTATTGAGTTGCTGCTTATTATAACTAACCCCTGTTTAAATTACTACAACAGGAGGAACCCATTGTTTGACACCTTGAATCAGAACTTGCATACCTGGCTCCTTCTCCAAGATTGCCTCCAATCTCTGCTGTTGGGACCTGTAACAGTAAATTCCTTTAGTTCTAATCTTTTGAAAAGAGAGCAATTTCACAGATCCTTTTATCCCCAGTGAATAACTTTTGCTTTAACTGTAAGTAATGCTATAATGTAAAAAAAAATTGGTGGACAGCAAACTTCCACAAAACAGAAATGACCGCTCTGTTTAAGCAGTTTTATGCTGGTTGATCAAAATTTAAAGTCTTATCTGTTTTTATGCCTGACTATCAGAAGGATTGCAAAGATGGAAAAATAGGGTCACAGTTGTACAGCACAGAAACAAGCCCTTTGACTTGACTTGTCCATGTTGACCTTTATACACAGATACACTGATCCCCATGACCTCCACTAGGATCATTTCCTTTTATGCCTTACCATTTATGTTTCAAAAATCTTAAATATGTGTGTAATCCTCCCACCACAGTTTGTAATAAACCAGGCTCCTTAGTTGACACACACAAAATGCTGGAGGAACTCAGCAGGCTGGACAACATCTATGGAAAAGAGTAGAGTCGATGTTTTGGGCTGAAACCCTTTGGGAGGACTGGTTGGTTTACTCTGGCTAACAGCTACAAAGGCCATCTTCAATAAGTAATGTGTCTAGAGTAGGTTTGATTCAGTTACAACTCAACAGGAAAGTTGGAATATTCGGATGAAGGAACAAAAATTAATTGTGAATGCTCTGTAAATGCTGCCCCATACAAAATTGTCACTCGCCCAGAAATAACAGTCCTTACACCAGCATAAAATTAAAATAGAAGTATATTTACAGATATTTCAACTCTAACAAACAGTTAATAGAAAAAAAGTAAAAGGGCCCAGTACAGATAAACTCGTCCAAGTGTGCACATTTATGTTGGAGCTCATTTCTGGTGTAGTTGGGTGCTTGCTTTGATTATTCACACACTGAACCCAAGTTCTGCATAAAAGACACCAACCACAGTTCGAACTTTCCTCAAAGACCATTTCAAATGAACTGGGTAACTCAAATATTGACACTTCCTCCTTAGAAGCATTTGTCTGCACAAAGCACTTCTTACAACATGGTCTCTTCCAAGCGACATTCTGTGAGCATCTTCCTTTGTGCTCCGCTCCACACCTCCTGCCAACAACGAACCCAAAAACCAGACCACTGTCCCCCAGAAATCTGATGCCGGCTAGTTCTCTCGAATGTTCCATGGCATCCCACTGGACAGAATGTTACAGCACTTTAACATCAAACCCAACTGGTTGACACAACATTCCCAGGCCAAGCTAAGGACTCCTTATCTCAGTTGAAGGCAAAACACTAGTCTATGAAACTTAACTAACAGAACACACTGTGTTAGCAGAAAAGCTGCTAAAAGCACTAAAATATATATCAGCAGAAATACAATAAACCATGTTCTGAACCAGGGCATTACATTCAATGCCCACCAAAAATAGTTAGGTCCTCTTGACTTTGGAAGCCTTCGGAACTTATCAAACTATTATTAATACCTGGTACTCAAATTAATTTTGTGATTTCAGGACCACCCCCCCCCCCCCAATCCATTTGTAAATGGAAGTACTGTTTCTCACTATTGGGATTGACACAATACTCTGTTTCCCAGGTGCATCATATGCCAGCCTATCTGGACTCTCCACCGGGTGAATGGACAAGGTTTTCAAAAAATTCTCTCCATTTCTCTTCTTGCTTGCTTCCACGGGCCTTCTCACAATGGGAGTATTTGTTCCCACAAGAATGGAAACTTCACCCTTTTCTAACATATCTGGGCAGACCAACACCAGTGTGGCAATGGTCTCAGCTACTCCAACATCTGCTTCCGAAAACTCCAGTTACATTGACAAGTAACCATCATACGGGTAATGATCAGCACTAAGCCCCCAATTCTCAAGGGCACTGAGTGGTGTCAATGATAAACCTATCAAATGCTGGTCGTAAAGGATCTACAGAGTAAAGTAACTTGAGAACCTGTGTCAAGTATGGCTCTAGCATAAATGCCTTCAATCCATTTGGATACATCAGAGCTTGGTCCCACTGAACCTTAAGGAATAATGTTTTGAACTTTAGTATTTCTAGTGATACACTGATTGGAACGTATTTTCTTTGAGATTCCAGTCTGTTTCTTCACTGGATCCCTCCATAGTTTTGCTTCATTTTTACCTGTTTGATTAACCATGACTTACTTTTCAAAGTTTTTCCTGCCCCTCTCATTTTCACTTGAAATGTACATCTTTTCCACAGTTTTAAATTAAAATACCGGTCGTCTCTCTAGTAAAAAAAAAACCCTTTTCAGCAGCATTCCTCTTCCTAGTAAGTCCTACAGGAGGGTTGGTTTTCCTAACAGACATGTTACGTTTACCTGAAATATCAGCAGACATCCTGTGAGTCAGCTCAGCTCAAAGGTTTTTCACTCGATTCCTCAAAAGCTCTATCTCTGCGGCATCAGGGGCCACTGAAGTCATTATTCGGATTTTGGAAACATTCCGCTCCTCAATCCTATTTTCCTCCCCTCTAACTTCTTTGAGTAACTCAGTAAAAGATGGAGGAGGATGCATCTTGTTCGTCATTCGAATGCAATCATGTCGTGACAGCACACCCTTCACAACTTGCACCACCCTCAAGCAATTTCTCAGATAGTTGGATGCTCCCTTTGGCACAAACAGTGCAGTAGTTTCTCCAACCTGAAAAGGTAGGCAGAAAGCTTCTCTCCTTTTCTCCTGGAATGTGTGCCTAAACTTCATAAGATTGGCTGAACTTTCAGTAGTGCCAAAAGCATTTTCTGGAGTTTAAGTATAGTTAGCTGACATGGCTAAAGGATTTTCGGCCTTTAGGAACCTCACTATATCAGCCATTGGACCCTTTAAATTTTCTACCAGCCTCTGCTTTTCATCTTACCTGAGCACTGCCACTCATCCAGTAACGGAGATGTCTGCTCAGCCCAAGCCCTATATTCTTCTTGCCCATCGGGTGTGGGCTTGACGCCAGAGAACATTCTCAGCCTATGATCACTTTGTCATTTATCAACCAGTGATTAATAGCCGAAACCAACTGCTGAAGGACCTATTAGACCTTTCACATCAAAAACTCCTTTCCCTCACGTCACAGAAAAGAGAACAACTTGTCGTTGAAATCTTCACTCTCAACCACATTCCTTCAGGCTATGGCTCTGTCTCTCCAAGTACCCCTATCCTACTGGGCAGCGTGACTTCAGTCACGTCATTGGTAGCTGTATTGAACCCAATCTTAATCTCCATGGCATCCATAATAAAGTACCTTAATTATGAAAGAACTCACTTTACACAAAACATTAGTTTAAACACTGGCTCCAACACACAAATAAACAGCTTAATCAATCCTTATAAAGCATTGGATCACCAGACGAAGCCCCCAAAAATGTAATCCTCTCACTGCAGCTTGTAATAGACCAGACTCTTTAGCTAAGTCCGACTAACAGCCATGTGACTCAGCATTGCATGAGTAACAGTGAGAAAGCCACCTTCAATAAGCAACACACATCTAGGATCAGTATGATTCAGGTTCAACCCAACAGGAAAGTTGAAATGTTTCAATGAGGGAACGGAAATTATGGTGATTGCTGTGTAAATGCTGGCCCATACAAAGTTCTCACCCGCCCAGAAATAACAGTCCTTACACCAGCATAAAATTAAAATGGAAGTATATGTACAGATATTTCAACTCTAACAAATAGTTAATAGAGAAAAAAATAAAAGGGCCCAGTACAGATAAATCAGTCTAAACGTGTACATTAACACTGGAGCTCATATCTGGCGTAGTCGGGTGCTTCTCTTTGATTACTCACATGCTGAACCCAAGTTCTGCATGAAAGACCCCAGGGAGTATTGACACTTCCTCCTCGGAACCATTCATCTGCACAAAACACAATGGGGTCTCTCTTTCATGTGGCATTCTGTGAACAATCTTTCCTTGTGCTCCGCTCTGCACCTCCTGTTAACAGCGAACTCAAAAACTAGACCACTGTCCCCCAGAAATCTGATCCTGCCCAGTTCTCTCGAATGTTCCATGGCATCCCACTGGACAGAATGGTACAGCACGTTAACAAAACAAACCTAGCTGGCTGACACAACATTCCTAGACAGAGCAAACGACTCCTTATCTCAGCAGAAGCCAAAACATTAGTGTATGAAGCTTAACTAACAGAAGACACTGCGATGGCAGAAAAGCTGCTAAAAGCATCATGCCATAGTAGTAGAAATACAATAAAATAGGTTCGTAACCAGGGCATTACGTGTGAAAATGTGCAAGTATGGACCATGTAGCATGACTTTATGGAAAATACAGTATAACACAAAGGATGATACTGACCGCGCACGCCGCCTCTCAGAGGCAGTTGGTGCCCGAAATATTGCTTCTGGGTCTTCAGCCATCTGGTGCGGGGCTGAACCTTCCTTCGACACAGTGCCGCCCAGCCCATTCAGATTTTCCGACCTCATATTCGCCACTGCCATACGAATCATATCCAGCATCACTTCTTTGTCTAAGGGAGGATAAAAAGTGGCAGGGAATGTAATTGACAGATAATGTGTTACTTTACAACTCAAACAGGCTGTGCTCAAAATTCTCTCGTGGCAGATATTGGAAATAGCAGCTACATTGTTTAAACCAGGTAAGGAATATTACAATGTTTTTATTTAGAATGATTTAAATGTAATAAAGCATCCCTGTTGCTTCACGGAGGTGTCACTGAAGAAAGATAAGTTTATACCAGGCAAAGGAAGTGGAATTAGGGCAGAATGGCCAAAGTTGGATCCAAGTTTCTTCCAGTGTTAGAAGCAGTTTGTAATTCTATGTTATTAAGGTCTAAATGGTTGTTAGCATAATTGCTAGTGACAGGGTGAAGGACTTCTTTATCCAGGATGTTGCCAAGCTGCTGACATATTGCAGGAAAGAAAGATCTTCAGGACATTTGACACCTAGAGCCAATGAGAGGCAATCTTGCTTCCATTGTGCAAACGTACTGGGCATTTTCCACCCCTCCTCCCAATGATCACCATATATGTAGTGTGTTATAACAAACATGCATTTAAGAAATATCTTAAATTCTGGTCTTCTATAAATGATGCTAATCAATTTCACCCACATACCCCACCAGCTCCCCTTTCAACATTCCAAAAGGAACTCTGCCCTCTGCAACTCCCTGACCCACTCCCATCACCTGCAACGGCACCTCTTCCCCGTGCAGCTGCAGCACTTTTACCTCTTTACTCTGCACACTTCAGGACCCAAGCAGTCCTTCCAGGTGGAGGACCACTCAATCACACTTCGTCCAGTTTAGTCTACTATTCACGACGTGGTCTCTTCTACAGTGGGAAACTCTTAATACAGATTAGGTTACAGATTGTAGAATATCTTCATTCAGTTCAAGAGGGCGAACCAAGGCTTCCACCATCCCATTCCTACCATTACCTCAACAATGCCTAACTTAAGCTTTGTCAAGGTGCACAACTTCACCTTCTGTCTGGCAACCCTCAAGATTTGATATTGAATTTCACATTTTCAGGTAACCTGGTCTTTTGCCTCTCCACAGATGTGATTCTACCTCTGGGTTTAATTTTTTTTCTTGTTCTTTTCGGATATCACCTATCAATTTTTAAAATAAATGCTCCCTCCAACAACCTTGGCCTGGATCCTATTACAGGTATTCCCTGTCCTTCCACACAAACTCTCTCTGCAACTTAAAATGTTTGTTTTCTCACTTTCCAGTTCAGATGAATGATCTTTAACCCAAATCATCTACACTGTTTCTCTCCCACTGCTTCCAGTAACTTTTGTTGTTAGTGTTAGGAAGTAGCTTAGTGTATTTGTGAAAGCCACCTGGTGTTAAGGACAAAAATATATGAATTTATTTAACATCTTTCATGAAGACATCCTTAAGTACTTAAGAGCAAATAAAGTATTTCAGGAGAGAAGTTTGTTGTACTTCATGAAACAAATGTGGAAGTTTCAACAGAAAGATAATGTCTTACCAAGGTCACTAATATTCCTGGGTTATGTCACAAACCTTTTGGACTTGTCACAAGTAACCATTGCTGGACTGCTTGAAGTGAGTCAGTCTGCAGGATCTGAGATAGCAGTTCCATCACCTGTGAAGGGCAGTACATTACACAGAAATATTGTTTCACCAATCCCAATACATCTTCCTGCTGCCAGTACTATGATAGTTTGTTGTGGTGGGTCACGAGGGGCTGTGAATTGAGTATCCAAATGGAACACAGCCTCAGTGATACAGGGTAGCCATAATCCTTTACAACATCTACATTTAATCTTGCTTCTCTTGTCTCTCCGTACTGGGTTATCACAATGAATTAAAATGGGTGTGATGATTCTTTTAGTCATAGGGTAATAAAGTAGAGAAACAAGCCCTGTGCCCCACTCTTCTATACTGACTAAGGCCCACTCAGTCTTGTCCCATTTTCTCATATTTGACTTGTATCCCTCTAACATGTCCTTTCCATACAGAATACTTAACCAAAGGCCTCTTAAATATAGTTATTGAGCCTGACTCATCAACTCTTTCTAGCAGTTTGTCCCATATACACTACCCTCTGTGTGAAGAAGTTGCCCCGTGGGTCCCTTTTAAATCTTTCCCCTCTCACCCTAAACCTACGGCCTGTAGTTTTGGGCTCACTTTACCCAGGACTAAGACTATGCATTTAGCCTGTCTGTACCCCTCATGAAATTTAAACTTGTAAATTTAAATCCCCTCAGTCTCCTACACTGCAAGGAATAAAGTCCTAGCCTGCCCAATCTCTCACTTTAACTCAGACCCTTAAGTCCTTGTAACATCTTTGTAAATTTTCTTAGCACTTGACACAGCTTTATGATGCCCCTCCTAGAAAAGGACAACCAGAATTATACACAATTGACTGAAACTATACACTTTTGAAAACAGTTATATGTTCTCCTATTATATTGGAGTTCACTTCAGAACTGGTCATTCTTTCTGAAGTAATCTAAAAAAAATTGTTTAACAACGAGGTAAGGCTTGGCTTGGCTGTTGAAGTCAAGTCGAATTCCCTGTCATATGCACAAGTACATGTACAGTATGTTCAGGTGTAATAAAGGCTTACTTGCATCAGCATCACAAACACATTGCATTAGATAAGCAGCATTCACAAGAAATTTACACAGAAAATTAAATGCTACAATTTAGCAACACTATGACCACTTTGAACACTCTGTGCTAAAATGTTTTTTTCGTTCTGATTGTCATTCTTTCTCGTAAAAAGTGTGTATATTAAACATAAAATATTCATTTTTTACAAGAAAGAACACATTCGTACAAGTTGTTACAAAGTGATCATAGTGTTGCTAAAATGTAATGATTAGGGTTTTGTCAGTTGGTTCAAGCAGAGAAGGGAAGCAACTGTTGTTGAACCTGGTGGTGTGGGACTTCAGGTGACTACTATGTATTGTTGCCAATGGACTCTAGATTCAGACACAGACATACTTTATTGATCCTGAGGGAAATTGGGTTTCGTTAGGGAAATCTATTCTCCCATATGGATAAAGGACACAAGTCCCTGATATCGATGATAATAGAACATTCAATTTGTGCCTGTGTTAAGTGGTGCATTACACCATACACATGTGCAGGTTTATCAGCTGAAGACTCTGTGATCACAACCGCTTGCATTTATATTCATGTCATCACATCTTTGTGACAGATGAATAGAGCCACTGATTAACACCACAGTAAAACATTGGTACTGTATATGCAAAGGTATAGCATTCCCTCAGTACTGTGCTGTGGATGTCAGCCTCTGGATTTTTGAAACCACAGCATTATGAAGAAGTCACACTTCATAGCTGTACTTCAAGTTGTGATATTGGCAGGCAACACTTGTACCAATAAATTGCATAACACATTGTAGGAATACTCACAAGGATTTCACGTTCAGTCTCTGAGAGCACCGGTCTCGGACCTTTGTTGGTTCCAGTATGCGAGCTTGGTCTAGGGGAGTTCCGTGATACTGGCCGTGATGGTGAGAAACAAAGACTCCCTCTCTCACCAGAATACTGGCTGGCCCGTTTCTCTTCCTATTTTAAAAATAATTAAATTTTAAATCAGTTCAAAAATAATAGAGAGTGTATAACCATTCAACAAGACTAGCTTAGATGTTGAAAACTGATCATCCTAACTACTAAAGAATTCTTTGATTACAAGCTGAAAAGAGGAAGATGTGATCAGTATCACAGAGATCATGGCTGACTTGTGATACAATTCCTTCTTGTTCTCTATACCCCTTTGGTCAACAAAAACTTAAATTACTCATGGATTTTAAATTATCAGTTGATCAGTTGAGTCAGAATCATAATTTCTAAACAGCTACCAGCACCCCCCCCCATACTAAAATGGAACCTGGCCACTCCTAGACATCCTCTGTTGTTTTCTCCCACCATGACCCCTAATCCTAGACTCCTCAAACCTGCAAGAAGCTTCTTTATATCGATTGTATCAAGTTTCAACCTTTGTACACCTTATAGTTCTAAATTCTCAGGAAAAATGTGCATTGCTCAACATTCCTAGCCAAGGAAAATATATTGAAGTTTAACATTTCAATTGACTTGCATAAGGGCAACAAAATTCCAATTTTCCATGTGTCCTTTGTGTGAAAAGGGTATCTTGATTTCACTGAGCTATCTGGACATTCCTTTGCTGTCCGTCCTCCCACCAGAGGAAATGGTTTATATGTAGCCATTACTTATTGCTTCACACTCCTCAAGCTGATCCTTCTTCAGCTTTCCAAACTCAAGTGAATAGAAGCCCAGCTTGTGCATCCTGCACAGAAAAACAACAAATTGCAGATACTGCAAACTGAAGGAAGACAGAAGATGCTATAAGTACTCAGCAGCTCAGGAGAAAGAACGGGTTAACATTTCAAGATTTGTTAGTACTACAGTTCTTACTAAGCGATTTATTGTTATGAAACATTAACCTTGTAATTAATTTTTTCCAGCTCCTAATCACACCCCAGCTGAGTACTGCATTAGTTTCCAGTCCCTATAATATGATATCATTTGTACTTGTTTTCCATTGCTACCACCATATTGATGAATCTTCTGTGCAGGGCACAAGTCTAAAGTCTTCTGAATGTCACAAGTGAAAAGTCTTCTGAAAATATAACACACCACACTGCTGGTTCTTTTCTTTCTTTATCTATGTCCACAATGAATTCCAGCAAATTAGTCCACCCTGACTTCCTTATATAAATTATACTGATTCTGCCCAATCCTGTTCTTGCTTTCTAAATGTTCTACAGAACAATCTTCATTGTGGAATCTTGTTAAATATGATGCTAGAAATCGCTGTTCAACTTTTAAAAAAACAATTTGTTTCTCAACGCATGCAGGGGTGGAAACCTGTTCATTAAAGTGAGGGACATCAATGCTGGGGATTGAACTTCCACCACAGGTACTATGGTTACCGACTCCATTTGGACTAAGTCTAAAGTTTTCATTACATGGCCTCCACTTTCCTATTGTTACCCACCTCCTAGTAGTCTCCCAAGGTCATTCAGAAAGCAAACATACTCTTCATTATCCAAATCATCCTCAAGCAAATGGCTTTTTTATATCCATACTTTTTTATGCAAGTACAAGGAAGATTTATTTGTTTATGACAATGATCATTTTTAATTTCTTGATTTTTTTTCTCATAGTACTTCCTTTGGATCAACGTAAAGCAATCTTTGAGTGTTGGCAAGCCCAATGTACATATTGGGTGATACTCCTCCTCTAGTTATATTTTACCAAATAGGTGACAGGATGAAACTAGTTTAGATTTGTACAAATTCTTTGTTAATAACATTATTTTCAAAAGATGATTAATTTTTTGACATTCACATATCCAGGGTTGACGCAGGGGGTAAAACCCAAAGCAGTTACTCTCTTTTAAGAATGTGTTTCCAATCATTCTTATTTTGAATCTCAGACCCTCAATGTGCATATATTTTCTTAATGCCGCTAGAATTCCTTCAACAACATGCAAATCTATCAAGGAACTCCATGAATGACACAAGCACATTTAACAATATCATACAATATCAAATATTTTCCAAGAATCTTAACTTCTGCAATACCTTTCCCTATATCCAAATCCGCCTTAAAACTCATAAGGAATTTGGTTTTGAAGTGTAATTGGTGTGGTAAGCTCCCCATGTTTAAGACAGATATAAACATCAGGAAAGGAGGTAGATTTCAAGAAGGTCAAGTTTGTTTTTTTGGTTGATATTCTACAGATCAGTATTAGGTAAAAGCAGTGCAAGTTACTTCTTTTGCTTCCATTCCTGGTTCAGCAATGAATTCCACTCTGGCAGTTAGGTCCTTCAGTGCTTCCTTCCAAGCCTGGGAGTCTGAACAAAAATATAGTCACATAAATAATATAAAAAACAACAAGCCTTAAATTTCATTAAAGAAATTCCTTCACACTCAAAGAAACTGATTTTTGTGAAACAAAGCTGGCTCCTGTACAAAAATCGTGATAGGATTAGGAACTCTGAAGGGAAGTCAAAAGGAACACTGTTCCAGAAATAAAATACTGCAGATGCTGCATATCCAAACTGAAAACAAAATGCTGGGAATATTCAGCTGGTTAGACAGCAAGTGTTTTAAGTCCATGACATTTCATCAGAATGATTCTGAAGGTTCTTAATGTCTAGCAGAGTCTCATTAGTACTTACATAATGATCCAATGTCAGGTTGTGATTCTTCTTTACACGGGAACAGTGGCAATCCCGTAATGAGGTGTGCCGGATACGGAGGTGTGATGGGAATACTGGCAGTGATTGGCCGCTTAGGTCGGAGGAGCTCTTGCTTAGGTGTTTGTGATCGGCCTGGCACTTTGGGGCAAACCGGATCATCATCCACCTTGCACACCAGCGCGTTGTTCAGACCTGCAATACAGTCATAAAGTAACATAACATGAAAACAGGCCCTTCGGCCCAACCTGTCCACGCTGACCAAGATGCCCATCTGGGCTTGCCACATTTGTCTGCATTTGTCCCATGTTCATCAAAACTCCTCCCTTCCATGTACTTATCGAAGTGTCTTTTAAATGTTGTTATTGTATCTGCCTTTAACCACTTCCTCGGGCCTTTTACCAGCCTCTGCAACCTCGGGTCCCTTTTAAATCTTACATGTTACACCTTAAAGCTAAACCCGCTAGTTTTACAAACCTAAGCCTCTAGTTTTAAGTTTCCCTTGCCTTGGAAAAAGCATATGTATATTTACCCTGTCTATGCCCTCTCATGGTTCTATCCACCTGTCATAATATCAGCACTCAATTTCCTACACATTAAAGGTGTCTGAAGAGATGTTTCAGCTGCTAAGAGTTTTGCTTTATGAAGTCCACAGAGGCTAGAGTGTACCATCATTGTAGTTGGGTGACACAGACAAGCATGCAAAGCTGAAGGTCAAATAGACACCTGTTTCCCTGTAATTCTGCCCTACTATGATGAAGTGTTTTTAGAATCAGAGTATACAGCCAGATACAAGTCCTTCAGCCCATTGATTCCTTGCTGACCATGGCACTCACCCAGCTAGTCCCAATTTCTTGTGTTCAGCCCATATCCCTCTAAGCCTCACCCCTCCATGTTCCTATCCAATTGTGTCTTAAATGATATTATTGTACTACTGACCTCAACCACTTTCTCTGGCAGCGTATTCCATTTACTCCCCGTCCTCTGCGTGAGAAAGTTGCCCCTTAGGTCCCTTTTAAATTTATCCCCTCTCACTCTAAACCTCTGTCCCTGGTTTTAGTTTCCCCTACCCTGGGGAAAAGACTGTTACCATCCAACTTATCCATGCCATACATAATTTCAAACACTTTGGCAAGGCTACCTTCATCCTCCTATAGTCCATTTTATATTGACTTTCGCTGAATTATTCCACAGATTATACAAACAGCTGATCCCTTCACAATTCAGTCCATTATTTGTGTCATAGGAGGCTGCTCAGCCTACTTTACCTATGTCAGTTCTTTGCAAAAGCTCTTTTTTTGATATTTACTCCCTTCTTACATTTTTATCCAATTCTCTTTTGAAAGCTGCCCCTAAATCTACTTACACCACCTGTTCAGGCTGCGTATTGTAGCTCACAATAACCTGCTATATGTAAAGAAGCTTTCAGTATATGCCAGTGACCGTAACCCAATGCTTACTAAACCCTCCCACTGCCAAATAGAATCATAGAGTTGTACAGCACTGTTTCCCTTCACCCCCCACGACAACCTTTGTGCCCATGTACACTCATCTCGTTTGCCTGCATTAGGTTTATAGTTCTATGTCTTGACTGTTTAAGCATTTCTCTAAATGCCTCTTAAGCATAGCGGTTAGTGCAACACTATTACAGCTCGGGCGTTCCAGAGTTCAGAGTTCAATTCCGGCATTATTCTGTTCGCCTACCCCGTGGAATGCATGGGTTTTCACCAGATCCTCTGATTTACTCCCACAGTCCAAAGACATACTGGGCAGGGTAATTGGATTTGTTGGGTGCTGCTGGGGAGAGTGGCTCGAAGGGCCGACTCCGTGCTGTATCGCTAAATAAAATAAAAAATAAAGATGAAATGTATCTGATTCCACCACCATCTCTGGCAGAACATTTCAGATATCAACCACTCTCTGCAAAAGAACAAAAACGTTCCCTCTCCTACCTCTCGCCTTAAAGTTATGACCCCTCTTGCTTTACACCCTTTGACAGGAAATAGATTTTGACTATCTATGCCTCTCAGTCTGGTTTACCTCTGCTAGGGGCCCATCTCTCAACCTCACTTGCTCCGGGAAAAACAAGCCCAACCTATCCAATCTGCCCTTAACTGAAGTATTCCATCTAGCTGAATCTCCTCTGAACTCCTGCATCCTCCCTAGTGTGGTGACCAGAACTGCTGACACCACTCCAAGTGAGGAACCAGTGAGCTGAGAAGCTGCAATAATATCCCAGCTCTTTTCAGTACAAGGAGTTCTACTTTATCCAGTTGTCCCAAAAGTGTATTTTCAAAAACTTTGATAGCCTTGATGGGTCTTAATAATTAGTGTGTGGCAGCATGGGTTACCTCTGATGTGATAGACCCTTCTGGGATGAGGATTGTTACGGGAATAGAATGAAGTGTCGACATAGTACTTGCAGGTGTTGGATGTTGCAGGTCTGTTGTTGCCCAGCGAAGGTAAGGGTAGCCCATTCCTGCTTTGTGCCAGCAGTGGTTCAATTTGAAACTCATTTGCAAAATTACTGAAAGATAAACCGTATCGTTAGCCACTAATGACAACACTCAGAAGATCTGGCAACGTCCGTGGAATAAGCAGTGGTTCAGGTAAAAGATCCAGCATGGGAACACTGTCAGACTTAGTTTTGCAGCAACTAGTAATTAGTTATTGGTTTATTATTGTCACATATACTGAGGTACAATTGGGGGACGGGGGGAGCTTTGTTTTGAATGCCATCAGACAGATCACCACAGCATTGCATTGAGGTAGTACAGGGAAAAGCAGCAACAGAATGAATGGAAAATGAAATGTTACAGTTACAGTGAAAATGCTGTTCAGGCAGATAATAAGGTGCAAGGCCATAACGAGATAGATTGTGAGGTAGAGAGTCAATTTATCATGCTAGACCTCCATTCAGTAGTCTTATAACAGTGGAAAAGAAGTATTAAATTTTACAACTATGTACCCTATAAAAGGCCTGTGTGCATTTATACAGAACAACACACAAAGAAGCTGTAGGAACTCAGTAGGTCAGACTGTCGAGGGAATGGACATTCAATGTTTAAGTCAAGACCCTTCATCAGGATTTCCTGAAACATCAGCCATCCATTTCCCTCCATCGATGCTGCTGGAGTGGTTGAGATCGTCCAGTTCCTTTGTGTGTTGCTCCAGATTTCCAGCATCTGCAGTCTCTTGAGTGCATGTGTGCATTTTCAAGGGGAAAAAGATGTCCCCATGATCTTCACAGAGCATCGTCTTCAAATACAGAACATAGAATGGAACAGCACGGGAGAAGGCCTGACAACAGATGACAGATGACCCACAAAATACCAGTCTCTCTCAGCAAATGTAGTAGTACTGACGGAGGTCCTATGAGATAACTCTAAATGTGATCTAATGTGTTCTTGAAAGTCAAGAGAAGAATTAAACAAAAAGAGGAAATTGTAAACCAGCTCATTAACAGTCCTGATAAAGGACTTGGCCTGAAATGTTAACTGATCGTGCAGGACCTGCTAAGTTCCTCCAGCATTTTGTGTGTGTTGCTCATTAACATTGGTGGGCCAAAGGGCTTTTTTCAATACTGACTCTGTAAAAAGGATTGGGTTTTTTTTTTAAAAAGTAATGATATGCATGCAACCACTGCAACAAGTTGAAAACATACATCTAGGGCAAGAAAAAATGTTCATGTTGCTACAATTGCCAAGGAGATCTCTGGAGTTTCAAAGAATCTGCTTACACAGATTCTTTGAGGGGGTAACTTAACAGTAACTGATTAATGTATTACTTAAATTCTATAAAGTTATGAGGTCAGAAGAGTGGAATAGGAAGTAATTATTTTCTGAAGCAACAAGGTCAGTGACCAAAGGAAGTAAATGCAAAGCAACAGGTTCAAGAACAAGAGGAAAATTGCATTCCTCAATAATAACCTGCTATTCCCTGTGTGAAAAGGTGGTGGAGGAAGAAACACTAATAGCACTTAGGATGTGAGAACCCCTGACGTACCATACCCTACAAATGTGTGTGGCCTCCATAGGTTGTGGTCGACCATGGGTATTGCGCCTCTGGTAGTCACTGGGAGTGGCTTCTCCAGGACGCAAGCCAGGGCAGAGTTGTTATGGAGATCCACCTGCTGCCCATGCAGTGGGACCCCTCTCTCCATGCTGATGACAGGTCCAAAGGAACGACGAGTCGGTACAGTTTGGTGCCAGCAGCATCGCAGGAGTTGCCGTGCCGATGCTGGGTACAGCAGTCAGCCGCCTTCGGGACTCCAACTCCGGATTTTTCCTCGGGGTTTACTCCAAAGCCTTCCCCGTGAGCGGGTACAGCCGCAAGGCAGCGGAGGTTTGAAATCAGAGTTTTCCCTCTCCCATACCCTACAAGGCTATAGACAACAAGGCAGAATGACAGCCAGTGCTCCTGCTCTCGGCTTCAGTGACTGGATTCACTCTTGCTAATTGTATGAAGTTTGTATACTTTCCCAATGGGTTTCCCCCCACTACAGCCTCTTCCCACATCCCATAGGCATGTGGGTTGGCAAGTTAATTATCTACTGTAAATTAGCTATAGTGTGTGGATGAGTGGTAAAATGAAGCTGAGGTTAATGGGAATGTAGGGGGAATAAGAAACGGCATTAATGTAGGATTAGGTGTAAATGGGTGGTTAACAATCCAGAGAGGGCTGAAGAGCCTGTGTCCATGCCCTAACAGACAATTCTAGAATACTGACAGGGAAGATGTGGAGAAAGTATTTTATAGGTGAGACCAAAACTGGGGGTCATTATCATACAGGGTGACTAATTTATTTGATAAAATTTCTTTAACCAGAGAGCAAAAGAGTTAGAAACATAGAAAATAGGTGCAGGAGTAGGCCATTCGGCCCTTTGAACCTGCACTGCCATTCAGTATGATCATGGCTGATCATCCAACTCAGAACCCTGTACCTGCTTTCTCTCCATACCCCCGATCCCTTTAGCTACAAGGGCCATATCTAAGTTGTATGACAGAAATATGTTTAAAAGGAAACTGAGCTAACACAGAGGGAAGAGAGGAATAGAATTGTAGGAAAAGGTAAAGAGAGAGGAGCCTTGCATGGAACACAAACACGAGCATGGAGAAGTTGGACCTAACCCAGGGTTGTACATTCAATGACACTTTATATATAAAAAATATATAGATAGAAGATTCAGACTTACCCCATTTTGAAAATGGTAGGTCCTAATTGAAAATTCATTGCTGGTGTCATTATAGCCTCAGACATGATTCACACCACTGCTGAGGCATAAGAGGAAACAGAAAATGAACTCACAGTTAAAACGCAATACAGAAACTTACCGTGTGCTAACCATGGCAACACTTGGTGTTAATGTATAATCTCCGAAGTTTATACTGTAATGCAAGTATCATACTTGACATGTGTAACTTTCCAACCTTATTGCTGAAGAAAGGACACGGCAGAGCAATGAGAACATTGGAGGATAAGGGCATTCCAATAACCTGGCAGCCTCTTCTTCTTCAATACGGTTAGATGGTAGCTGGTCTATTGTGCCTTCAGAAAGCATGACTGTGGTGTCTTTACTTACTGATCTCCAGAAGGAAACTAAGAAGTGCTCCTCGACATCATGGTCATTTCTACTTCCCTTCGGCTATATGAGTGAAGGTGAAATACACAAACTTTCTCGGGCTTCAGAAGTGGGGACTGACAGAATTGACTGAAGGGGAGCTAGATGATATGGGTTAGACACTAAATGAATATGTGTATCTGTACTCATCATGAAGGACATAGACCCTAGTGGCATCTAACTACAGTCAAGTAAGGACACATAGATAATTTGGAGCGGATTGGTATTGGGGAGGGAGATGTTAGATGCCATTGGACATGTGAAGGTTATAAAATCCCAGGGCCAGATGAGATCAATCAAATTATGCATGAGAAGCTAAAGGGAAGACAGCTGGATCACTGAATGGATGTTTTTTTCATTGTCATTGGCCATAATGCAAGATGCAAGACTGGACGATAGCTGATGTTCTTCCTTCAATTAAAGAGCAGCTGGAATAAACGAGATAACCACAGGGACAGTGAACCTTATGTCTGTAGTTATGGTAATTATTGGAGAAAATTCTAGGGGACAGAAGTTATGTACATTTGGAAAGGCAGGGCTTTTCAGGGTGCTCAGCATGGCTGTGTGCAAGGGAAGTCATGTCTCACTATTTTAATTGAGTGTTTTAGGATATAATTAAGAAGATTCACAAAGCAGGGCATGAAGATTATCTGTTTGAACTGTAATAAAGCAGATGATTTATAACTATATATTTCCAGTACAGAGAGATAGATTCCTGCAGTTTTATCTTTGCTTGCTCAAGTTAGTAGCTTTTCTGGTTATAAACTAAATCTTAATAAGAGTGAACTATTCCCATTGAATATGCAAGTTCCAATTTACAAACATTTACCATTTAAATTGGTCACAGACAACTTTACTTACTTGGGTGTTAAAATTACTAAGATACATAAGGACTTATTTAAGGTTAATTTTTTACCTTTAATTGATCAGGTTTACTAAATGGTCCCCATTATCTCTATCATTGGTTGGTCGAATCAATGCTGTTAAGATGATTATTCTACCTAAATTTTTATACTTACTTCAAGCGTTACCAATTTTTATTTCTAAATCCTTTTTTGACATTTTTGACTCTAAAATTTCTTCATATATATGGCAGAATAAAAATCCTAGATTAAGTAAAAAATATTTACAGAAGTCTAAAAATTAAAATTACAGAAGGCATTGTTATGGACAAAGTCTTTATGATATGGAAAACGAAGGGTATAACATGCTTTCGTGACTTATTCATGGATAACTGTTTCATGTCTTTTGAACAGTTGTCTAATAAATATAATTTACCCAGATCCCATTTTTAGATACTTACAAATTAGAAATTTTTTGAATAATATATTACAGCCTTTTCCCAACTGATATAATGGAAAAAAATTTTAGGTTTAAACCCTTATCAGAAGGGCTTAATAGCAACCATTTATGATATGATCATGAAAATACAGCCAGACATATCAGATAAAATTAAGAATGAATGGGGAAAAAGAACTTCAACTTTCCTTACCTACAAGAAATGGGAGAAAATTCTACATTTAGTTAACTCTTCCTCTACATGTGCTGAACACATGTTGATACAATTTAAGGTGGTGCATAGGGCCCATATGTCTAAGGACAAACTTGCTCATTTTTACTCCCACATTAATCCTATCTGTGATAGATGCCATTCTGAAGTAGCCTCTTTGACTCACATGTTCTGGTCTTGCCCTCATTTAGAGAAATATTGTAAAGATATTTTTGGTATTATTTCAACAGTTTTGAGTATTAATTTACATCCTCACCTTATTACTGCAATTTTTGGCTTACCAATGGTGGATAATAGTTATTTATCCCCATCAGCTCGTCGGATGATTGCATTTGTTACATTAATGGCTAGAAGATCCATTCTATTGAATTGGAAAGAAACTAATCCTCCAACTACATGCCAATGGTTTTCCCAAACTATATCTTGTTTAAATTTAGAGAAAATCAGAAGTGTTATTTTTGACCCTTCGATTAAATTTGAAGAAAGCTGGAGACTATTTATTCAACACATTCATATGAGCTAAATTGATCTTTCCCGAACCTCTTTTATTACCTTTAAATATTTGGATAGAGGAGTGGAGTTATTGACACTACCATTTATATCCATTATAATATAATAGCCCAGCTTTTTTTTCTCAGTTCAGTCTGCAAGTTAGTTATTTTTTATATGTTTTTCAGTTTGGGTTTTTTTTTCTTACTGTATAAATACAGGGTGAGTTTGGGAGATCTGTTACATTCGTGTTATCAATAGTTTATACTTGTATACACTGCCCTATTAACCTTGTATTCCCAATCTCTCTGTATTTCTATTGTTACTCTGTTTTGTTTGAAAATTAATAAAAAGATTTAAAAAGAAAAGAACTGTAATAAGACATTTCGCAAAGTTCCACATGGTAGGTTGGTGTAGAAGTTTAATGATTGATAGATAAGTGGATACTTTATTGTTCCTGAAGGAAATTACAGCATTACAAGTACACAGGTATAAATATTAGAAGAGGAGTAAAAATAATAAAAAAATAAGTTACCACAAACAGTCTAATAGGAGGGGGTCATCACTTCCCGGCTATAGGTTGACTCATTATAGAGCCTCATGGCCAAGGGTAAGCATATGGGATCTAAGGCAAGTTTCAGGGTCTTCACCTGAAAAGTCAACAACACTTTGCCACTAGGGACACTGCTCTCCCATCAGCTTCCTCCAGCATTTGATTTTTCTTGCTCTCAGTTTCAGCCTCTCTTGTGTATCAAAAATTGGCTTGGTGATACACAACAGAGAGTAGTGGTGGAAGGATGCTGTTCTGATTGAAAATCTGTAACCAGGAGGTATACTGCACAGATTTGTATCAACACCCTTGTTATTTGTGATACCCTGGGGTTTAGTCCATCTGGTCTACTTTCAGACCCTTCAAATTCCCAAGCACTTTCTCCTTAGTAATAGCAACTATATTCACTACTGCCCTGATACGTTCAAATTTCTGGCATACTGCTAGTGTCTTCCACAGTAAAACACAAAATACTTAATAAGTTCATCCACTAATTCTTTGCCCCCTATTACAACTCTCCAGTGTCATTTTCCAGCAGTCCAATATCTACTCTTACCTCCATTTTACTCTATATATTAAAAAGATCTTTTGGTATCCTTTTTGATATTTTTGACTAGCTTACCATCATATTTAATCTTTTCTCTCCTATTGTTTTAGTTGCCTTTTATTGATTTCTAAAAGCTTCCCAATCTTGTAACTTCCCACAATTTTTTAAAGTATTATATGCCCTCTCTTTTCCTTTTATGCTGTCTTTGACTTCCCAGGTCAGACACAAAAAAACATAAGAACATAAGAAATAGGAGCAGGAGTCGGCCATCTGGCTCATTGGGCCTGCTCTGCCATTCAATAAGATTACAGCTGATCTGACCATGGACTCATCTCCACCTACTGGCCTTTTCCCCATAACTCTTCATTCCTGTACTATGCAAAAATCTGATTCATTGGGCAGAGAAATCCACATATTCACCACTCTCTGGGAAAACTGTTTCTTCTCATCTCCATCCTAAACCTACTCCCCTGAATCTTGAGGCTATGTCTCCTAGCTCTAGTCTCACCTACCAGTGAAAACAACTTTCCTGGTTCTATCTATCTGTCCCTTTATATATGTTTCTACAAGATCTCATCTCATTATTCTGAATTCCAGTGAGTACAGTCCCAGGTGACTCAATCTCTCTTCATAGTCTAACCCCTTCATCTCTAGAATCTCTTAAATTCAATCCCTCTGGCAATGAAGGTCAACATTCCATTTGCCTCCTTGATAGCCTGCTGCATCTGAAGACCAACCTTTTGTGATTCATGCACATGTACTCCCAAGTCCCTCTGCACAGCAGCATGCTTCAATCTTTTACCATTTAAATAATAACCTGATCTTCCTTTTTTTCTTTCAAAGTGGATGACCTCACATTTACCAACATTGTACTCCATCTGCCAGACACTTGCCCACTCAATTGATCTATCTGTATCTCTTTGCAGACTCTCCGTATCCTCTCCACAATTTGCTTTTCCACTCACTTTAGTGTCATCAGCAAACTTAGACACATTATACTAGGTCCCGTCTTCCAGATCGTTAATGTACATCATGAACAGTTGCAGGCCCAGCACCGACCCCTGTGGCACACCACTCACCACTGACTGCCAACCAGAGAAACACCCACGTATCCCAACTCTCTGCTTTCTATTGATTAACTAATCCTCTATCCATACTAATACATCACTTCCAACTCTATGCATCCTTATCTAACGGATAAGTCTTTTATGTGGTACCCTACCGAATGCCTTCTGGAAATCCAAGTAAATAACAGTCATCTGTTCCCCTCTATCCACTGAGCTCATTATATCCACAAAGAACTCCAGTAAGTTAGTCAAACAGGACCTGCCTTTGCTGAATCCATGCTGTGTCTGCCTGATAGATCTATTTCTTTTCAGATGCCTGCCTATTTCTGCTTTAATGATAGCTTCAAGCATTTTCCCAACTACAGATTTTAAACTAACTGGCTTATAGTACCTGCCTTTTGCCTACATCCTTTTTTGAACACTGGTGTGACATTCGCCATCCTCCAATCCGCCAGGACCTGCCCAGAGTCCAGAGAATTTTGGTAAATTATCACCAAAGTTCTACTATAACCTCTGCCATTTCTTTCAGTGCCCTGGGATGCATTCCACCAGGACCAGGGGACTTGTCTATCTTTAGGCACACAAGCTTGCTCTGCATTACCTCTTTAGTGATAGCTATTGTATTGACGTCCTCACCTCCTATCGCATCCATATCATCTCTCTGTGGCATGTTAGATGTGTCCTCCACCGTGAAAACCAACACAAAATAGTCATGCAAAGCCTCTGCCATTTCCTGAATACCCAGTATCAATTCCCCCTTCTCATCCTCCAAGAGACCTACTTTAGCCACCCTTTTCCACTTTATATAATTATAAAAACTTTTACTGTCCATTTTTATATGTTGTGCTAGTTTATTTTCATAATCTATCTTCCCTTTATTGCTTGCTTAGTGGTTCTCTGTTGCTTTTAAAATTTTCCCAATCTTCCAGTTTCTCTCTAATCTTGGCGACTTCATACGCACAAGTATTTAGTTTGATGCCTTCCTTTATTTCCTTAGCTATCCACGGCTGGCTCTCCCCATCCTTACTGTCCTTGCTTTTAACTGGAATATACTTTGTTGAACACCATGAATAATCTTGATGGAAGTCTTCCACTGTTCCTCAACCGTCCCACCATATAGCCAGTGTTCCCAGTCTACCCTATCCAACTCCTCTCTCATCCTGTTGTAGACTTCCTTGTTTAGGCATAATACACTGATTTTTAAACAAGCTATTGCGCCCTCCACTTGTGTGAGAAACTCAGTCATACTGTGATCACTCTTTCCAAGAGGATCCCTAATTGCAAGATCTCTAATTTTATCTATGCCATTGCACAGGGCCAGATCCAAGAAAGTACATTCCCTTGTAGGTTCATTAACATGCTGTTCAAGAAAGCTATCGTGTGCATTCTATGAAGTCCTCTTCAAGACTACCTCAACCAGCTTGATTCATCCAATCTATGTGCAAGTTAAGGTCCCCCATGATATCTGCTGTTCCATTCTTACATGTCTCAGATATTTCTGTTTATTGCCTGTACCACTGTACTGTTATTACATTGGCCAATAGACAACTCCCACCAGTGATTTTTTTTACCTTTCTATTCCTAATCTTTACCTGGATGGATTGAATATTCTGCACCTTAGATCGTCTATCATCTCTTACTATTGCCTTGATCCCAACCTCAATTAAGAGTGCTACCCCACCTCCCTTTCCTTCCTGCCTATCCTTCCAAATTACCTGATATCCTTGGATATTTGATTCCCAATCCTCTCCACCCTGCAATCATGGTTCTGTAATGACTACTAGATCATACCCCTTTATACTGATTTGTGTCACAAGGTCACTGACCTAGTTTCGAATACTACGGGTATTCAGATAAAGTGCCCTTACACTCATTGTGCTTTTAAAATCTAGTAGCCTTTGTCTCTTATGCATTTGACTTTTCTGCACTCCACCTTTACTTTTCTCTTTTTTAACTTTAACTTTTACTTTATCCATTCTTCTCCAATCCATTGAATGAACCTCCTTGCTATTTAGTTTAAAACCCGATCCACAACCCTAGTTATGCAGTTCACCAGGATCCAGGTCCCACCAAGATTCAGGTGGAACCCATCCCATTTGGTACAGCTCCCTCCTTCCCCAGTACTGGTGCCAATTTCCCATGAATTCAAACCCACTTCTCCCACACCAATCCTTCAGCAAATCATTTAATTCTCTAATCTTCTTGACCCATATGCCAATTTGCATGTGGCTCAGGTAGTAATCTAGAGATTGGCACCATTTTGGTTCTGCTTTTTAATTCAGTCCCTAGCTGCTCAAATTCCCTCAGCAGAATCTCTTTCCTCACTTTACGTATGTCATTGGATCTTTCTCCTCTCACTGCAAGTTCCTCTGCTGGTCAGATAAGATGTGCTGAACCAGGCACCAGGCAGGCAACACAGCCTTTGGGATGCTCTATCCTCGCAACAGAGGACTCCATCTATTACCCTGACCATACTATCCCCAATTACCACTATAGTTCTCTTCTCTCCCCCCTCTTGAATGGCTCCCTCAACCACGGTGCCACAGTTAGGTTGCTCATTCTTCCTACAGTCCCCACTCTCATCCACACAGGGAGCAAGAATCTCAGACCTGTTGGACAAACTCAAGGGCTGGGACTCCTCTAGTACTGTCTCTCGGATTCCTCTACCCACCTCACTCACAGTCACACCCTCTTGTCCCTGACCACAGACTGAATTTGAGGCAGCTAATCTAACGGGTGTGACTACCTGCTGAAACAAAGAATCTAGGTAACTCTCCCCCTCCCTGATGTGCCGCAGTGGTTGAAGCTCAGATTCCAGGTCATCAACTTTGAGCCTGAGTTCCTCGAGCAGCCAACACTTGCTGCAGATGTGGTCACCAGGAACCACAATGGGGTCACTAGCTCCCATGTCATGCAGCTACAACACATCACCTGGTCGTGCACTTTCCTGCTTTATTTAATTATAGTATGGTGACTTTTTTATTCAACCACTACAAAACCTTTACCGACTCCTCTCCTGTAACTCCTCGCTGAAGCCTCGAGCAAAAGTTGGTAAAGTCTGCTCTCTCCATTGGTAAGCTACACCGCGAAGCAACTCTTAGTCCCCACCTGTTAGGCCTACCACAACTTCGCCACTATTCTAATTATCAGTTCATTTTTTTCTTTGAAGAGCACGCTAAGCATCTCTATTACTGCTAATGCTAGCAAACAGTTTATGCAAAGACGGAAAAAAACAGCCACACAAAACAAGGGATAAGCTGGAAAACAATTCCTTTGTGGCCAAAGGAACCAAACACGTTATATAAACAGTCATATCCAAAAATTAAAGTAGAGTAAAAGAATGTTACAGGCCAAACAACCAAACCTCTTTCTCACACTCTCCAAAACTCGGACCGGAGTCTACTGCACCATCCTCTTTGAGAATACTTCATCTTTGGGATGTATCTATGCTGCACCTTCTGAATTGCCCCTAGAAACTCCAGACTCTGATGTTTTGTGTCATCCCTGCTACTGTCCCTTCGAATCAACTTTGCCCAGCTCCTCTCTCATGCCTCTATAATTCCATTTGCTCCACTGAAATATCGATACATTTGACATCAGCGTCTCCCTCTCAAACTGCAGGGTGAATTCCATCATATTATGATTGCTGCCTCCTAAGGGTTTCTTGACATTCAGGTCCCTAAATCAAATCTGGTTCATTACACAACACCCAATACAGAATTGCCTTTCCTCTAGAGGACTCAACCACAATCTGGTCTAAAAACCCTTCTCGTAGGCAATTTACAAATTCCCTCTTTTGGGATCCAGCACCAACCTGGTTTTCCCAATCTATTTGCATACTGAAATCCTGATGACTATCATTGCCCTTATTACTTGCCTTTACTATCTCCCAATGAAATTTATATCCCACATCATGGCTACTGTTTGGGGACCATATATGACTTCCATCAGGGACTTTTTACACAATTTCTTAATTTTACCCTCAAGGATTCTCCATTTTCCAATCTTATGTCACCACTTTTCTAAGGATTTGAATTAATATTTTACCTACAGAGTCACCCCACCTCCTCTGCTTACCTGCCTGTCTTTTCAATACAATGTGTATCCTTGTATGTTAAGCTCCCAACTATGATCTTCTTTCAGCCATGTCTTAGTGATGCCCACAACGTCATACCTGCCAATTTCTATCTGCACTAGAAGATCATCTACTGTACTCCAGTCAGAATTTGTGGTGCACACGGGCATCAATGACATAGGTAGAAAGGGGGAAGAGGTCCTATGCAGTGAACTTAGGGCATTAGGGAAAAAGCTGAAAAACAGAACCAAGGTAGTAATCGCTGGATGTCTTCCAGTGCTGCGTGCTAGACAGGGCAGGAGCAGGATGATGGTACAGATGAATGAGTGGCTGAGGAAGTGGTGCAGAAGGCAGAGTTTCAGATTACTGCATTGTTGGGATCTCTTCTGAGGAAGGTATGCCTTGTACAAAAAGTATGGGTTACACCTGAAATTTGAGAGGAAACAGTATCCTTGTGGACAGGTTTGTTAGAGCTGTTGAGGAGGGTTTAAATTAAGGTGATTGAGTAATGGGAACCAGAGTGATAAGGCTGAGGACGGGGCAGTTGGTATAGAAATCGATGCAGTGAGACTGTAATGAGGGACAGGCAGATGAAAGGGCAGAATTGTAGTTAGTGGGATGAGTTAAAGTGTAACATGGGGGCAAAGTCGAAAGGACTGATGAATACAGTACCGGAAGTGTTATGTATGAATCTCCTATCACTGCTCTGCCTGACTTTACCCTTTCCCGCTGAGCCTCAGAGCTGGCCACAGTACCACTGGCCTGGCTGCTCTGCTGTGCCCTGATAGTTCAAGTCCACCCAGTGGTATCCAAAGGTTACCAATTGTTGCTGAGGGGAATGGCCACAGAGGGACCCTGCACTCAGTATCATCAGCTAACACACGTAGTCAAGTATGATTCTTCTCCTGGAGGCTGATCTGGTCACTTGTGGGTCTTGAGATAACTGAAGAAGCTAATCTGTGATCTCCTATTCCCTTTACATCACCTGGTGGTCACCCATCTACTATTTGAAGCCTGCACCCTGGGTGTGATGACCTCAGTAAAAGACTCATCTTTGAAATTTTCAGCCTCCCGGATGGTCCCGAGTGCCTCCAGCTCCAGCTCCAGTTCCTTGACCTTGTCAGTCAGGAGCTGAAGTTGGGTGCACTTCCTGCAGATGTAGTCATCAAGAAGCCCCTTGGGTACCCTGAAATCTCACATCTCCTTGCCTGGACTATCATCCTGCCTACACTTGTCAACATCACTAACACTATCAACTCCAGAAACTGAATAGCATTACGGACACTAAATTCCCCTACTATCATATTTTACTATTGATCAGGAACTCGAGCAACATCCTACAGATGTACCGTGGAGGTCATTCTGATTAGTTGGATGGCTGCCTGGTATGGAGGCTATGATGCAGCTGCAGAGGGTAGTGGTCTCAGCAAGCTCTGTCATGGGCACTACCCTCCCCACCATTAAGAACATCCTCAGAAGGTAATGCCTCAGGAGGGTGGCACACACCATTAAGGACCCTCACCAACCAGGACGTGCCCTTGTCTCATTGCTTCCATCGGGGAGCATGATGATGCACACGCAGCATTTTAGGAACAGCTTCTTCCCCCCCACCATCACACTTACGAATGGTCAATACTTCACTGTCTTTTTGCACTGTTTATTCAGCTTTCATATATTTCTTATTGGAACTTACAGTCACTTTTCAAGTATTGCACTGTACTGTTGCCACAAAACAGCAGATTTCACGACGTACGTCAGTGACAGTAAACCAGCTTCTGGAACAGGAATAGCCCTATACACAAGCACAAGAGATTCTGCAGATGTGGGAAACTCAGGGTAACACATCCAAAATGCTGGAGGAACTCAGCGGTTCAGACAGCATCTACTGAGGAGAATAAACAGTCAACATTTCAGGCTAAAGCTTTTCATCAGGACTAGGAAGGAAGGGGGAAGAAGCCAGAATGAGAAGGTGCGGGGAGGGGAAGGAGGACAAGCTAGAAGGTGATAGGTGAAGCCATTTGGGTGGGGAGGAGGGATGAAGTGACAAGCTGAGAGGTGATAGGTCGAAAAGGTAAAAGGCTGAAGAAGAAGGAATCCGATTGGAGAGGAGCATGGACCATGGAAGAAAAGGAAGGAGGAGGGGCAGCAGGGGGAGGTGATAGGCAAGTGAGGAGGAGAGATAAGGGGGGAACCAGGGTGGGGAATTGAAGAAGCGGTAAGGGGGGGAGGCAGAAGGGGCAAGATTTTAATCAACATGGATTGCAGATTTGGACTCACAGGTTTATGATGTGTTCTGGTTCTGGTCACTCCTTTTTGTTACTACTTTTGATCAATTTTTGAATTGGAGCAGCCTGCAGATAATGAATGCTGAGCTGAACTGTACTGAAATATGCTTTGTGATTTTGTATCTTTTATCAGGCCAAGACCCTTTATCAGTTCTGGAAAGGAAGGGGGAAGGGGAAGGAGAATAGTGGGAAGTTGATAGTTGAAGCCAGGTGGATGGGAGAAGCAGACATATGGAGAAGAAGGAATCTCATAGGAGAGGAGAATAGATCATGGGAGAAATGGAAGGAGGAGGGGCACCAGGGGGAGGCGATAGGCAGGTGAGGAGAAGAGGTAAGAGACCAGAGACTAGAGTGGGGAATTGTAAAAGAGGGAAGGGGGAAGGGGAAAAATTACTGGAGAAATCAATGTTCTTGCCATCAGGTTGGAGGATCCCTAGACGGAATGTGAGGTGCCACTCCTCCAACCTCCGAGTAACAGAAGAGGAGGTCATGGACCAACATGTCAGAATGGGAATGGGGATAGGAATTAAAATGGTTGGCCATAGGGAAATCCCACTTTTTGTGGATGGAGTGGAGGTGCTTGACAAAGCTATCTCCCAATCTACATCAGGTCTGACCAATGTAGAGGAGTCCACAACGGGAGATCTGGATATAGGAGACAACCCCAGCAGTATTGCAGGTGAAGTGTTGCCTCACCTAGGGCCCTGAATGGAGGTAAGGGAGAGATGTAGTACTTCTGCCGCTTGCAGGGCTAGTGCCAGGAGGGAGGTCAGTGCTCAGGGAGGAATGGACAAGGGAACCATGGAGGGAACAATCTCTACAGGAAATGGAGAGTGTGGGGGAGGGCGGAGATAGAGATGTGTTTGGTGGCAGGATCCTGTTGAAGATGGTGGAAGTTGCTGTAGGATGTGGAGGCTCATGAGGAGAAGAGAAACTCTCTCCCTGTGAAGGTGTTGGGAAGATGGGTTGAGTGCAGATGTCTGGGAAATGGAGAGTGTGGGGGAGGGCGGAGGTAGAGATGTGTTTGGTGGCAGGATCCTGTTGAAGATGGTGGAAGTTGCTGTAGGATGTGGAGGCTCATGAGGAGAAGAGAAACTCTCTCCCTGTGAAGGTGTTGGGAAGATGGGTTGAGTGCAGATGTCTGGGAAATGGAGAGTGTGGGGGAGGGCGGAGGTAGAGATGTGTTTGGTGGCAGGATCCTGTTGAAGATGGTGGAAGTTGCTGTAGGATGTGGAGGCTCATGAGGAGAAGAGAAACTCTCTCCCTGTGAAGGTGTTGGGAAGATGGGTTGAGTGCAGATGTCTGGGAGATGGAGGGGATGCGGGTGAGGGCAGCAGCATATACATAGTGTGGTTAACAAGAGCTACTCAGAGGACAGGGATCCTGCAGTGAGTATCTCATATCCTAACTCCGCAAAGTCTGTCCATCATCTACAAGGCTCGAGTCAAGAGTGTGATGGAACACCCTCCATTTGCATGAACAAGTGTAACTTCAACGTCACTGAAGAAGCTTGATAACATACAGAACACTTGATAGGCAACCCATCCACTTACTCCACTACTACATGGACAGAGGCAGCATTTTGTACCATCTGCAGGATGCACTGCCCCAACTCACTGAGACCCCTTGAACAGCACCTTTAAAACCCAGCACCTTTACCAGCTAGAAGGTCAAGGGAACTCCACCACCTGAATTTTGCCCTACAAGCCATCATGCTGAGTTGGAAATATATCCCTGTTCCTTCACCATCAAGGTCCTGAAAACCTCTCCCCAACAGTATCGTGTGTGCCCCCAGATATTATCTCAAACCTCAAAGACTGCAAAGGTTCAAGAAAGCAGCTCAACACCAACTTCTCAGGAGAATTAGGGTTGGACAACTAAATTCTGGCTCAGCCTGCAAAGCTCTCATCTTTTGGATCAGTAAAAAAAGTGGGCAAAAAGTTCAGCATGGTTGTCATGGGCTGGATGATGCTGCGCAACACTGTGAATTCTGTTACTTGTTCCCAAAGTATCTTTGTAGAGATAAAGCCAAGGTTAGAGATAAGACTGTGAGAAACTCCAGCACATTTTATCAAACTGCTTATGTATTATCAAGGACGGTATGATACAAATTATAAGTCTGAGTAACAGACACTGCTAGTTTACCAACAATTTCAGGGCCCTTGTATTTGAAGGCTCTCAGTGCACTAGAGCTCTGCTCACAGAAGGCAAGCTTTTTCTCATGGTAGGGATATCAAAAATCAAAAAAATATATAGGTTTAAGGTGAGAGAAATTAGGCTTAAATGGGATTTTATTTTTAAACACAGATAAGGTTGATATCTGGAGGGGAAGTGGTGGAATGAGATTGAGTACAATTATAACTTTTTAGGAACATTTAAGCAGATATTCTGCATTGGAAACTGAAATATAAACCTTCTGATACAGAGATACAACATTTAAGATACTGGACCAACTTGCAGAACCTTAGAGTCATAGAGCAATACCGCATGGGTACTGGCCCTTTAGCCCACTTCCAGGCCAATCCCAATTTCCAGGCCAACTGCTGTCAAGCCCTGCCACTCCAGCATGCTCTTAAATACTTCTAATTTACCTACCTCAAGCACTTTCTCTGACAGTTCTGTCCATCCTCTGCATGAAAAAGTTTCATAGAAACATAGAAAACATACAGTGCAATACAGGCCCTTCGGCCCACAAAGCTGTGCCAAACATGTCCCTACCTTAGAAGTACCAAGGCTTTACCCATAGCCCTCTATCCTTCAAAGCTCCAGTTAGCCATCCAGGAGTCTCTTAAAAGACCCTATCATTTCCGCCTCCACCACTGCTGCCAGCAGCCCATTCTACGCACTCACCACTCTCTGAGTAAAAAACTTACTCCTGACATCTCCTCTGTACCTACTTCCAAGCACCTTAAAACTATGCTCTCTCATGCTAACCATTTCAGCCCTGGAGAAAAGCCTCTGACTATCCACACAATCAATTCCTCTCATTATCTTGTACACCTCTATCATGTCACCTCTCATCCTCTGTCGCTCCAAGCAGAAAAGGCAGAGTTCACTCAACCTATTCTCATAAGGCATTCTCCCCAATCCAGGCAGCATCCTTGTAAATCTCCTCTGCACCCTTTCTATGGTTTTTACATCCTTCCTATAGTGAGGCGACCAGAACTGAGCACAGTACTCCAAGTGGGGTCTGACCAGGGTCCTATGTATCTGCAACATTACCTTTCGGCTCTTAAACTCAATCCCACAATTGATTAAGGCCAATGCACCGTATGCCTTCTTAACCACAGAATCAACCTGCATAGCAGCTTTGAGCATCCTGTGGACTCGGACCCCAAGATCCCTCTGATCCTCCACACTGCCAAGAGACTTATCATTAACACTATACTCTGTCATCATATTTGACCTACCAAAATGAACCACTTCACATTTATTTGGGTTGAACTCCATCTGCCACTTCTCAGCCCAGTTTTACATCCTATTAATGTCCCGTTGTAACCTCTGACAACCCTCCACACTATCCACAACACCTCCAACCTTGAGTCATCAGCAAATTTACTAACCCATCCCTCCACTTCCTCATCTAGATCATTTATAAATATCCACAAAGAGTAGGGGTCCTAGAACAGATCCCTGAGGCACACCACTGGTCACCGGCCTCCATGCAGAATATGACCTGTCTACAACCACTCTTTGCCTTCTGTGGGCAAGCCAGTTCTGGATACACAAAGCAAGGTCCCCTTGGATCCCATGCTTCTTTACTTTCTCAATAAGCCTTGCATGGGTTACTTTATCAAATGTCTTGCTGAAATCCATATACACTACATCTAAAGCTCTACTTAGTCACATCCTTTAAATCTTTCCCCTCTCATCTTAAACTTATGCTCCCTAGTTTTGGACTCCCCTCCTCTGGGGCGGGGGGGGGGGGGTGCAGAAAGACTATTAACATCCACCTAATCTATGCCTCTCACAATTTTAAATGTATCTGTAAACTTGAACAATTTATCCAAATACGAACATGAATTTCGCCAGCGCAGCTGATGAATTTTAATTTGTGAAGTGGAATAAATATGGACTAAAAAGCCATAATTGGTATTGGTAAACATGAAACTACCAGACTGATTTAAAAATGACACTGGAACCACAGACATCCTTCAGGGAATGGAAACAGTACTCCAGACTCAATAGCTTGATTGACTCTTCACACACTCAGGTCTGGCAATATCTGCTGACAAAGTCCAGGTACCATGAATAGATACATCTTGTACTATGAATGAAGCTGTCAGTGCTCCAACTTGCCCATTTATCTCAGGAAACACACCACATGAAACATAATATCTCTCTTGCCTCAGGGTTCCTGTGCTAAAGTCTTACCGTCATGGTTTATGATGGAATTGAAACTGTTCCATAGATTTTATGCCCATTCCTGTACTTGGGTGCTGGTCCCAACCCTCCTTCGTCCCCCCGGAACACAAGTGCATTAGGATAAAGGTTCACCTCATTTCTGAGGAGATTTACAGATCTGACCATGAATATAATATTTGATTATAGAGTTACCGATAATCCTGGTCACGTGTTTTAACTGAAAATATGAAGAGGAAATGATAATTTTCGGTGTTAATATTTAGCCTTCAGCTAGCAAAAAAAAATTACTTCAATACTCGCCTGAAACGACCTCTCTCGCCATTTTGCAGGTAACTGGAGTCCAACGTGAAGACTGCAGTGGCTACCGACCCCTGAGGCGCAAGATAGTTCAAGAAAGAGCGATTGTTACGAAATGAATATTGTTTGGGGAGGAGGGGGAGGGGGAATCCCTTTCATTATAGGTCATTATCCGTCTCCCCACATCGGCGGATTTATAATCATCAATGAAAAGTCAATGCTTTGGAACCTCTGCGCGATTTTCCAATCTAATCTTAGAAGAAACCCTATTCACTTTCATTCACATATTTTCAGCAGGATGCGTTTTTGTGAAGACACCACATATTCCTGATGAAGGGTCCCGGCCAAACGTCGACAGTTTACTCTTTTCCATAGATGCTGCCTGGTCTGCTGAGTTCCTCCAGCATTTTGTGTGTTGCTATGGAATTCCAGCATCTGCAGATTTTCTTGTGTTTGTGATATTATTCAACTAATATTTTCATCTACATAACTTTAATTACCTCCACTCACTTTATTACCGCCAACTGGTGACAATGTTATTCGCAGTTCGGTATTAATTTTCACCAAACTGTTATTACCTCTGGTCTAAAAGACCCTTCTCTCGAAATCCCCCTCGCCTCCCGACTCGTTGTGTTTCCAGGGTTGCGTGAAAGGCCGTTGTTCGCCTTGTCTTACTAGCCCGTGAGGCACAACACGCACGCCAAACCTTTGCTCTCCTCGCTCTGAGCAAAAGCTCCGCTCTCGCCCCGACTCAGAGACAATACCAAACCTGCCGAGTGTGGGATGAAACTTCTGAAGTATTAGCTTGTAATGAAGGTTTAAGTTTGTTGAGGCTGAAATCCCCCCTAAGCGCCCACTAATCAACATCACCACTCCCCACGTCTTAGCAACCTCACAATGACTTGAGCAACACCGAGCGGCCGAGCAAAACATTCCTATTGCCGGTGCCCAAGACAATGGTGATCTTCAACAAACAAACTTCACAAAAGTTTGCAGCTACGAAACAAAAGGAAACCATGACAAATAGTGGGAAAAAAGTACAGTCGACGTTTCCGGTCGAGACCCTTCGCAGGTCTCCGCCCGAAACGTCACTTTTTTTCCACGGATGCTGCCTAACCTCCTGAGTTCCTCCAGCATTTTGTTTGTGTTGCTTGGGTTTCCAGCAACTGCAGATTTTCTCTTGTTCATGCCAAATAGTCTCCGACCTTGGACAACAACATGGATAGGAAACAAAGGATATGGGCCAGACTTAAGCAAATAGGACTGGCTTAGATTGGCATCTTGGCCGGTAAGAACCAGTTAGTCCAAAATATGTATTTTGTGACTATGATTTTATGACCACGGATGTTGCCTGTCACAGAGTCATTTCAGCATTTTCTGTTTTTATTTCAGATTTCCAGCATGAGTTTTTTAAAATATTTTTTCATCTCCTACTTAAATTATTTTCTCCTCCACCTGGCTAGGCTTCTGTGGATAACAAACCTCACAAGCTTTGTTGACAGTGCCCGGGGTAATCAGGAGATAAACCAGTAAGAATCCTGGACACCATCTATTGCAAGGAAGAGCCTGGCCCTGGGGCAGGGAAAAGGACCAATCATTTGGCCAACCTGAGATCTCTTATCTCAGAGTTGTGAGAGTAGTTTGGGTGAGTACTGGTCCAAAAGGAATTATTGACTCCAGATCAACATAATTTACAGGGATATTTGCAATTGATATAATAAAGTGTTTCAATACCTTTGCAGGTAATTTGGATTATAGGATTTGTGTGGTCATACACTAAGTTAATTGATAAGGATAAGGGTCAAGACTGGGTTTGTTTTTCCAGGAGTAAAGGTGCTTAAGAGAGAATCTGATTGAGGTACATAAAATTATGAGGGGTGTAGATAGGGTAAACTGCAGGACCTAATCACCCATCCCAATGGACCCAATCTCAGTTACCAGCCTAAAAGACGCATTTATTCCCACTTGTTGCTTTCTATCTCTTTAGCTATTTCTCAATCCATGCCAGATACTCTACTCCCAATTCAACGTGTTATCACTTCAAACATTTTTCTTCAATACCAATTAACATAGTACATATTTGGATGAAAGCAATGTCATTGGTAGACAGGGTAATGAAGTCGGCATTTGGCATTCTGTCCTTCATCAGTCAGGACATTGAGCGTAAATTGGGACATTATGTTGCAGTGGTACAAGACGTTGGTGAGGTCAATTTGGAATTTTGTGTACAGCTTTGGTTATGCTGTTATAGGGAAAATGTCATTAAGCTGGAAAGAATGCAAAGAGGATTTACGAGAACGTTGGCAGGAACCAAGTCATAAGCAGAGGTTGGGCAGCCCAAGGCTTTATTTCATGGAGTGTTGAAGACTGAGAGGTGACCTAAGAGAGATGTATGAGGGGGCATAGATAGGGTGAATGCACACAGCTTTTTCGGCAAACCTAGAGGTCAGTGGTTTAAGGTGAGAGCAGAGTTATATTTAAATAGGCCTGAGTGAGAGAGTGGTATGTAGCAATCATAAGACAGAGCAGAATTAAGTCATTCAGCCCATCGAGTGTGCTCTGTCATTCAATCTTTGCTGATTTTTTCAACCCGAAACGTTGACTGCTTCTTTCAATGGATGCTGCCTGACCTGCTGAGTTCATCCAGCTTTTTTGTACGTCTTGATAAGAACCTATCGACCACTGCCTTAAATACACACAATGACTTCACCCCTACAACAAATTCCACAGATTCATCACACTCTGGCTAAAGAAATTCTTCCACGTCTCATTTTTAAGACATCCCCTTATTCTGCGGCTGTGTTCTAGACACCCCTATAATGAACCTATCCTCTCACATCCACAATATATAGGAGGTGGCAGGAGAAGTGCTTGAGGCAGGTTTAATAACAGCATTAAAACATTTGGATAAGTACATGGATTGGAAAGGTTAGTGGGATACAGGTCAAATGCAGGAAAATGGGACTAGCTTAGATGGGCATCTTGGTTAGTGTGGGCAGGTTGGGCCAAAAAAAATCTCTACACCCCGAGGTCAACCTCACTGACAAATGAAAATGACCCTTTGTCTAAGTCCTTCATGACCTTACAGACCCAGATATGGACCACCGCCCTTCTCCAGATTAGTACTATGGGATCCTCTCTATCCATCAGAGTAGACGAGCTCTGGTTAAATCAATGCATGGCTGCAGAGGGCTGTAGACTCAGTTAGCTTCATTCCGGGCGCAACCCACCCCATCATCGAGCAAAGGCATTTTCAAAAGGCAATGCACCAAAAGGGCATCATTCGTCACTCTGGTCAAGCAGGATATGCCCTCTACCATGTGGGAGAAAGTACAGGAGCCTGACGATGCACACACAACGATTCAGGAACGGCTTCTTCCCTTTCGCAATCAGTTTTCTGAATGGTCCGTGAACAGAAACGCTTAATTGACTGATTTATCTATCACTTAATTTATCCATATGCCTTGGAATGTACTACTACAAAAAACAAATTTCACGACATATGTCAGCGATTATAAACCTGATTCTGATTCCTCCAACAGTGAGGCATTCCTGCACCAAGAGACGGATTTTGTGCATAAGTCCCGGCCAAAGCTGCCTGACTCGACCAGACCATTGCCGACGGTCTGCTCTGTCGGGGGAAACGCGAGGCGGTAACTTGGTCGGTCAGGAGGAGTCACGGCTGCAACACGCTGCGTCTCCTCACCCGCCCAGCCCAGCCCAGCCCATTGAGGGCGGACGTCGGTTTAGCCAACCAGAATCTGGGTGCCTATGATTGATATCTGCTTTGACCATTCACAGATGAGATTGGCGTTCCCTTGCTGCAGCTGCTTGGACGGTGAACTGCCTCGCTTTTGCAGCGCTGAGAAGATGGCGGGGTCTGCAGGCCAGGTGAGCTTGGGAATCTTACAACCCGAAGTGCCTTTGCTGGGGCCGTGGTCCGGTGGTAGGGAAGGCGGCTGTGCAAGGTGTCCTGATCGCAGGCCCGGCTCGTGTATCCAGTGTAACCGCTCACAGCAATGTTACAGGACGCAGCACTGTGTTGGAGCGCGCCCAAGGGCATTCCGGCTCCCCGAGGGTGCGGTGGGGTTGTGTGTTGCTATTCCGGGGTGTTTGAAACAGGTTGGGTGTTGCCGGTTTGAGAATTTGGTGGTGGGGGGGGGTTCCATTATCAGACTGGAGGGGGTTAAGGATTAAACAACATACAGTTAACAGCGAAGATTGAACTCGGGATATTGACCGCATAATCGACGGTCTTTTTCAGAGCGGAGTGGTGAACTAAGTTCATGTTTTCTTGTTCTAAGTCAATCAATCAGCTGCGTTCTAAATGAAATATATCAAAAACACACAATTTCTAAATTAGTTGAATGTTTGTGGTACATTTTCAAAGGCCACAGTGCATATGGTGTACTGTTCTGGTCGGCCCATTAAATGAATGATGTTGAGGCTTTGCAAAAAGGATGCAGAAGATGTTTATCAGGATGCCGTTCGGCTTAGAGGGTAGGACTTCTAAGGAGGGTTTGGGCAAACTTGAGTGGTTTTCTCTCCCATTTCTGAGGCTTGGGAGAGCCCTAATAGAATTTTATAAAACTATGAGAAGGGTACATCTTTTCCCCAGGGTACAACGATCAAATACTAAGAGACATGCATTTAAGATGGGGGGAGAGGTTTAAAGGAGATGTGTGGGGTAAGTTATTTTAGACAGAGAATGGTAGGTGCCCAGAACAGGCTGCCAACAGGTTTGTGGTGAAAGCAGATATGTTAGTGGTGTTTTTTAAAATTCATTTATGGGATATGGTGTCGCCAGCTGAGCCAGCATTTATTGCTCATCCCTAGTTGCCCTTGAGAAGGTGTTTAAGAGGCTGTTAACTAGAGAGCCAGCTGGTGGCATAGTGGCATCAGCATCGGATTTCAAAGTGAAGGTTGCGGAGTTTGAATCGGGCCAAGAAGAACAAGCTGGCAGGTGATAGGTGAAACTGGGAGTGAAGTGAAGAGCTGGGAAGTAGATTGATGAAAGAGAGAAAGGGCTGGAGAAGGGTAGAAGACCATGGAAGAAAGTGAAGGGGGAGGAGCACAAAGGAGGTGTTGTTAAGATGAAAGAGGGAATGGGGAATGGTAAAGGGGGGCAATTACCAGAAGTTTGAGAAATTGATGTTCTTGCTGTCAGGTTGGAGGCTACCCAGATGAAATATAAGGTGTTCTTCCTCCAACCTGAGTATAACCTCATTACGACAGCAGAGGAGGCCATGGACTGACATACGGGAATGGGAGGTAGAATTAAAATGGGCGGCCACAAGGAGATCCTGCTTTTTTGGGCAGACAGAGTGTAGATGCTCGGTGAAGTGGTCTCCCAATCTACATCGGGTCTCACCAGAGCGCCATACTGGGAGCTCTGGGTACAGTCGATGACCCCAACGGAGTCATGAGTCGCCTCACCGAGGAGGACTGTTTGGGGCCCTGAAAGGAAGTGAGGGAGGAGGTGTAGGGGGAAGGACAAATGAAGAAGGGAGTAGTGTAGAGAACAATTCCTGCAGAAAGTGTGAGGAAGGGAAAGATTTGTTCAGTGGTGTATCTAAGGTATGGCACGTGTCCTGGGCACCGCTTGAAGGGGGGCACAACTGAGCAGTTTCTATTAAAGTCAGACAAGCCATCCTCAGATAGTGAAAAAAGAATTTTCTTCAGATTTATGATCTGCCTTTGATTATCATGGGTGAGAAGCACTAGGATGGCCTTATTTCAGAGCATTGTGTAAGAAGACCATGAAATGTTTCTTCACGAAGAAGGGAAGTGGAGCTGAAGGATGGAAGAGACGAAAGTTGGAGGCAGAGGAAGCCAAGAAGTTGAGCAAGTTCTTCATGCCCTTCTTTGAAAAGCCCAGAACAAGTAGTTCTACACGTTCCATGGAGTCGCCTGCACCTGCTACAAGTTTTTTAGAATCCGAAGGTGGATCAAATACAAATGCGTCACAAGCCGAGGAGGAAGTCAAGTCAGATAAATCCGAGTATGACGAGATTAAGAGTGAGGCTGCCACAGAGAACGTGGACATGACAGGAGGGGAAGATGGTGGTGGTGGTGATGATGTCGAGTTTATTGACAAGATTGAACCTGACCACACCGAACCTAGTGAACTGGATGGTGTCAAAGAGCCTCGAACAGTCATACCAGAAGTGATTAAACAGCATGACATTGGACTTCTGAAGTTCGACAAGGATACTGGAAAATCAATTCTGCCTGATGCATTGAGAACAGAAATAATAAAGTTGGGTTTGAAGTATTTCCAGAACAGTGAGGGGCCTTTCCTACCAACAAATAACCACTCAATGAACAAAACTTGGTTCAAAAGGAAATTGGGAAATGGTCGTGGTGAGGAAGTGACTCGCTCATGGCTGGTCTATTCCTCTTCTAAAAAGTCTGCATTTTGTATCTGTTGTCTCCTCTATTCCCGGTCAGACCATCAATCCTCATTGGAGCAGGAAAGTGGATTCAACCAGTGGAAAGCACCTGGAAGGATTAGTGTTCATGAAAATGAATCATCAGGAATGCTTCACACAGTGGAAAGAAATGGAAATAAATTAAGCTGGAAACAGAGGAGTTATTGATGGGGTATCTCAGTTACAGATTGAGGAGGAAAAGCAGAAGTGGCATGATATCTTGACGAGAATCCTTCACTGTATAAAATTCCTTGTGACTCAGAATCTGGCTTTGCGAGGACTCGGAGTCACTTCAACTAGACAATGACTCCAATGTGGGAAATTTCCTTGGCTTACTGAAACTACTGGCCATCTTTGACCCTGTCATAAAAGAACACCTCACTCATTTGGGAAGTCATCCTGGATCCACGTCTTATTTTTTACCGGGTGTACAGAACGAATTCATGCACATGATGGCATCCACTGTTCACCAGAGTTTACTGAGAAGCATTCATAAAATCAAGTACTATGGTCTCATGTTTGACTTAACTCCTGATCAGGCGCACCATGAGCAGATGTCAGAAGTAGTGAGGTATGTGGAAGTTGATTTTGAGAGGAAAACAGTCCGTGTTAGAGAGTCCTTGGTTTTATCCAGATTGTTGAAGACATCTTGAAACAGCTAGAGAAGGACGAAATGAAGCTATAAGATTGTGGGTCACAGTGCTATGACAATGCTGCTGTGATGGCTGGACACAGAAATGATGTTTATCAATGAATAAGTGAGCAAACAACCTGGCAGTGTTTGTGAATTGCGACAATCACTCACTCAACTTGGTGGGTGTACCTGCAGCCAAGCAGGATACAATGATGGTCATATTTTTTGGAACCATCGAAGCTCTCTATGTGTTTTTCTTTCATTCAACACAGCACTGGGAAAAACTCAAAAACGCCATGCCTGTGATTGTTAAGTCGGAGTCCGAAAGCAGGTGGAGTGCAAGGACAGAAGCAGTGAAGCTCGTCAACAAGTACCTTGAGGAGATACTTCAAGTCCTCCAGGACATGATAGACAATGAAAACGAGACCAGTGAAACAAGAAGTGACACAAGGCAGCTGTATAACTGCACGTTGAGTTACGATTTTCTGATTTTGCTAGGATTTTGGAACAAAGTACTCATTCGCATTGTCTGTATTCAAAAGAGGCTGCAGGATCCTAGCATGAATGTCCATGATGCTGCCCTGGCTTTGAAAGGCCTCCGAGATCACTTTTGTGATGAAAGAGAAGTGTTGGTCAGTGAGTCAGTCGAAGAAGGAGTCAGCCTCTGTCAATAATGGAATATTGAAGTTGAAAGACGTCAGAGATGAAAGAAACGAATGGTTGATGAGAACTCGAGAGATGCTGGGTTAACAGCTAAGGAGGAAATGGAAAGAGTCATGAAGGGAATATTCGACCGCCTTCACAGAGAAATGGCCAAAAGGTTCGCTCGTTTGCACGACACTGACGCCAAGTTTGGGTTCCTTCTCGATGTCGAGGGACTGTGTTACTGTGCTGACAGTGGTCCCCAATCACCAGGCCGCAAAGCATGTGCTACCGGGCCACGAGGAAATGATGTGATTTGGCGAAATGAAATTATATGAGTCAGCTGCACCTTTCCTCATTCCTTGTCACACCCACTGTTGAACTTAGACACACACAAGGTCATCAGTCGCCTAAACGCAGTGATACCCTAGTGCCAGGGATCACTGGTTGGACTCGGGTAACTGGCCGCCTCGCATGGTCGGCGAGAAGTGCCGTTGATACCGGCCTGGAGCGCAGACAGATGGGCGGCGCCTCTAAACCTGTTTAGCACGCCAAATGTTTGTGGGGAACCCAGTGCTAAAATATTCACAGACGACCTAATTGAGGCTCAGGGTTTCAAAAGTAGCAGAGCAGCTACCTTGCTGCGATCTACTGAAAGTCATTCCTTGAGCCAAACTTTTGTCGGCCGATAGATTCTACCTACCTACAAGGGGGGCGGGCACATGCCCTGTTGCACTCCTCGCTCGGTCAGTCGCTCTCTCTGGACTGTGACTGCCATGGCCCCGGTACAGGCACCACCGGCCCTTACCTTGTCCTCTCACCCCACCACCCACCATGACCAGCCACACCTGGCCAAGGCATCTAGCGGTGGGCGGGCGGAAAGCTGGAGTTCGGGCCCGGAGGCTGTCTAAATGAGGTATTGAAGCCCTCAAAACGGCTTCGGCATCTTGAGTCGAAGCACCCTGCACTTAAAAACAAACTCAAAGGGTTTCTTAAGTGGAAAAAAAGTGAGCAAGCGAGACAGAAGCAAGTGCTGAGAGCCATGAAAACTAAATTGCGGAATAGACTGGACATAAGGAACCCCCTTTGAGTATCACTGTCTCCCATCACCCCTTGATGGGACCGTTTTGTTGCAGGGTAACAACGAATTCCCGCTGATTCAGCGATATTGGTGTGCTGCAATGATTTTATATGTTCATACGAGGAAAATATGTGCTGTGTGTTTAATATCGAAAGGTTACTTAAAATGTTATGATGCTATTCACTTATAATTGACTTATCACTATATTCATGCGAGGAATATATGTGCTGTGGGTTTAAAATTAAATCCATTAGATAAACCCTTTTAGAAATGAAATTGAATGTATTAGCCACTTATAATTGACTTACCACCCCTGACTAAAGAAGAAGTGCGAAAATTTGGGTGAATTGTACAGCTCTGATGTTGATGAACAGCAGCTATATAAAGAAATTTTGGATTGCAGAATGTTGCTATCAAGGCAGGTCAACATGAAAATATCAAGACCTGAAGAGCTTCTTGAATTACTGTTCAGTATGGAGATGAGAGTGTCTTCCCAAATCTTTGCATTGCTATTCAGATAATGCTAACCATCGCAGTTTCCATCACCAGCTTCAGCAAGTTAAAACTAGTACTTCCATATTTGAGAGCCTCCATGGGTCAAGGCAGACTCTGTGATCTTGCTCTGCTGAGTGTAGAAAGAGAAGAAACTGAAAAAACGGACTTTAATCACATCATAGACCAATTTGCATCAGTGAAAGCAAGGAAGGTGCAGTTATAATTTTTATGTAGTGCCATAATTTGTTAATTAAAAGATTAATGCTTGATTTGTATTTTTGAGCTGATACTATGGTAAAGTTATCTAAAAGATGGGTGTCAGATTTTTGGACAGGGGCGCAATTTCAATGCTTGCCATTGGTGCTATTTTCCATCGATATGCCCCTGGGTGGGATCCCATTGGAGATGGCAGAAGTTACAGAGAATTATCAGCCCTGATGAAAGGTCTTGGCCCAAAGCAATGTCTGTTTACTTTTTTCCATAGATGCTGCCTGGCCTGTTGAGTTCCTCCAATGTTTTGTGTGTGTTGCTCTGGATTTCCAGCATTTGCGGATTTTCTCATCACAGAGGATTATATGCTGGACGCAGAGACTAGTGGGGTGATAGGTGAGGACAAGAGGAACCCTATCCCTGGTGGGGTGGCAGGAGGAAGGGGTGAGGGCAGGCGTGTACGAAATGCAAGAGATGTGGGCGAGGGCAGCATTGATGGTGGAGGAAGGAAAGCTCCTTTCTTTAAAGGAGGAGGGCATCTCATTAGTTCTGGAATGAAAAGCCTCATCCTGACAGCAGGTGCGGTGGAAATGGAAGAACTGAGAGAAATGCTTGGCATTTTAACAAGTGGCAGGGTGGGAAATTGAGAGAAGGGGATGTCATTTTAACAAGTGACAATGTGGGATTGTTTCTCTCACTGACTTCTGATGGTCATTGTCATCTTTGCTTCTACTATAGTTTTTAAGAACTGGTCAGGACACATCTGGTCACCACACTACAAGAAGCATGGAATCAAATTGGAGAAATGAGTCACCAGGGTATTGCTGTGAATTAGAGGATTGAGTTATAAACAGATTGGATAGGCTGGGCCTGCTTTCCCTGGAGTGATGGAGGCAGAGAGATGACATGATGGAGGTATATAAAATTATGAGATTCAGTGATAGGGTGGAGAGTCAGTTGCCCTGTGGTAGTTGTGCCGAAACAGAGGGAAGAGGTTTAAAGAGGATTTGATGGGTTAATTTTCTTCACACAGAGCAGTTATTTGAAAAAGAGCTGCCGGGGAGATGGGAGGAGGCAGGAACAGTAGCAACATTCGAAGGGCATCTGGTCGGGCAAGGTGTAGAAGGATACAGACTAACACAGGCAAGCTGGATTACTGTTGGTAGGCATGAGGGTCAGCAGGTACACGGTGGGCCGAAGGGCCTGCTATACAACTCTAAATCTGTTGAGTAACCATAGTACATTCAGAGACAAGTTCAGAAATTACATTTTTATCATTCTGTTGTTCAAGGAATAGTTATGACAGACAGTTTGTGATTTTAGTGTACATACCTTGTAGACTTTATACTTTTGGCACAACACCATTCAGCTTGCACCATCTGTAGCCAGCAAGCCGTGACCCTCTTCATCAGCCAGAGGAACAATTCAAAGTTTAGTTCTTTATTTGCTTATTTAATTAAATATGGAATTGGCAACCCAGCATGCAGCTTATCCTTGGATCTCAGCTACATCTTCTGAAGAGACAATTTATCTTGAATATCTCACAAACTACCACCACTCTGATCACTTTGAAATAAAATTGACATTTTTTGTCCTAATTGTGATCTTGTAAAAAAGATGTATAATTTCTGTTTTTTTTTGTTTTTCTTGTGAATACTGCTAAGAACCTGTGATGCCACTGTAAGTTGTTTTTTAATTGCATCGGAGCATAAATATGCACATGCATATAATGGTAAGCTTGACTTTGACTCTGTCTTCTTTGATTGGCCTGTTGTCCTTCTTCCTGGCATCTCCAGCCTAGCTCTCTACCCCTCTGCCACAAAATTTAACCTTCAATGTTTATCAATAAGGGATGTGGATTTTTAGGACACCAGCTCTAATTCAAAAGGTAGCCTACAGTTGAGTCAGAAGGACAGGGTTTGAGACTTGAGTGCAAAATTTGTGCTGAGGTGCTAATTCATTATCTAAAATTTAATACTTTTTATTTATCTGTTATGCTGTTAAATAAAGGTACAAAAGAGGATGATGGAAGACATCAAGCAGATAAACTTCTAGCTGCTGTCTGCAGCCTGTGAAGACCTGCCACAGTGGGAATGAAACATAAATCAAATATTGTTTTGTCAGTGAGAGATGCGCCTTGATCTGCCTGAAATGTGTTTGCCTTGCAGTGTCAGATGTTCAAGAGTGAATACTGTCAGCTGGCGTATTCCAGGGTGTAGGAGTACGAGCTGAGGGGCTGAGGCTTAGTGTAGCCAATTCAGAGGCTGTTGGGGAAACAACCACAGTTAAGTCCTGCTGTGGTTGCTGAGGGACTGGGCCTGTGTAAAAGCCTCTCCAAAAGTTCATGGATACATTGAAAGAGAAACGTGAGGAAAATTAACGCATTGTAAGTGAAGGTATCTATTTCATAGAGCAATACAGCACGGGCTTGCAGGCCCTCTGGCCCAATGGGTCCACAGCTTGAAAAATCCAGTCATCCTCAACCTTTGGTCAATAAATGTGCTATCTGTATCTTCTGTCCAGTCCCGGTGTTTAGCTTCACTTATTCCACAGTCAGAGTTGGTTTATTACTGTCACACGTACCACGGTACAATTAAAAAATGAAGTGATGTTAAGGGTCCATTTTCTGGTACTAGGGAACCATCCAGTTGTCTTTTAGCACCAGGGTGGAAGCTATCTTGAGCCTGGTAGCATGAGCTTTCGGGCTTTTAAAGATATAAAAGTCTGCCCAGTGGGAGGGGAAGAGTCCAGTGTTGGGTGGAACTTTGGTTATGTTGGCTGCTCCACTGAGGCAGTGAGAAGTGTAGTCAAGAGTCCATGGGCTGGAGAATAGTTTCCGTGATGTGCTGAGCTGTGCCCACAACTCTCAGTAGTTTCTTGTGGTCGTGGGCAGAGCAATTGCTGTACCCAGCCTTGATACCTTCGGATAGGATGCTTCCTATGGTGCATCAATTTAAAAAAAACACTAAGGGGTGATGCTAGATTTCTTCAGCCTCCAGAGGAAGAAGAGGTGCTGGTGAGCATTCTTTGCTCATGGTTGGAACAAGACAGGCTATTGGATATTCACTCCAAGAAACTTGAAGGTTTCAACCCTCTGTCTCATCACGGTTGATGTAAAGCAGATTGTGTGTACTTCCGGCGGTTTGTTTTTTTGTTTGCTGACATTGAGGGAAAGGTGGAAAGGTTCTTGTCATGGCACCATGTCACTTGGTTCTCATCTCCTGGTTATTTCAGGTTTGGCCCACTGTGGTGGGATCATCTGCAAACTTGGAGCTAGAGGTGGAGCAGAATCTGCCCACAAGGTCATGAGTGTATAGGGAGTAGAGTAGGGGGTTGAGGATGTAACCTTGTAGTGCACCCGTGTTGAGAATAGCCATGATGGAGGTGTTGCTGCTTATCCATACTGACTGTGGTCAATAGTTCAGGAGATTAAGGATCTACTTGCAAAGAAAAATGCTAAGTTCTATGTATAGGGGTTTGGGGATAGTCAACTCCCTCTCTTCTTTCTTGTTCCCCATTCTGGCTTACCTCTTACTCCTTCTCTTCTCCTCACCTGCCTATCACCCCCCTCTGGTGCCTCTTCTTCCCTTTCTCTTGTAGTCCACTCTCCTCTCCTATTGGATTCCTTCTCCTTCAGCCCTTTACTTTTTCCATCTATCACTTCCACCTCGACCTTTGGCATCTTCAGAGGTGGTGGGGGGTGATTGAAAGAAAGGAAGAGTTCCAGGCTGAGGGGTGACCTGGTAGAAGCATGTATATCAGCTATGTTGGTAGGTTAGGTGGTCTGAATTATTTCTCTAGGGTAGAAAATCAAATCAAATACTAGAGAGCATAGGTGTAAGGTGAGCAGAGGAACGCTTAAAGGAGATTGACGGGGCAAATTTTTTTTTAAGTTGAGGGTGCCTGGAATATGCTGTCAGGGGAAGTAGATGCAGAATCAGCATTTAACTGGCAATTAGATGGACTCATGAACAGGTAGAGGAATAATGACCCTGTGAGGGCAGGTGGGATTGGTTTGTCGTCATGGTGGGTCGAAGGACTTGTTCCTGTGTGGTGCTGCTTCTGTGTTCTCTAATCTTAGCTTGAGCTGCTTTCTGAACATCTGGTCTCTGATATGAAGGCGATCGCCCCTCCTGGCTGCCATCTTTTGCTGTTATTCACTGAAACCTTTTGTTTTGACAGGTTATCAAATGCAGAGCTGCTGTTGCCTGGGAAGCTGGAAAGCCCCTTTCTATTGAGGAAGTAGAAGTTGCTCCCCCAAAAGCTCATGAAGTTCGAATCCAGGTATGGAATAAATCCTGACCACTGTAGGCTTCAAACACCCAGGAGTTTGCTTCATTTCCAAATTCATTACGTTAAAATCACTGCTTCCAATAAATCACCGTACGCTGGAGCTCTTCTGATGAATGGAGTTGTTTGTTTTAACTTGATAAACTAGATGCATAGTCTTGCAGCATGGAAACAGGCCCTTTGAGCCATTGAGTCCATGCCAACTATCAAGTGCCGATTTACACTAATCCCACTTTATTCTCTCCACATCTCCTGAACTACCCTGAGAATCCACCACACACCTACACCAGGGGTGATTTAGAGTGACACATTAAACCACCAACTAGCACATTTTTGGATATGGAGGGCAATCCACAAAGTCACAGGATGAGCTTGCAGACTCCGCTCAGGTGGCACAGGTTCAGATCGAGGTTGCTGGAGCCATGAGGCACAAGTTCTACTCAATGTACCGCAAGGCTCTGGAATGCATTTAACAAGAAGTCTGATAGGAACCTAACTGGGTATGTTACACATTTGAAAAGGAAAGTTTTTCCAGGGCTGTGGGGAAAATGCTTTACTTCTCCAACTTTCGAACTATGTCAAAGTGGCCACAGCCCAAACTTTCCATCTGTCTGTTTCCTTAGACTTGTATCCTCATTATACTTTAAATAACTGTGAAAATTAGTTTTGTGTTTAACATTCATGCATTGGGCAAACAAATAGAGCTATTGTCAGTTCTGATGTTCAGCACCTCTGTTGCAAATAAGTTTTTCATTGCACCTGTATATATTTGTGTTTATGATAATGAACTAAACTTTGGACTGTTGGGTGTCTTAACAGAGACAGAACAGTAGAGCACAGGGACAGGCCCTTTGATCCATAATGACTGTGCCAAAAATGCCTAATTAAATTAATTTTCTCCTGTCTGCTATTTCCTCCATATTCATGGGTCTGTCTACCTGAAAGTCTATTAAACATCTCTACTGTGTTGCTTGCGCCATTCCCTCTTTGAGTAATGGACTCCAGGTACTTCCCACTCTTTGGCTGGAAATCTCTCAGCTCATTCCTAAACCTTTTGCTCCCTGCCCTAAATCAGTGTCCTGTAGTTTTATCCACCTTTGATGTGGGGGTTAAATTTCCTGCAGTCTACCTTATCTGCACACCTCATAATTTTATATATCACAATCCTGTCCTCTCAACTTTCTCCACTCAAGAGAAAACAGATCCAATCTCTCTAGTATCTCCCTAACTGAAATTCCCCATTCCAGGGAATATTCTGGTGGGTCTCCACTGTTTCCTCTGCTGCTGTCACATTCTGTATGGTGACCAGAGAAGCAGGCAGAACTCCTGCTGATGTCTGAATAATGATTTGTAAAGTCAGAAAGTAACCTTTGGAATCCCAGTGTTTCCCTTTAACCCTAAACAACCAGGTGTAGACAGATCTTTGATAACCATTCATTTAATATTAATAAGTGACTTTGGGTTGACTAACCTGCAGGACAAAGTTCCAAACTTCTACCATGCCTTGTAATTTCACTGTATTTGATTGCTCCCTGTTCCATGACATTTATCCCCAAAACTCCCTGGCAATGGTTTCTCCACTTCATGAAAATATATTTCTTGTTGGTTCATTTTGTCTTAGTGCTTGCAAAACACTGACTGGTTGTTAATATGAAAGGTTGAGATTGTTTCCTGTTTAATGAAGTTGTGATGTTTACCTGTCAGATTGTGGCCACTGGTGTCTGCCACACCGATTCTTACACCCTGAGTGGTTCTGATCCAGAGGGGCTCTTCCCAGTTATTCTTGGCCATGAAGGAGCTGGCATTGTGGAGAGTGTTGGAGAAGGAGTGACCTCCTTCAAAGCAGGTAAAGAACTACAAAGGAAGCTTTAAAATCTCTCCAAAATGAATATAGGTTGCAAAATATTTCTGTGTGTTTAGTCAATGGTGGGGTTGAATATGGCTGCATTGGAGAAGGTTGCATTGCTGACGGAGTGCTGGGATGTTGGATGAGGTGTTAACATTCCTGTCTCAAGTATGTGTACAAGATCCAAAAACTGTATTTCAAAGAAATGTAGGTGAGTTGTACCGGGTGTTCTGCCCAGTTTTGTTTTCTCCCTACTGAATATTTACTGTGGTCTACACTGACCGCTATACCTCCTCCCTCACCCCCATAGAGTCCTAAACATCCCTTCCTCTAGCCTTATTTGTTGCATCTGGTACTGCCGATGTGGCTTCCTTTACATTGGAGTGGTCTGAGAGACAGCTATGTCGAGCACGTGTTCTCTGCCTGCCAACTCCATTTGCACCTCCCAGTTGCCAACCATTTCAAAGTTCAAGTAAGTTTATTATAAAAAGTATGTTCAGTATATACGACCTTCAGGTTCATTTTCTTGCAGGCTTTTACAGGGAAATGAAGAGATGCAATAGAATTTTATGAAAAACTATACATAACAGAAAAAGAGGAACAGACAGTCAATATGAAAAAGAAGACAAACTATGCAAATAAAAATAATACTGAGTACATGAGTCCTTGAAGGTTAGTCTTAGGTCGTAGAATCAGTTCAGAGTAACGGTGAATGAAGTTATCCAAGCCGTTTCAAGAGCCTGATGCTTGTAAGGTAATAGCTGCTCCTGAACCTGGTGATGAGGGACCTAAGGCTCCTGTACCTCCTGCCCAATGATAGTAGCAAGGAGGAGGCACGGCCTGGATAGTGGGAATCTTGATATATTCTGCTTTCTCTCTTTTGTCTTGTAGCTCATTGATCATTATCATGAGTGCTTTATGGTCCACCTGAGTCTACAGTCTGGAACCAGGACATTTGGGCGATAAGGGAGAAGGTTCTTTTGGTACAATAGAAATTAGCAAGCTATAGTTGAGTTGAATACTGTTAGTTTAACCAAAGCCAATTGGAATTCAGTAAACTAAGGTTGATTACATTTGCATTAGATGGAGGTACAATCTAGACTGTTGGATGAAGTTCAGACATTGTGCAGCCATAACAATTGAATAGTAGTTTAGACCAGAGGGGCTGAATAGCCTTCTCCTGTTCTTATTTCTGACACTCCTGGAATGCAGTGTGGAATAATGAAGAAAAGAATACCTTTCTGAAGCCCATCGCTTCTGTGCTAGATGGAAGAGCTGAAAGCTTTCATTTTGTCTGATGTACTGTCCTCTTGTTTATAAGGTGATCGAGTGATTCCTCTGTACATACCGCAGTGTGGGGAATGCAAGTTTTGCCTGAATCCCAAGACCAATCTCTGCCAGAAGATCAGGTAGACTCATTGTTCTTAATCATTCTACTCACGAGACTGAAATATCTTGGTTTATCATGGTGATTTGAAATGTTTCTGCACCAGCAACACCATTTGAGTATTAACATCTACCTCTGAGATTGCTTATAACTATGGCACACTTCGTGGTTATCCCTAATTGAATGAGTGGTCTGATCCAAGGGACAGTCTCCACTAATAGTTCTTTGGCACAAGTGGTCAGGTCTGCTGTATGTGCTCTAAACCAGCAGTTCCCAACCTGGGGCCCAAGGACCCCTTGCCTTGTGGTATTAGTCCATGACATTAAAAAGGTTGGGAACCCCTGCTCTAAACAAACCCCCACTCTCTTTATGTTACTATGGAGTCTCTGTACAATAAAGACTTAAAAATAAAAAGAGACAGGTATGTGAATAGGAAAGGCTTAGAAGAAATGAGTCAAAAGCAGGCAAGTGGGACCAACTTAGAAGGACATCTTAGTTGGCATGGCCCATTTGGGCTGGAACACCTGTGTTTGTGCTGTATGATGTTATCGCATCCTAAAGATAAATCCTTCTGTTCTTCTCTCCTCAAAATATTACTTTGTTAAGGATTTCTTTTCAAATGATGGGTGTAATCATGTCTTAGAGAAATTCATTAAAGAAATCTATATGCAAATTCTGGTGAGTACTTTGTTTCTCCAAGTGTATAGAAACAGTGAATATATATTAGTGAAATTGATAGCTTTTATTGCTGAATATTTCATTGTCCTATCATTCTATAGGTTATTGGTAGTAAAATTAATGACTTTTTTTCTTGGTGGAATCTGTGTCTCATTAGGGTAACCCAAGGCCGGGGTCTGATGCCAGATAAGACCAGCAGATTCACCTGTAAAGGCCAGCAGCTTTACCACTACATGGGGACCAGTACCTTCTCTGAATACACAGTTGTTGCAGACATTTCTCTGGCAAAGATAGATGACGCAGCTCCACTAGATAAAGTTTGTCTGCTAGGCTGTGGTATTTCCACCGGCTATGGAGCCGCACTCAACACAGCCAAGGTATTTTTATATAAAGTTTTTAACTTTCCCTATCTTCAAGCCAATGTTACTGAATTGCTTCTATCCTGGCGCAAAAAAAGAGCTATTGCTGAAATTGGACTGGACTTGTTGCCATATATAGTTTGTATCAAAGACGATGGACATCGTGAGCCTTCATCGGATTGATTCATTGGGTAGGGGCGTTGTCCTACGAGGAGAGAGCGAGTGGAGTTGGTTTATACTGAGTGGACCTTTGAAGAATGAGAAATCACTTGGACTTTGAGAGACTATTTCTTCAGGCTAGAAAGTCCAGAATGTAGAAACTTCCTCTCGTGATTTACCACCCTCTGGCTAAAGAAATTTCTCCTCATCTCTGTTCCAAATGGACATTCCTTTATTCTCAGGCTGTGCCCTTTGGTCCTACACTCCCCCACTACAAGAAACATCTCCACATCCACTCTATCTAGACCTTTCAATATTCCATAGAGTTCAATCAGATTCCCTCTAATTCTTCTAAAATCCAGCAAGTACAAGCCCAGAGCCATCAAGCATATAGAAACAGAGAAAACTTGCACAATACATGTTAACCCTTTCACAAGCAAGAGAAAATCTGCAGACTCTGGAAATGCCGGAGGAACTTAGGAGGACAGGCAGCATCTATGGAAAAGAGTACAGTCGATGTTTTGGGTCGAGACCCTTTGGCAAGACTGGAGAAAAAAGATGAGTCAGAGTAAAAGGGTGGGGAGGGGGAGGGAGAAACACGAGGTGATAGGTGAAACTGGGAGGGGAGGGGTGAAGTAAAGACCTGGGAATTTGGTTGGTAAAAGAGATACAGGGCTGGAGAAGGGGAAATCTGATAGAGGACAGAAGGCCATGGAAGAAAGAAAAAGGGGAGAGGAGCACCAGAGGGAGGTGATGGGCAGGCAGGAAGATGAAGTGAGAGGGGGGAATGGGGAGTGGGGGGGGTGGCATTACTAGAAATTCGAAAAAGTGATGTCCATGCCTCCAGATTGGAGGCTACCTAGGTGGAATCTAAGGTGATGCTCCTCCAACCTGAGCGTGGCCTCATCATGACAATAGAGGAATCCCTGGGTGGATATGTGGGAACGGGAAGTAGAATTAAAGTGGGTGGTCACTGGGAGATCGTGCTCAGCGAAGCGGTCTCCCAATCTATGTTGGGTCTCACCAATATACAAGAAACCATACTGGGAGCACCGGATACAATTGATGACCCCAACAGACACATGGTGAATTGCCGCCTCACCTGGAAGTACCTCCGGCACCCAGGGCATGCCCTTTTCTCACTGTTACTATCAATTAGGAGGTACAGAAGCCTGAAGGCACACACTCAGTGATTCAGGAACAGCTTCTTCCCCTCTGCCATCCAATTCCTAAACGGACATTGAACCCTTGAACACCACCTCACTTTTTAAGATATATTTCTGGTTTTTTGTACGATTTTTAATCTATTCAATATACATATACTGTAATGGATTATTCATTATTAATATTATTATTTTCTTTTATGTTATGTATTGCATTGAACTGCTGCTGCTAAGTTAACAAATTTCACGACACATGCCGGTGATAATAAACCTGATTCTGATTCTGTTTGGGCCCTAAATAGTAGTGAGGGAGGTAGTGTAGGGACAGGTGTAGCACTTGTTATGCTAGCAAGGCTAAGTGCCAGGATGGAGATCATTGGGGAGACCCTTTCATTTGGGTTCATTCTTGTGAATCTCCTCTGGATTTTCTTCAATGTAAGCACATCTTCGACAAATGGCCCCAAACTGCTCACAATACTCCCAAGTGTGGTGTGACTAATGCCTTTCAAAGCTTCAGCATTATCTCCTTGCTTTTGTATTCTAGTCTTCTTGAAATGAAAGCTAACATCGCATTTCCCTTCCTTACGCCGAATCGACCTGCAAGTTAACCTTTAGGGAATCCTGCACAGCACTCTCAAGTCCTTTTGCACCTTTCATTTTTGAATCTTCTCCCCATTTAGAAATTAGTCCATGATTTATTACTTCTTGCAAAGTCCAAGACCATGCAGTTCCCTACACTATATTCCATCTAGCATTTCTTTATCCATTCTCCCAATCTGTCGAGGCACCCTGCTTCCTCAATGCTATCTGCCCCTCCACCAATCTTCAAACCTGGCCTTTTTCTAAGCCTTTTGTATCCCTCTTTGTAATCAGTAACCCTCATCAGGGTCTTTTTACCATTGCAGTTTAATAAATCTACCCATAAGGATTTTACATCTTCTGATCTTGTATCACCTATTTCTAAGGATTTGACTTAATCTTTTTTACCAACAGAGCCACTCCGTACCCTCTGCCAACCTGCCTGTCCTTTCAATACAGTGTGTGTCCTTGGATGTTAAGCTCCCAACTATGATCTTTTTTCGGCTGCATCTCACTGATGCCCACAACATCACACCTGCCCATCTCTAACTGCACTACAAGATCATCTACCTTATTCCGTATTCAGCGTGCATTGAAATATAATACTTCAATCCAGCATTCATCAGCCTTTTGGACCCTTGTTACACTTTTAGCTCATCCCACCGACTGCAATTTTGCCTTATCTGCCTGTCTTTCCGCAGTGTCACTGCACATTGCCTCTGTTTGTAAATCAACTGCCCCATCATCAGCCTGACCACTCTGGTTCCCATCCCCCTACCAAATTAGTTTAACTGCTCTCCTACAACTCTAGCAAAACTGCTCTCAAGGATATCTGAAACCCTTGAGTTCAGGTGTAACTCGTCCATTTTAGATAGGTCATACCTTTCCCAGAAGAAATCCCAATGACAGAAATCTGAAACTCTGCCCCCATCACCAATTTCTCAGCCACATACCTGTCTGCCAAATCACCTATTCTTACCCCCCTCGGGCATGTGACACAGGCCTGCAGTCTAGAGAGTCCCTGGACATCCTGCTTTTACAGCTTCCTGTCTGATTCTTAATATTCTCTCTTCAGGACCTCTTCCCTTTTCCTACCTACGTTATTGCTGCCAATATGTACCAGGACCTCTGGCTGCTCACCCTCCCTCTTTATAATGCTGTGGACACAACCTAAGATATCTCTGACCCTGGCACCCGGAAGGCAACATACCATCCTGGTGTTTCATGTCCACAAAATCTCCCATCTGCTCTTCTAATTATGGAATCCTCTATCACTAATGCTATCCTCTTCTTCCCCACAACTCCCCTTCTGAGACATGGAGCCAGAGCCAGAGTCCCAGTTGCTGCAGCTTCCCACTGCTACGTTGTTCTCCCCTCCCCCCCCCCCCCCCCCCCCCATCAACAGTATCCAAAGTGGTATACTTGTGTAACCTTCTAAGTGGGGCTCGTAACAAACTTGGCTCTTTAGCTAACTCTGCCCAACGGCCACATGATTCAGCATCTCATGGGTAACAGTAAGCAACACACGTCTAGGGTCGGGTTCAACCAAATGGGAAAGTTGGAATGTTCTGATGAGGGAACAAAAATTGTGGTGAATGCTGTGTAAATACTGCCCCATGCAAAGTTATCACTTGCCAGGAAATAAGTCCTTACACAGGCATAAAATTAAAGATAAGGGCCCGTTACAGTTAAACCAGTCTGAGTGTGCACATAAACATTGGAGCTCATTTCTGCAGTAGTTGGGTGTATCAGTTTACTCATGGTGCTGAAGTCTCATTACCAGCCAAAGTTCAAACTTCCATCGAAGAACGTCACAAACCAACTGGCACTTCCTCCTCAGAACCATTTGTCTGCACAAAGCACTCCTTGCAGTGGAGTCTCCCCTTCAGGTGGAATCCTCTAAGTGTCATGTCTTGTCTTCTCCACACTTTCTCCCAGAAAACCCAAAGCCAGTCTACTGTTCTTAAGAAATCTGATCCTGCCCCAGTTTCAAATATTCCAAGGCATCCCACTGGATGGAATGTTATAACATGTTTCCAAGACAAACTGGATTGGCTGACACAGCATTCTTAAGTTGAGCAAATGGCTCCTTATCCCAACTGAAACCAAAAAACTAGTCCACGAAGCTTGCTAACAGAAGTGTTTGCAGAAAACTGCTATAATAAAATGCCTAACAGTGTACAGTAGAAATACAATAAAACGTGTCCTTAACCAGAGCATTACACTTATTATTGAGGGGAATGGCCACATGGATACTCTGCACTGGCTGCCTACTCCCTTTCCCTTTCCTGACAGTCACCCAGGTACCTGCTTCCTGCTACTTGTGATCTACAGTCACACCCATTTGTCATTCCTTATTCTCCTGTATGAGCCGAAGGTCATCCAGTTGCAGCTCTAGTTCCTTAACATGGTCTCTAGGGAGCTGCAGCTCGATGCACTTTGTGCAGGTGTCATTATTAGGGAGACTGTGTTACCACATTTCACACAATATTAACATACTACTTACACTGGATCCATTCTTAGCACACAAGGAAAGAGGGGGACAAAAGTTTAGCAGAAACTTATTTAGATCCTCCACCAGTCTTCACCTAAGCCTGACCACCTCCAACACTGACCCCTCCCACAATGGCCGCTCACTTACACCTCACTTCTTTATATAGGTCTTTGCTGAGTGATTGAAGCCAGTTGCCATGCCAAAAGGCCCTGAACACTTTTTTAAACCTTGTGCTGCGTCAGCTAAATGAGCAGCCCTAATTAAACTAATAGAATATATATTGCATCCAGATAATAATGAATGCCTTGAAATACTTTATTACTATTCGCTTGAAAAACACTTTAAAATTCATGAAAGGATTTGTGTAAACTCGGATTTCTGTAAGTCAGGTTATTTGTAACTCAGGGAGCCCCTGTATATTCAATTTGGACATTAATAGTATTTTGTATACACAAGGATTCAAGCAATAAGGAGATAATGCAAGACTGTAATGTGGAGGTGATGGATCAACCATGAAGGGCCGAGTGGCCTATAGTTCTTTCGTTTGCTTTATGCTCTTGTGATTACCTGAAGTGAATTTCACTGAGAAGGGCTGTTTGTTCCAGGGATGTATTGGAATCCTGGCTGAACTTGTCTCTGTTTGCCCGGCTGACTGTTTGTGCTCCCAAATCGCAGGTCGAACCGGGCTCCACCTGTGCTGTGTTTGGACTTGGCGGAGTGGGTCTCGCAACCATCATGGGATGCAAGGTTGCAGGCGCCACCCGGATCATTGGCGTCGATGTCAACAAGAGCAAGTTTGCAAAGGCTATGGAGTTTGGTGCGACGGAATGTGTGAACCCCAAGGATCATAACAAACCTATTCAGGAAGTTTTGGTAGAACTAACTGATGGGGGAGTGGACTATTCTTTTGAGTGTATTGGCAATGTTGTTACTATGGTAAGTGAGAGACCATTCATTATCTACCCTTGTCTAATCATGATTGCTAAAGAAAAGAACTTGCTTTGTACCTGAGCAGAATTAGCGTTGATTTATTTTAAGTCACTGGATGAATAGGTATTTTTCAAAAAAATCATTCCTCTCTCTGAGGAAAGAGTCTATTCTACCCATCAGCTCTGTTCTGCAATGGTGATATCATTGCTGTTTGTTATTTTCAATAACTTGCCCTCGTTCCATAATCCTTAATCTCCCTGTTTCATTAAAAACCTCTAACACTTGGCTGTGGAAGTTTCAGCTGGAGTTGTATAAAATACAAAGCTGCAGATACAGGAAATACAAGATATAATGCTGGATATAGTCAGTAGGTCGGGCAGCATCTTCGAAGAGAGGAAAGGAGTTGATGTTTCAGATCAGTGACCAAAATAGTTGTCAGTCATAACACTTTTTCAATCGTTTAGGTTTAGTTTTGGAAAGTCCTGCCTCCTGCAATGTTTTAGGCACTCTTTGATGCATTTCAATAAACTTAAATTTATAAAATCTCCAATCTCAATAGAGTTAAAAGGGGACTTTATATAAATCCAAGTTGATCTATTAATTGTCACAAGATGTTTTGCAACAGAGCTGGCAAGCAAACTTTGATGCTGAGCTTCTTCAAGGAATAGTAGGGCCCATTGATCCAAAACTTTGCAAAGAGTTAGGTGGTTCTTGTGGAGCATATTAGAGAAATGAGAGGAAAGCAGTGAGGTTTTGGGGTATTGCAAAGCCTAAGCCCATGACAACCAAAGGGAAGGGTGCTTATGAGGGACGATGTTCGGAAATGATTGGTAGGCTGGAAACAGCAGAGCACAATGTTGTTATACTGGATAAGTTTGCAAAGAGGGATGTGGGTGATCCCTGGAAACATTTGAAAATCAGAGCCTAACAGCATTTTGTGTGTTGCTGAGCCTTTTCAGGACTACTTGAGATTTTAATTGTTCTATCACTGGCAGCTGCCAAGACCCCTTACCTCTAGAATTCCCTCCATTGATGTACCACTGTCTCTGTTTTAAGATGTATCTTAATACCTTCCTCTCTAACCAAGCTTTTGACCACCTACTCTGATTGACTTGGTATGTAATTGGGTTGGATTTGCCCCTGAAAAAGCTCCAAGACCCAAAGATGCTTTCTAAATGGAAGTTGTCACTATTGTTGCTAAATCTTGTCATTTACAATAAACTATCCCTGTGACCTCTAAGTTGTATTGCTTCCTGTTTGTCTCTTCCACCCTCTTTGTCACCTTTAACTTGCCCTCCAAAATAATTTTACAGAGAGCTGCCCTGGAGGCCTGCCACAAGGGCTGGGGAACCAGTGTCATCATTGGCGTAGCATCTGCAGGCCAGGAAATTGCAACACGTCCCTTCCAGCTGGTGACTGGTCGTGTCTGGAAAGGAACTGCGTTTGGAGGTAACACCTGTGCATTGTGACTCTCACTGTCCTCAATTATAGACTGACTGGACCTTGCTCTATTCTGGCCCTTTGAGTTGGGAACTGTCCTTCCCTTCTGAAAGTGGTAGGCTCCCATTTAGTAATGCTCCAGTTTCAGAAAGTGCGTATGTTTCTGCAGGAGAGAATGAGGAATGGGCATGAAGTCCGAGACCCAGCACTGAGCATTTACTTTGTCTGATTAGTCACAGCTCCTGGCTTTAATTCCTCACCATTTCCAGTAGTTACAGAGTCATGTAGTAATACAGTATGGCCCAACTCATCCATGCTGACTAAAGTACCCCCTAAACTACCCTCTAAGCTCGTCTCACTCGCCCATGTTTGGCTTATGTCCCTCTAAACCCCTGCTATCCATGTACCTACCTGCCTACCAAAATATCTTTTGAACGTCATTTAAGCACTTGCCTCAGCCAGTTGTCTGGCAGCTCAGTCCATGTATGCACCATGCTCTGCAAGAAGTTCCTTGTTAGTGCCAATTCCATGAGTGCAGGTAAATGAGAACAGTTGGTGGGACCTTCCCAAATTAGGGCAGAATCTTGCACCTCGGATTTTGCTTTGGCCTGCTACAGTGGTATTGAGATTAACTGACAGGAATGAACAAACATGGATGCAGTATGAATGATTTGAGTAGTAATGTGCTTAAAATTCTCCAGACTCTTGTGTTAATTTCTAACCATGTTGTTCTGATTTTATCCGAAAGAAACTCCACCATTTATTTAACATTGATAGGGTGCAAAACAGGACTGAGAAGTGGCAGATAGAGTTCAACCCAGAGAAGTGTGAGGTGGTTCATTTTAGTAGGTCAAATATAATGACAGATATAGCATTAATGGTAAGACTCTTAGTGTGGAAGATCAGTGGGATTTTGGGTCCAAGTCCATAGGACACTCAAAGCTGCTGTGCAGGTTGACTCTGTGGTTAAGAAGGCATACGGTGCAATGGCCTTCATCAACTGTGGGATTGAGTTTAAGAGCCGAGAGGTAATGTTGCAGCTATATAGGACCCTGGTCAGACCCCACTTGGAGTACTGTGCTCATTTCTGGTTGCTTCACTACAAGAAGGATGTGGAAACCATAGAAAGGGTGCAGAGGAGATTTACAAGGATGCTGCCTGGATTGGGGAGCATGCCTTATGAGAATAGGTTGAGTGAACTTGGCCTTTTCTCCTTGGAGCGACGGAGGATGAGAGGTGACCTGATAGAGGTGTACAAGATAATGAGAGGCATTGATTGTGTGGATAGTCAGAGGCTTTTTCCCAGGGCTGAAATGGCTAGCACAAAAGGGCATAGTTTTAAGGTGCTTGGAAGTAGGTACAGAGGAGATGTCAGGGTAAGTTTTTTACGCAGTGTGGTGAGTGCGTGGAATGGGCTGATGGTGGAGGCGGAAATGATAGGGTCTTTTGAGGAGCTCCTGGATAGGTACATGGAGCTTAGAAAAATAAACGGCTGTGTTTAAGCCTAGGCAGTTCTAAAGTAAGGACGTGTTCAGCACAGCTTTGTGGGCCAAAGGGCCTGTATTGTGCTGTAGGTTTTCTATGTTTCTGTAACATTTGTATATGGTGGCACTGAGGGGCAGGACTTCATCTGTACTACAGCTATGGCTGGAACTGGAGACATCAGTTGTATCAAGCTGGTACTCAGTAGTAACATTGATCAGGACGATCCTTTAATTTGTAGCTTCATATTTTGTATAACAGTTTGGTTGTTTTTACTCTGTAGCTAATCAATAACCTGTTACAACTCTGCTTGTATTGCTTATCGTAGAGTCACTGGGTTGAGAAAGTGGCCCCTCAACCTGCTGGGTCTGTGCCAGCCATTCACACCAATCCTATACACTTCCATTTTATTCTTCCCTCGCTCCTATCAGATTCTACTGCTTACCTATACACTCTGTAACATTGAGGGATTGGAGATGTCTCTCAAGAGACTTCTTTCAGGATTTTCTATAGAGACTTTCCCTATTGTCCTTTGCAGGAGTTTTCTGAATGGTTCGAGTCCCTACTCTTCACCTCTCTGGCTATCCATCCCATAGGATGATGATGGTTCCTTTCAGTCAATTAGTGGGGTTTGATATGTGTGTCCTGCAGTGGCTGTACAGGCCGATCCTTGACAGGCACTGCTTGCCACATACCTGGCAGGTGAGACCTGGAGGGGCAGCAGGGGCAGAAGCTCTGTTGTGGCACTTCCTGTTCCTTTCCTCTGTTGCCTCGTTGAGCTTGTTCTCAGCAGCGTCCACACCTTTTCTGATGGCGTCCCTCCACTGTGAGCGATCTTGAGCCAGATCCTGCCGTGTTGATGGAGCAATGTCAGCTTTCTTGAGGCTCCCGTGCAGAACATCCTTGTACCGTAGTTGCTGGGCTCCTCGTTTTCGGGTACCACTGGACAGTTGGCCGGACAAGATGTCCTTGGGCAGTGATCTGTTAGGCATTCTGACAACATGTCCTGCCCAGCACAGTTGGGCTGACATCACCAAGGTTGAAACTGCTGGCATTCCAGCTCGAGAGAGGACCTCGGTATTGGAGACCTTGTCTAGCCAGGTGATCTTCGTCAGAGAACGTAGGTGACACTGCTGCAGTTGGTCAAGCTGGCGTAAGTGACTTTGATATGGGCACCACATCTCACATCCGTATAGCAAGGCTGATATGTCAATGGCCCTGTATACCTTGCACTTGGTGGCCAACTTGATGTTCTGTGACCAAACTCGATCTTTCAGCTGACCAAAGGCAGAACAGGCTTTTCTGGTTCTTGACTCAATCTCTCCATCCAGAGAAGCTGAGGATGTTATTGTGCTGCCCAGGTAGCAAAACTTGTTGACAGCATTGAGACGAGTGTCATCAGTGAGGACAGTTGGTTCTTCGTAGCTTGAGCCAGGAGCTGGTTAGTACAAAACTTCTGTCTTTTTCAGGCTGATTATCAGTCCGAAGCTTTTGGCTGCACTGCCAAAGCGACTGGTGATCTCCTGTAAGTCTTCGAGATAGTGGGCAACCAGTGACAGTCATCAGCAAACTGTAGCTCATGTGCCACAATGTCCCTGACTTTTGTTTTTCCCCTCAGTCTTGCGAGGTTGAGGAGCCTGCCATCAACACTCGTTTGTAGGAAGACCCCTGACTTCAGGTCTGATGTGAAGAACAGCAGTGAAGAATAGTCCAAACAGAGTAGGAGCTAAAACACAGCCCTGTTTTACGCTGTTGCTGATGGGAAATGGGTCTGACAACTCACCACACACGTTGATACGGCCTTCCTTGACTTCGTGGAACTGATGGATGATGTTGGTTAGGCATGGTGGGGCAACAGAATTTTGGTAGGAGCTTCCACAGGCCATCTCTACCAACAGCGTCAAATGTTCTCTGATGTTCTCTGATGGGGATGCTGTCCAAGTTGCATGCCATCTTGGACAATGACTCCCATCCACTCCATAATGTACTGGTTAGGCACAGGAGTACGTTCAGCCAGAGACTCATTCCACCGAGATGTAACACTGATCGTCACAGGAAGTCATTCCTGCCTGTGGCCATCAAACTTTACAACTCCTCCCTCGGAGTGTAAGACACCCTGAGCCAATAGGCTGGTCCTGGACTTATTTCCACTTGGCATAATTAACATCATTATTTAATTATTTATGGTTGATATTGCTATATTTCTACACTATTCTTGGTTGGTCCAGCTGTAACGAAACCCAATTTCCCTCAGGATCAATAAAGTATGACTATCTGCTTTGGTTAAATCAACAAATGTGACATAGAGACTAATCTGTTGCTCAACACATTTTTCTTGGAGCTGCCTCAGTAAGAAGATCATGTCCACTGTACTACGGCCTGTTTAAAAACCACACTGGCTTTCTGGAAGGATGTTGAACACCAAGCATCTAAGGATGATCTTTGAGGCACTTTCCCGCAATTGATGGAAGAGAGATGCCACGGTATTTCAGGAAGGTGTTTCTGGTGTTCGTTGCAATGAATGCAAGGCTGGATAGTTTGCTCTCAGTCTCCACAACTCTGAAGGCTGTAGTCTCTGTTACTGCTCTGGTGTATCCAATTCCTGCTCAGAACTCCAAGGACTGGTCAGAGTTCCTGTAAGCAAATCTTCCTAATGTATTGGTTTATTATTGTCATACGTACCAAGATGCAGTGAAAAGCTGTCTTGCACTGCACCCTCTTCTTACATCTGAAGTATTTACTCAGTGCATTGAGATAGAGCAAGGTAAAAGAATAGCAATGCAGAATAATCTGTAAAAGGTGCAGAGTAAGTATGGTGCAGGAAGACAGACGTGCAAGAGCATAGCGATGGCAGGGTAGAAACTGTCCTTGAGTCTACTTTCAGGCTTTTGTATCTTCTGCCCAATCGGAAAAGGGAAGAGAAAACGTCTGAGGTGGGTGAGCTCTTTGATTATGGGGGCTGACAGACCAGTGAAAGAAACAATTTTCAAAGACGCTTCTGCAAAGTGTCTAAAAGATGGATAAAATGCTGGCTGTAAATATAAATATAGTTTATCAGTATTTATGAATTAATTGGACTGAACAGAAAAGTAATGGAATCTCATTCATGAATATTACTGGGTATTATTGACTCTTCACCACAGCTCTGCAGATTATACCCTTGTTTCAGATTTGTTTTTCAATTTGAATTACACCTTCATCCACTTGCAGTCTTCAGGAGGGAGTGTATTGCTATCAGTGTTGATGTTGATCCGTCTGTCCTTGTGTTACACAGGATGGAAGAGTGTAGAGAGCATCCCCAAATTGGTGAAAGAGTACCTGGATAAGAAAATAAAGGTGGACGAGTTTGTGACTTCCACTCTTCCATTTAAGCAGATCAATGAGAGCTTTGAACTGATGCGATCTGGCAAGAGGTAATTTTTTTAAAAAACTTATTGAAATGAAAAGGGATCGCTTGCTTTCCTGGTGTATATGAAGAATACTCTTTGGTTTCCAGGCAGGTACAGGTATCGATTTTAACCTGATGAAAATGGCAGAGTTTGTCATCAAAATGTCGGTTAAAATTAATACCTGTACGCGGTTGGAAGCCTGAGAAGAGTTTTGCTAAAATAATAGGTGTGGCTCTGGGAAGCTCACTTCTGACTAGATGGTCCAAGGTCCTGAGCTAAAAAATCTAGTGTGCATATGTGAGAGCTGACATGTAGTCTCTACATCAGCACCCCACCTCCACACTTGGATGCGTACAAAGCTATGGAACTGTGAAGAAAAGCTGGGAAGTTATCCATGGTGACCAATATTCTGATAAAGAAAGTGATCTGGTTAATAGTTTTGGAAGATAAATCTGGGCAGATTAACTTTGTTTTTCCTCTGTTGTTGGTGACCACACTTAGTTTTATAGACTTAAGTATTTTCTAAACACATAGGAATATTTTGAAAGTGACATGAAATACAAGTCTTATTTCAAAGCCAACCACCAAGGATTTTGTCTCAGCTTTTCCTGAATCAAAAGTCAGGCATCATCAGTGGAGAGGGAGACATGGTTAAAGCTTCAGGTTAAAGATCCTTTTTCAAAATCAAGTTACTGTTATGTTGCATTGAAGGTGGGTATTGTGACTATTGAGTTACGGAGAGACACTGAAGCTGTGATTATTCAACACTGCAGATCTTCTGGAGAGAAGTTCCCCTCCTCATGCCAAGGAACTTTGTAGAATTACAATTAGCAGAACTGTTTTAAATATTAAAATATTTACTTAAAATATAAGTGGCTGGTCCAAAAGCTTTGAAGCAAAAACTACACACAAAATATACCTCTGCAGTTAGTGTTGAGGAATAGCTACCAGAATATACAATTGGTGAGGATATTAATTGACATAACAGCCTTGTTCAGTGACAGAGGAACATTTTAGCAATGGTGAAAGCCACGTAATGTGTTCCCTGATCTCATCCTGAAGTCTTCAGTGGTATAGAATCAGAATATCCCCCATCTAATGAGCCTTAAAGAATCAGTTGAAATTAATTTGTGAACAGGTTTTATTTTCTGAAGACTGATCCTCAAATACTAGCCATAATTTCATAATTCCAGTGTTTACGGAGATGTCTGGTTAATGCACGAATGGGGGAAGCTGCAAAATGTGCATCATAGCGTTTGCCGAAAACTATAAGCAAAAGCAGAATGCTGAATATGACTGATAGATTGGGCAGAATCTGTGAAGAGAAGGAAAAAACCTGAGTTATTATCCACAGATGAATAACTTTGTAGGTGAATTGTCAAGCTCTGGATAAACAAGAACTTGATTTTCCAGTGGTCCAATATCAACTCTCACCTCCCATTTACTCTTTATATAACTGAAAAAAAAACCTTTAATATCCTGCTTTATATTATTGGTTAGTTTGCCCTCATCTTTTCCCTTATGGCTTTTTTTTGGTTGCCTTTTGTTGGATTTTAAAAATTCTCAATTATCCAACTTCCCACTCTTTTGCTACATTATATGCCCGTCCTTTGCCTTTATGCAGTCCTTAACTTCCCCTGTCAGCCATGACTGCCTACCCCTGCCATTTGAGAACTTCCCTCTGTGGGACATAACTGTCCTGTGCCTTATGAACTATTCCCAGAAACTTCAAGAACGTCTGTTCTGCCGCCAACCTCACCAGTATTCCCCTCCAGTCTACCTGGTTAAGCTCCTCTCTCCTGCCTCTACAATTCCCTTTATTCCATTCTGATACTGAGACATGTGACTTGTGCTTCTCCCTCTCAAATTGCAATATGAATTCAATGTTTTATTTTGAGGAAATGACATTACAAATTAATTCAGGAGAACAGTGGATATTGTGTCTATGGAGCTTAAAGCTTTTTACAAGATTCCCTGCGGTAAGCTTGTCCAGAAAAACATTAGACATGGAATACTTGGGGACTTGGCTGTGCGGATTTAGAATTGGCTTTCCCACAGAACTAAGGGGGTGGCAGAAGCTGTTCAGCTTCAATCAGGAAATGAGTGCCAAAAGCATTCAAGTTGAGCACATTCTGGAAGAAGCTTTCTTTTACATATTAAATAATTAGAAGAAGAGTTGAGGATAGTAACTCTCACACAAGTTGTGACCAGTATCCAGAACCTCTTGCTTGTCAAGGTGGTGACTATCATCACATCAAAGTACTTGTATCAGCACTTAGGAACAGTGTCCTTTCAGGCCAAGGACCAGAAGATGGATAATGTGCTGAGTGGCTATTACCACCATCTGGGTGGGGTAGAGAACATCTTGTTTCAAAGGTGGGGATCAGAAAATGTGATCGTGCTCTCTCCATCCACTTCACAGAGCACTGTTTACATGGACATTCCCACCTTTTGCAATAAATATATTGTTTTGGGTTTGCATTGTTGTAATTATTCTCATCAGCCACTGGGGAACTCTCTCTCCTCACGAAATGAACCAAAAACCTTTCCACTCCTATTACTTTTCTAAAGAAACAACTTGCACTTTTAGCACTGTGCAATGTTGTGAAACTATTATATATTGCTGGTGAAGCACTAACTGTAATCACTTGTAAGCATCTGGCAGCCAGTTTGCAGTGACAATGACCAGATGCTCTAGATTAGTTGAGGGAGATTACTGGCCAGGATACAAGGTGATCTGCCATACTCTTTAAATAATGTTGAACTTGCGAGTGTATCCACCAAAAAAAAAACTAGACTGCTGAGAAAGATGCACTACCTGAGCGTACAGATTTCTGTCAACCATGTTTCAGTCAAGATTTCAGGCACAGTTCTCTTGATTGGGTGAGAATTGAGTGTTTTTAATCACAGAATTTGGAAATGATTAGCAATTTTTAATTATCAGTTTTTAATAGTCTTCAGATCATTTCAGAGGGATAGACTGACTGCATTTGACTGTTAACATGGCTGAGTTTGTTGGAAAGAGCTTTGGGGTGGGGATGAATTTGGTCTAAAGTCTTGTATCCATCAACCAGATCACTGCTTTAACCAAGAGAAATTTTGGAATGACTCAGCAGATCAGGCAACATCAGTGGAAAGAGAGATTTAATGATTCTGGTTGAATAAACTTCGTCAGAACCACTATGAAATGATAAAAGGTTGAATGGCAAAATGATAATTTAAGAAAATGAAACTGGTTCACATATTGTGCAAGACAAATCTTTATGTAGGTGAAAAATAGATACAGCTCACTGTGCCACAGTAATGGTTCAATCCACTTAACTACATGATGTGTGCAAATAAACTTTTTAACCTTGAATTTATATTTAAAATAATCCTTCTTCCTGTGTGCTCTCTTTTAAAGCATTCGAAGTGTCCTCACGTTTTAAAAGTGGGCCAGGCAGGACCCATTTCTTCAGTATGGAAAGAAACATTTTGAAAATTTACTTTTGATACTCTTCAGCATATTTTAATATTGCTAAGTCATCTGTTTCAGAATGTCCGTATTGTTAACTGAAATGTTAGCTGTTTAACTTTCATGGGCACTTTTCCAAATTAAAGCAACTTGTCAAGATAATTCATTGCCTATGTTCTGTGCGTTTTCAGTATATCAAATGCAACTAAGTTTCTGCCTAATTCCAATATTTGCCAAGTGTTACATATAGAGGTTCTCCATCAGTGCTAAATAGAACAGTAAGTCACAGAAATAGGCCCTTCAGCCCATCTAGTCTATGCTGAATTATGAGGATAGAAAGCCATGCTCAATTATAATTTAATTCCTTCGGTACAGCACCAAAGCGGAGATTCTACGAAGGGCCTGGGGTAGGAAGAGAGTGTTTTTAAGAGGATAAATTAAATTAATATATTTTGACCCCCCCGCGGTCCTCCAGAAATGCAAAGAATACTCCAAAGTAAAGCGAGTACTAAAGCAAAATAAGATTAGATTTCAAACTCCATACCCTGCTAAACGTCGAGTGTTTTATGACAACGGGACGTGGTTGTACCAGACAGTAGAAGAGGTGACTACAGACATGAAGGCCAGAGGGTTGCCCATCAGCATGACCAAAATGAAGGAAAGCCTGGCTGAGGAATTATCCTGCTTGGCTTGGGAAATAGTGTGAGAAACGAGAAGGCCAAGAGAAATATATCAGGTGGGAGGAGGCAGAGAGAAATATATCAGGAAGAGACCGGGAGTTTCCCAAAGACAGTCCTCACCCCCTTCAGAAGAGCCATAAGGTTTGGCTAACTTTAAAACTGTTGAGAAGCTAAACAGAAGCAAAAGTACACGGTGATATACCTATCTCAAGAAATACTTATTATAATGTGGATTTTATATTACTTAGTTGTTATTCTTTATTCGCTCACTTACTCCTTTTTCCTCACCAAAATGAGAACATATATATGTATGTACGTAATGTGTGAGTATATATATTTGTGTGTGTCTATATTTATATATAGGAGTACGCAGGGAAATCTTTTCTGTGTAATGGATTTGTTCACTTACTTATGAATACTGCAATGGGGGCCCTCAACTCACAAGTAGGAGGGGTTATCTAGCTCAACACAGGGTCATCTACTAGAGACCTCAGCCTTGGAATCACACGTTCATTGCCATTTTTGTTATTATTTGTGTTTCTTGGTTCTTATTTGTTCAGGGAGTGGATCAATTAAGTTTTATTCTAATTACAATGATACATTGACAGATAAATACAGATGGCTAAGGACAAGGTAAAATTCATTTCTTTTAATGTCAATGGGCTATTAAATCCAATCAAACATATGAGAATTTTATCCAAAATGAAAAAAGAAGCAGCCCATGTAATATTTCCAGGAAACTCATTTAAGTGATAATGAGCATAAAAAACTAAAGAGAATGGGCTTCACTAATCTGTTTTTCTCCTCGTATAAATCAGGACATAGGAGAGGAGTTGCTATTCTTATCTCAAGTAAGCTAAATTTTGAAAAAGTATTTGAAATGGGAGATAAAGAGGGCAGATATATTCTGGTAAGGGGGAATATAGACGGCAATTCAGTTACTCTATTGAATATATACGCACCCCTGGGAAGTGATATTGGTTTCTTTCAGAAAATTACTGATATTATGGTAACGGAAACAGAAGGTCTCCTAATATGTGGTGGAGACTTAAATTTACAATTACAACCAAACTTAGAATCTTCCAATAGAAAAACCTATGAAACAAAATCTTTACATAAGAAAGTTAACACACTTTTTCAGGATGTTGGTTTAATTGATATATGGAGGGACCTTTTCCCTGACAGAAGGGATTACACTCATTATTCTGCTCCCCATTCTGTATATTCAAGAATAGACTATTACATAACATTTGGAAAAGAAATACAAAATAAACACCTGAGGAATTGGGACAATAGATGTAAGTGACCATGCACCTATATATTTATCTGTTGATTTTGACCTACAACCAAAGAATACTATTTGGAAACTAAATTCAAGTCTACTCAATGATCCGTACTTTAAGGAACAAATTAAAAAAGAAATTGGTCTCTACTTAGAATTTAATGATAATGGAGAGGTTTCACCTCCCATTTTATAGGATACTCTGAAGGCGGTCGTAAGAGGGAAAATTATAGCGATATCTTCATATAAGAAAAAAAAAAGGAATAAAACAGGAATTACAAAATAGGCTGAAGGAACTAGAGAAAAAGCACAAATTGAATTTGGCACAGGATACATTAGGGGAAATTAAAAGAATTAGGAATGAAATAAATAATTTGACTATGCAAGAAATCAGGAAAAACAATGTTTCTGAAACAGAGACATAATGAAAGTGGATCGAAATCTATGAAAATACTGGCGTGGAAACTGAAAAAAAGATAGCAGAAAATACAGTTCATAGAATTAGGGACCCAAGAACAAAAATGATTAAAAACATAAGCTAAGTGAAATTCAAGAAGCTTTTGAAGTGTTTTACAAAACTCTATATTCCAAAGTTCCAGGGGGAAGCATAACCCAAATTGACACCTTCTCTAGAGTTACTCACTTTAAGCGAAGAACAAAATAGAACGATGACTGCTGACATAACTGAAGTTGAATTAAAAGCTGCAATTAGTAGGCTTAAATTAAGCAAGTCAGCAGGATCAGATGGGTATACGGCAGAGTGGTACAAAGAATTTAAAAATGAGTTCATTCCTGTTTTACTCCCCACACTGAACTGGGCTCTAAAAAAGGCACAAATGCCACCCAGTTGGAAGGAAGCGATAATCTCAGCTATACCGAAAGAAGACAAGGATAAAATGGAATGCAGGTCATTTAGACCAATATCCGTTCTTAATGTAGATTATAGGTTATTTACCTCCATCATGGCCAAACGATTAGAGGAGTTTCTATCCATACTGATACGTAACAATCAGACAGGTTTTATACGATAACGCCAGACACAAGACAATATACGAAGGACACTTTCACATTATGGATCATATACAAAAAAATAAAATCAAAGCAATAGTGATAAGCGTCGATGCTGAAAAAGCATTTGATTCAGTTAATTGGAATTTTCTTTACAGAGTTTTACATAGATTTGGTTTCCAAGACACAACTATTAAAACTATACAGATACTATATGACAATCCTACTGCTAGGATTAAAATCAATGGATATTTATCAAATAGTCTTACCCTAGACATGAGACAGGGTTGTGCATGGTCACCACTACTCTTCGAGTTATATCTGGAACCATTAGCTCAATACATCAGACAAAATGAAGATATCAGGGGAATTACTATTAAAGGGACAGAGCATAAATTGGCTTGTTATGCGGATGACATTTTGATCTATCTAGGGCAACCAACATACTCTTTACCTAGATTGATGCAATCCTTTGAACAATATGGTCAATTATCAGGATACAAGATCAACATAGATAAAACCCAATTACTTTCATATTACTATAGCCCACCAAGAGAAACTGAAAGTCGATACCCCTGGGCATTGCACACACAGTCTTTCAAATATTTCGGCATCATTATGCCAAAAGATTTGGCAAAATTATCAGAATGTAATTATCAGCCTTTATATTAAAAAAAAATTAAGGAAAATGTGGCAAGATGGAACCTGATTCCTTTTTTCAGTCTCAGTTCAAGGATTGAGTCTATTAAAATGAATATACTGCCCAGACTGTTAAATCTCTTTCAGACCCTACCAATAGAGATTAATCAAAATCAATTCAATGAATGAAACAAGATGCTATCAAGGTGTATTTGGCAGGGTAAAAGGCCTAGAGTTCGTCTCAAAACTTTGCAATTAGCAAAGAAAAAGTGGGGGGATGGGGCTTGTCTTCTCTTAGAGATTATTATTTTGCAGCACAGTTGAGAGCTGTGATATGTTGGTGCAACCCATCATATGACGCTCAATAGAAAAACATTGAGGAGCGGGTACTTCCCATTCCCATACAAGCAATTTGGGCTGATGATAACCTACAAAGGTACATAAATACTATTGATAACCCATGGGTGAAATTGACTCTTAAAATATGGAAAACTACTATAAAAGAATGTAATCTAGGGGGAGGTATAGCAATTCTTAAATGGTGTGCATATGACTTGGATTTTACACCAAATAAATTGGATGCTAGATTTAAAGACTGGACAGCTGAAGGAATAACAGTTCTTTGCAACATAATGAAAGAAGGAACACTGTTCCGTTTTGAAATGCTTAAAGAGAAACACTTATTAGAAAAACAAGATTTTTTTTTAAATCGGTATTTACAGATGTGACAATATGTTAATAAGACGCTTAAAAATGTAACCAAGGCAAATACATGCTTGTTAGAGCTCTTCAGAAAAGCATAATTCAGATAATGGTAGTAGAATCATTTCAAGCATTTATAAGGGGTTATCAAATCTTAAAACACATTTGACTTCATACATTAAAACAAAATGGGAGAAGGAAGGAGGGATAATTATATCTGAGGAAGAATGGACAATATGGAGATATCAATTTCTGTGCACCAGTTCACAGAAATGGAGAGAGTTTGGATGGAAAAACTTGATATTTTATTACACCCTCTCAGAAATCCCATTATGATAGTAACCTCCGTTTGCTGGAGAAATTGTGGAAATCAAAATGCAGATCATTATCATATTTCTTGGGACTGCCCTGTTATCAAAAACTATTGGAGGGGGATACACAATGCCCTACAAGACATCTTTAAATGTGAAATACTCTTGGAGAGTAAGACCATATATTTTGGGTATATACCTCAAGAATGGTTGAAAGGAGATAAATATTTAATAAATATCCTGTTGGTGGCTGGTAAAAAGACTCTTACTAGGAAATGGTTATCACAGGAGAGCCCAACTTTAAATACATGGATGGAAATTACAATGGACACTTATAAAATGGAGAAGATAACAGCATCTGTTAATCATAAGCTGGAACAATTTAATTCATACTGGGGAAAATGGTTTAACTACATAATGCCTCATAGGCCTGATTTTATTCTCACAAAGCAATGAATCTGTTGTAAAAAAAAATCACTCCCTACTTGTACATAGTTCTTTCCACTCTTTTCTATAAGTGTATACCCCAGATAAATACTTTGTGGAGATTTGTGATATATATGATTATATGATATATATGTACAACGTCTGAAATACATCTTATGGAAATGATTGTTTAATTAACTTAAATTAAAAAAATAAATTACAAAATTCCATCTGCCATATTTCAGCCCATTTTCCCAGCTGGTCCAGATGCCACTGCAAGCTCTGATAGTCTTCCTCACTCTCCACTACACCCCCAGTCTTGATGTCATTCACAAATTTGCTGCTCTAGTTTACCACATTATCATCCAGATCGTTGATATACAGTAAACAACATACAACAGAGCCAGCACTAACCTCTGTGGCACACCACTAGTCAGGCCTACAGTCAGAGAAGCAACTATGTACTACCACTTTCTGGTTTCTCCCACAAAACCAATATCTAATCAGGTCTCAACCTCATCCTGAATGCCAAGTGAATGAACCTTTTTGACCAGCCTCCTACACAGGACTTCGTCAAAGGCTTTGCTTATGATTAAATGTGACAAATTTTACTCATAGGGTAATACATTATTCTAGAATGTGTGTTTAATTTCCAGCATTCCTCTGACCATCTGCTCCTCTTCTACAGACATATTTATTTTAAGGCTTACATTGAGGTTTCCTGCAGTGAAAATTCTTGGTGAGGTCATCTTCATACCGTTTAAAGGAACTACCCCTTAGCAATGATGATCAGCGAGTATCTGCATTTACTGACAAGTAACTTTTATTGTCTCAAGAAGCGTGTGGGTTTACAAATTAACCATCTTTGTGTAGACCCACTAGGATTCCCTCACTCTCCATGAACAGTCAATGAAGAGAAAAGTTATTACCTGGGAAAGGGTCCATGCTGGCCAGTCGCTTCTGTGGTTCTGATCTCCACATGTCTGTGGGGTCCTTCTCATCCACGATAATTGGCCTCCGGATAAGCTGGAGAATTATTGTTGCTTCATATTTGAAGCTCCTAATTCTAAGAATGTTCCTCATCATTCAATCGATGTAGTTCCACCCCATTGGCTCAAGGTCACCTGACCTACCTAGGTCACCTTCTCACTGGCTCTGGTCCAGGGTTAAAACCAGCATTGTATGGTTTCTAGCCCACTCCCACCAAGCCTCATGCCTTTGTCCCTTTCAACTCTGATTAAACCAGTTAAATTACGTGACCCAGATACAGAGTCTAACAAGATTATAGATTGCTTCTCTGGCAAGCCTGCCACTTTACATAATAAATATCTACTTATCTGAGAATGGTCTCAGGTTTGCAGGTCATTAGATTATCCTGGAGCAAGAATCAGTTCAGAGTTCACAGATAGGGAGGAAGGGAGAACTGCAAGGCTAGTCTCACAAAATGAACATCTCCATCTCCTTCAAGCACATGGCAAAATCAAAGATCTACTTCCACTCTCCTTGACTCATCCAAATCCATGATTTGTAGACTAGCTCTTTCTGGCCAACAATACAGAACAACTTGGTCTCCATAGCCAAAGATGAATGCCTCTGCCTTGAAATCAGTGAAGCAAAAGTCACTAATTGGAGGAAGAAATTGCCCAATGAGAATTTGAATCAAACAAGCCCTATTGAGATTATTGGATTCAACCTTGTTTCATTGTGATTATTTTGAGTGATAAGATTGGGGTTGAGGTTTCTTCCAGGACTGAGGGCTTTCCGCTATGAGGAGAGGCAGAAAAATGTGGGCATTTTCTATTAGCTGAGAATAATTAGAGATGTGAGAATGATGGACTTTGATGGATCTAAGTAGATCTTTTCTCATGGGGAAATGGATTAAAGACAACAGAGCAGTGACTGGCAAAAGAGCACAGTGTAATATATGGAATTAATAGTTATAATTTGGAATAGAGGCTGAAACTAACCATCTCACCTGTATATGTAGGGCTGGGGATTGAGGGTGGAGACTGAAAGAAAGATCTAAAGCAGAATATTTGTGGAGTCACAGTTTAATAGTTGCTGAGAGGCAGAGTTGGTTCATCAAACCACAATAGCACTGCCTGTCAGCAGGGTTGAAGACAATGTTGGGGTTGATCCCAAGTGTGTGGAGAGGTACAAGTTAAGGACAGTGCTGAAGCTTACAGTGAGGGCGGTGCGCAGTGAATAGATCTGGAGAAGGTAAAAGTCCAATAAGTGAGGTACAGGTAAATTGACAATGCTGAAGACAATGAAATGTCTGTAGTACAGAGGCTAAGGAAATGGACTAAAGCAAGGGTGGCATAGAAAGCCCACTATCATATTAAGTTCTGAATTTGGCTGAGAATTGATCATTGAGAATTAGCATATCAGAGCAGAAGAGATGGTGAACATGGCAAGGGGTGAAAGTCTGGAGGTCAATGGAGAGGGGGAAAAGTAAAGTGGAAGGAAGATCAAGAGGAGTACCTGAATTCAAAAGATACTGTAATTTACAATCCCATTATATTTGAAGAGGAGGAGCTGGGAACCAGAAACAGGAAAAATGCAGCTGTGGAAGCAAATTTCAGTCATGACCTTACGGGGAGAAAACAGGGAAAAGACTATGGAGAGTAATCGACAAATTGTGGGAAGTAGAGCAACATTGTTCCAAAGCAGACACTCCTGTATGAGAAGCAGATGGAACAATCACCTACCAGTTTCTTTCTTCAGAGAGAATGGAGATTCAGGAAGTCATGTAGATATATCACTATCAACTGAGGAATTGATAACATGTGAATTGTGGAGTTTCAAACATGATATATGTTATTTGTAGTCAAATAGAATTGGTATTCAATTAGATCCATTACAAAGTTGAATACTGTTAAAATCCTAACTGGTCCTAAATTACTAAATGGTCCTTACTGTCTATATCATTGATTGGTCGAATCAATGCTATTAAAGTGATTATCTTACCTAATTTTTTAAAATATCTTTTCCAAGCGGTACCAATCATTATTCCTAAATCCATTTTTGATACTATTGATTCTAAAATTTTGTCATATATATGGCAAAATAAAAATCCTAGGCTAAGTAAAAAATAATTGCAGAAATAAAAAAATAAAGAACGGTGGCCTGGCACTGCTGAATTTAAGATTTTATTATTGGGCAATTAATATTCAATATTTAATATTTTGGACACAATGTGGATATTAACATCAGTCCACAATGGGCTAATCTTGAATGTAATTCTGTACAAGAATTTTCATTGACTTCCATTTTAGGTACTTCGCTTCCCTTGGTTTTTTTCTAAATTGAATAAACAAATGGTTAATCCAATAATTAAACATACATTTCGGATATGGTTTCAGTTTTGTAAATTTTTTGGCTTGAATAAATTTATTTTATCAAGTCCTATTATATCTAATTTTTTCTTTCAACACTCTCTCATAGATCAAGCCTTTTTGATTTGCAAAACAAAGGGTATAATATGTTTTCGTGATTTATTTTTGGATAATTGTTTTATGTCTTTTGAACAATTATCTAATAAATACATCCCAGATCCCATTTTTTGTTTTATATACTTACAGATTACAGATTTTTAAAATACAATGTTACATACTTTTCCGATTTCATATCCAACTGATATCATAGAAAAAAATTTTTTAGGCTTAAACCCCTATCAAAAGGGTTTAATTGCAATCATCTATGATATGATTATGAATATACAGACAGATATATCTGATAAAATTAAAAATGAATGGGAGAATGAACTTCAACTTTCTTAACCTTTAGAGAAATGGGAAAAAAATTTTCAATTAGTTGATTTTTCTTCTATGTGTGCTAGACGTATGTTAATTCAATTTAAAGTGGTACATAGGACTCATATGTCTAAAGATAAATTAGCTCGTTTTTGCTCACATAAATCAGAGTTGTGATAGATGTCAATCTGAGGTAGCCTCTCTGACTCAAATGTTTTGGTCTTGTCCTCTATCGGAAAAATTTTTGCAAAGATATTCTTGATACATTCTCTGCAGTTTTGCATACTGATTGACAACCTCACCCTGTTACTGCAATTTTTAGCTTACCAATTATTGATCTGCCCTCTTCAGCTCGGCGGATGATTGCATTTACTACTGATCTATTTTATTAAATTTGAAAGAGATAAATCCTCCAACTACATCTCAATGGTTTTCTCAAACCATATCCTATTGCAAATTTAGAAAAAATTAGAAGTGGCACCTTTGATTCCTCGGTGAAATTAGAAGAAATTTGGAGGCCTTTTATTCAACTTTCACAGAATGTAATTTGACTTTTTTCGATTCCTTTATATTATTCATTAATTTGAGAAGAGGAGCGGAGTTGACACTAATAATCTTTTTTTTGATGTAATTGAATAGCCCAGCTTGTTTTATTTTAAGTTTAGTTTTAGTTGTGTTTATTATATTTTGTTTTTTTTTCAATGTGGGTTTTTTTCCAACTTTTTTTTTCTAGTATCCTGTTTATATTCAGAGTTTGGGAGGTCTATTATATGCTCTTACCTATAGTTTTTACTCATATGTTAACTGCCAACAACATAATCTCACTCCCTTTGTACTATGATGACTTATGTATCTATTTTTGAAAAATTCAATAAAAAGATTGAAAAAGAAAGGAGATTCAGAAAGTCATGTAGATATATCACTATCAACTGAGGAATTGATAACCTATGGGAACTGTGGAGTTTCAAACATGATGTATGTTATTTGTAGTCAAATAGAATTGGTATTCAGTTAGATCCATTATAAAGTTGAATACTGTTAAAATCTGAAACATCACCTTCAAGCTCTTTGCCATCCATGTTAGTTCAGACACATCAGCTGAGACTAGAGAACTTATGTATCATTATCATCTTGGAGTAATTGTTAATGAGCAAATGACCATCCACACTGGTAGAAGATATTCAATTGGTCAATGACTGTAACTCTGTTCGGCTACCATTCTTGAGTTTGCATCCTATAATATACTGGTCTGTTGTTTCCCATATCCACAGTAAAACTTCAAATTGCCAAAAAATAGGTTTGATATACTGTTTCTAACATTGTACTCTCAGATGAGCCATGAAAAATAATTCATGTATTTGACTAATTTATTGTGTGTTTATCATATAAAACTCAACATGACTTATTTCAGTGGCAATTTACTCAGACTGTTCCAATACGATTTCTGTATATTAATACATAAACTACCAATCTTGAACTTAAAGCCAGTCACATATTAAATACTGGCACCAAGAGTTAAATGCAGAGAAATTACAGATCAATTCCATTATTGCTGATGGATTGGTCCTGGAAGTGCTGAGAAACAATGTACTTAAGATTACAAAATAACGCTAAATTGTTGACTTGATGTAAACCTTCCAATGCATTTGGACAGAAGACTAAGTCAATGGTTAAGATTTAGTTAATTGTTACTTTTATGCATCGATGAGAATAGCCTAATATTTAAAATATGTTAAAAAAATCACTCACATTTTGTACATTAAAAATCCAAATTCATTCTTTAAATCAATGCCTCATGTAGAGAATTATTGCATCAGCTCAATACTGTTGTGCCAACTCTGATGAAACAAAAATGTCTTCATCAAGAATTCATCATTAACTAAACCAAAATACAGGCATGACTAAATCAGTCATGGTTCAGTAAAGATTCAGAAGCCCCTCTCATTCCATTTTGGCTAATTTTCTTCAGCAATGTCTATGATTAAATATAGTTTACAGTCTGTTAGTTTACAGCTTTTAGACAATTTTGCATTACAATTCAATTTTTTTCACTAGAAATTAGACAGGGACTCTGGCTCAATGTTAGAAAAGGACCATTCACTGTATCCTTGGCCTTCAGGAAGCAGTTAGCATTTCCTGACCTCATCAATGCTATCTTCACTAGAACCAAAACATTAAAGGCCAGAGACACTCTCATATCCCGAGATCAATGCTGAGCTAGCTCCAACTCATTTTTAAGCTGTAAAGCAGTGTAATGTAGGGGCAGTGCCCAACCAATTACCGGATGTCCTAGACCTGAGTTAAAACTGAACTCAGGATATTAAAAATGGCCAAGGGAAAGAGAAATCATTCCCAGAACTAATTAATGAGCAAGACAAAAGATTAAACACTAAAGTCAATCACAAATACAGAAAAGCACAATAGATTTGTCTGCTAATTTACAAACAGCAGCAAATCAACATGAATTCAAGACAAAGGAAATTTCCAATTATTTGAGATTTATCTAGCTAGTCGTTCAGATACTTGTTCAACCACCCATACTGTGGTCTACAGTCCAGGAGTAAGGCTCGTCTCCACAGCTGTGGCTTTGCATGCTAGTATTGTTATCATTTTGTTTCTACTTCAGGATTTCAACATCTGCAGCATTTTATTTTTGCAATATACATGATTGATGAAAGCAAATGAAGTCATAACATTCTGGATCAGTGTAGATAAGGCACTTTATAATTATGTTGCAAAGTGACAGGAGGCTGAGATGTCAATCTGTCAAAGGCAAAGCCATCTTTTAAGGACTAACAAATCTGTGACATTATTTAAAACAATCTAAGCAAGCACAAGGCCCTTTTCCTCTAAGCATTATGTACAAGTTATACTTAACACACATATGGACGCAGTTGACATTTACCCTACATATTGAGCTGCATTTTGACATCTGGCAATACTTGGGATTTTATTCACTCGGGAATCATTTGACAACATGCCAACATATAGGTAATAATCACCTACTTTCCCTTCACACCACAATTCTTTGATTAAAAGCTTTCCAAACAAAAGCCACTTTATTGAAATCCTGTGAAACTAACTAGGATGTGGTTGACTTAAGCTAATTCAAACCAAACGTTTGTAGAAAGCACTAAAGTTTTAGTAGGCTTCACAGAACAGAAGAAATTTAAAACAGTCAGAACCAAAGAGAATGGAACATGCTGCAAACTCCATGGAAATTACTACATTCTGGACAGGAAGCAGTCAGACAGGAATTTTCAATGTTTTTCCTCTACATCTGACATATCAGAGTTGTAACTAGCTTTTTCCCTTTCTCTGTCTGCCTTCATCTATTGTTCACCTCTAGCATCTTCCATCACACCACTCACATCGTTGACCTAACACATCCTTCCTGTCACCTTTCATCCCTCCTCAGCTCACCAATCACTTGGGAATCCTTTCTCACCACTCTTTATACTAGTTGACTTGTCTCTCTACTCAGTTCTGATGCAGGATTTCAACTTGAAATGTTGACAATTCCTTCCTCCCCCCCCCCCCCCCCCCACAAAACATTGATGCTGCTTGACTCAGTTCTTCCAGCAATTTGGTTGTTGCTCCACATTCTAGCATCTGTAGTATCTCCTCATTACCAGTTTTCTAACTTTGGCCAGAAAGATTGCAAGAGATTGCAGGAAATTCAGGGTAATGCAAGGAACAGGAGCTTATCCCATCAACTGTTACATAAGAAAGTAGCTTTTCACATTAACTCACCATCTTCAAGTCAATATTTATAAATAACCACATCAGTTGTTTTAATCATTATAATTAGTCAGTTAACATGAGGTACAATGGGGAATATTGCTGTTTAATAATACTGTGCCATTTCTGCCTATGCCCAGTGAAGAAAACATTTGCAGGTAAGGGCCAGAGACTCTTTTATAACACTCCAGCTCAAAGTGCCAACATGAAGAAATCTGCAGATGCTGGAAATTCAAGCAACACACACAAAATGCTGGTGGAATGCAGCAGGCCAGGCAGCATCTATAGGGAGAAGTGCTGTCGATGTGTCAGGCCAAGACCCTTCGTCAGGACTAACTGAAAGGAAAGATACTAAGAGATTTGAAAGTAGGAGGGGGAGGGGAAAATGCAAAATGATAAGAAGAGACCAGAGGGGGTGGGGTGGTGCTGAGAGCCAGAAAGGTGATTAGCGAAAGGGATACAGAGCTGGAGAAGGGGAAGGATCATGGGAAGGGAGGCCTAGGGACTTATGCTCTGTCTGCCAGAGAAAGCAGGATCTCCCAGTGGCCACACATTTTAATTCCACATCCCATTCCCATTCTGATATGTCTATCCATGGCCTCCCCTACTGTCAAGATGAAGCCACACTCAGGTTGGAGGAACAACACCTTATATACCAGCTGGGTAGCCTCCAACCTGATGGCATGAACACTGACTTATCTAACTTCCATTAATGCCCCTCCTCCCCTTCTTACCCCATCCCTGATATATTTAGCTTTTCCCCCCTCCTTTTTTTCTTTCTGCCCATCACTCTGCCTGTTCTCCATCTCCCTCTGGTGCTCTCCTCCCCCTTTCTTTCTCCATAGGCTTCCCGTCCCATGACCCTTTCCATTCTCCAGCTCTGTATCCCTTTTGCCAATCACCTTTCCGGCTCTCAGCTCCACCCCACCCCCTCCAGTCTTCTCCTATCATTTCACATTTTTCCCTCCCCTTCCTACTTTCAAATCTCTTACTATCTTTCCTTTCAGTTAGTCCTGATGAAGGGACTCGGCCGGAAACGTCGATGCTGCCTGGCCTGCTGTGTTCCACCAGCATTTTGTGTGTGTAGCTCAAAATGCCACATTGTCAGGATACCACTAAGTAAACACAGTAGTGTTAAATCTCTTTAATAGTGCTTAAAATTCTGTGGCTTTACAAGGGATAGGTTTCTTTCCCCTGTGGTGAAAGGGCAATGTAAACAGCATACATCACATACAGCATATCATCATGTAATCTGATGTTTGAATTAACAATGGGGTTGCATTAAAAGTTTAAAAGGGACAAAATGTTACTCTGCCCCATTCCAAATTTCAATTTCCTAACAACAATATGACCAGCATTTAACTGTCAGAGGAAAAAAATAAATATTTAATTTAAACTAAACCTAATTTTGTCTTGATTAGACAAGCATAGCAACTTTTGCAATCTGGGCAAAAATAGTTTGCAAGTGTGTTGATATTAGTCAAACCCAAACATTCAGGATTTTAAAATTCATAGCTGATTAGAAAAAGTTTTATCTGATTAACAAGATTACAACTAATTGGTTCCTTTTGTCACAGCTTTTGCTACCTTTTTCACAGAAGCACATTCACAGAACTAATAATTGGAGATTTACTAGCTAATCTTTTGGAAGCCGGCAACAACTTAAATTTCTTTTTAAACAATAGCCCACAATCTATGAATAGAGCCACAAATTTTATTCCATCAAGAAACATTTAAGATACAAGATTTAAGCGCAAGTGGTGGATGCAGGGTCAAATTCAATATTTAGGAGAAATTTGGACAGGTAATTGTATGAAAGGGGCATGGGGGGCAATGGTCCAGGTATAGGTTTGATGGGACTAGGCAGATTAATGGTTTGGAACAGACTAGATGCACCGAAGGGCCTTTTCTGTGCTGTAGTGTTCTATGACTATACAGACAGTAGGAACCGATGTTCGGACCAGAGGCACTCTGGAAGAGAGGATGAGGGCAGAAGGTATGTTGCAAAAAGGTTGTTTGGGCATTCAGTGCTTTGCAGCATCTAAAGCCCACCAAAAAAAAACTAAATAACAAATGAATCAGTGCCTTAAGGCATTGGCTGATCATGAGGTGAAGACACTGAGGGACTGCCACTGAACAGCAGCAAAGGTGGCAGGCTACAACTGCGATGCAAAGTAAGGGCGACCATTGTCCTCCAAGCGCCGTGTCAAGATCTCACAGCCAGTTTCTGTGACAAGAAGTGTGTGCTCAAACTGTGCCGAACGCTTGCCATCCTTTGTTACAGCAGTCCAGCTGTCTGGCCATGTTTCATCATGCCAAGCTCCTACAGTGCAGGAAATACATCACAGGATTAGTGTTAAAAACTATGTGGAAACCCACAGCAAAGAAGAAAACCATTCAGCCCATCATGCTTTGAGGGGCAATACTATGATTCAATCACCACCAGCTCCAGCCCTCAAACCCTCTCCCAGCTTTATTTTCTGAAACTCAAATTCCTTTGTCAAGGTTTCTATTTAACCCATTTGCACACCTTTCATGCAAGCACACTTGTTCAATAAAAGTACGCAGACTATGAGGGGCGTAGATAGAGTATATATTCCTAACCTGGGATAAAGACTATCAAATACTTCAAGCTGGGAGGAGGAAGTTTAACAGACAGGTGCAAGGTTCCAGCAACTCCTATCAGAATTATAAGGTACAGATTTCAAGTTACACCTCAATATTTTCTAAGGATAGTCTCCCAAGCTGCTCAGTCCTGCCTGATAGTTCCAGCCCTGTCAGTCCTTTTTATGCACCTTCTTCTGTGCCCCTGTAGCCTCTTAATAATATGACAGCACGATCCATAGGTTAAATTTTAAAACATTTTATCTCCCATTTCATAGAAATGAATCCAGAGCCTGGATTGTATTTTTTTCTTTGCCAAATGATCTTATTGACATGCTCCAAATTATTTAAAAAATGTAACAGTAACAAAATTCACAATTTTTTTGCCAACTGAATTCAGAACAGAGAAAAATGGTTTCAAATCAGTTTGCAGCCTTTTTACCAAGTGTACTGGAGGTTCGGACTAACTTCCTGTTCATTTCTAATGGGGGTTGTGTAAAAATTAAATAAATCTCAGACTTACCATCACAAATCATAGGCTCAATGGTAAACACGTGACCAGGTTTCATCACTCCAACAGCTTTATTTTCTACAATAACAAGGGCATGATTAAACTTTCGTTTTAAAACCTTGTTATTACAGCAAATATTGATCTCATAACATTTTACAGTAATTAACATATATATGTCACTCTATGTTGCAGAAAGCAGGTACCTGGGTGACTGTCAGAAGAGGGAAAGGGAATAAGCAGCCTGTGCAGAATACCCCAGTGACAGTTCCCCTCAGTAATACAGTGCCTTGAAAAAGCATTCAGCCCCCACAACTACTTTCACACTTTCCTGTCTCATTTTCTACATTTAAAATAAATTGAAGTAGGATTTTTGAGCTATACTGAAAAATTCTAAACAACCTGTCAACAATTTACTAAAAATTGAAAACCAAAATTGTGAGGCTAAAAAGGTATTCATACCCTTTGGAATTACTACACTAACTTTTCTCAGGTGCAATACTGTATGTTAACTTACCAACTCATCCAATTTGTTGATATGGAAAATTGGAAGGGTACAGACAATCTCAAAGGCACTGAACATAGGAGCTCAGTGCAGTCCTTTGTGGAAAAAAAAAACACTCCTTAGATCAGGCTGTCCCTCTAAATTTAGTCATTAGAGACAAATGACACTTCTGAAGAGAGGCTACTGTGATGCCAACAGTCACTCTGAGTGAGCTGCAGAAGTCAGTAGCTGCAAATGGAATTGAAGTTCATGGCTCGGGGGTGGAGTTTCAAGATGGCGACGTAGACATCTGCCTTTTAGGCGCTCTTCATTTTTTAAGCTATAATCACCCTTTAATCAAATCTTTTCGTACTTAATCATATGGGTTGATATTTATGATTTATTTTTCTTTTTAAAAATAACACTGGATTTAACTTTTTCAAACTTAAAATGTCTGTACCTAAGAAATCGTCTAAAGACCCTATAACTCTCGATGCAATCTCCAATCTCCTGGATACTAAACTTGCAAGTCTGGAAAACAAACTTACTGCGAAAATATCAGAGCTTGAAGAAGTCGTTAAATCATTTGATATCAAGCTTCAATCGCAGGCAGCAGTTATTGAACGCCATGAAGAAAAGTTTGCGGCTCTTGACAAGATAATTTGTGAAAAAATACGTACAATCGAAACTTTGGAGGAGAAGGTATGATCGACCGCTAAAATAGTGGAGCAGTATAAGTTTAAAATCACCGATCTTGAAAACCGGTCTCGCAGACAGAATTTGCGTATTATTGGATTTCCTGAAAATCTCGAGTCTGGTGACTTAACTGAATATTTCTCTAATTTATTGTGGGAAATTTTTGGCGAGGACGCTTTGCGGGTTAAACCTACTATTGATCGTGCCCACAGAGTTTCGGGATTTTCGGCTGCGAAAGACAAGCCACGAGCTGTGATTGTCCGTCTCCATTATCCTCGGGAGAAAGAGCTTTTAATTCAATTCGCTCATCAGAAAGGTATGATTTCTCACAAAGACAACAAGTTTCATATTGTGGAGGACTATTGAGGGCGAGAATTGCTTTTAAACCGGTGATGGCGGAGGTTCATTCGATTGGACTTAAACAAGCTTTAAGATATCCAGCGAATCTCAGAATTACGTTGAGCAACAACAGTCAGCTTTTCTTTAATACTCCGGAAGAAGTGAAGAAATTCATTGAAGAATATCGCTCTTCTAGTACAACATGAACTATGTGTTATGTGGAAGAACTTTTGGAGAGAAGACGCCATTCCGTTTTAGGCTTTAACTTATGAAGCTGTGGTATAGCTTTTTATTTTGGTCTGTAGACCTGGTTTTTTTTTATTATTATTATCATGATTTACAGATGCTTTTTTAAACTTTACTATAATGTCTTTTTTCTTAATTAATTTTTTTCCCCTCTGGATTAGATATACATGACTTTGTAATAATGATTTATTTTTTAAGATGTCGTTTCTTCTTCCCATAAGACTTTGCTTTCCGTAAGCGTTTATTTGCCTGTATTTGAGAATGGGACGAATGTTTTGAATTTTTGAACTTTTTTTATATATATATTGTAGTGGTTATTGAACCCTTTTTTAATTCTATTTTGATAACCTTTTTTTTTTAAAAAAAGATTGGTGAATTTACATCTATATTTTGTAATATGGTCCTTTCAAAATGTCGTTTCTTCTTCCCATAAGTCTTTGTTTTTGAAACGTCATTTCCTTATATTTGAATATGGAATTTTTTTAAAGGCATATTACACTATTTTAAACTTCAATGGTTATCCTTTTTTATTAATGATTTTTTGCTTTTTTATATTATTTTTTCATTTTGATTGATATATATTCTTTTTGTTTACAACCCTGTATTTATATCTGGGTGTTATATAGTTGCTCTTTTCTTTCTTTTCATGAAGTCACCATCTTGAAAATGGGGCTAATATTAGTGTTAGTTTGTGCGCCTGCCGCTTGGCTTTTTTCCGTGGGGTTGGGGGAGGGGGTAGGGATCTTCTTTCACGCTTTTGCTTTTTATTTTTTTGCTTTTAGTTTATGGGCCGACTTTAAATTATTAATATTGTTGAGGTGTCATGTTCGCCGGTTGCTCCTGAATCATTTTTCCTTCTTCCTGATTTATGGGTTATGTGTCTTTTTAACCTATTATGATATACACAATTAATATTGACATGATGGATAAGTCTGTTAACTTTATCTCTTGGAATACTAATAGTTTAAATCATCTGATTAAACGTAAAAAAATATTTAAAGTATTCCATAGACTAAATGCTAATATTATTTTTGCACAGGAGACCCATATTGGGAGGGAGGATAATCAATGCTTTTTTTGGTTCTGGAAAGGTCAACAATTCCACTCGAATTCTACCGCCAAAATTAGGGGTGTGTCTATTTTTATAGACCCTTCAATTTCGTTTACACATCATGAAATTATTTCTGGCCCACAGGGCAGATTTTTGTTGATAACTGGTTCACTTTTTAATCGAAAAGTTGTTCTAGTTAATATTTATGCTCCAAACTTTGACTGCCCTGAATTTTTTAAACATTTATTTACTTCCCTTCCTAATCTAAATGAATATATGTTGATAATGGGTGGAGATTTCAATTGTTGTTTGAATCCTTCAATGGATAGATCTAAACCTATTCGAATTCTTCCGAATAGATCAGCCTCACTTATTAATTCTTTTATGGTTGATTCGGGAATTACTGAAATATGGCGGTTTTTGAACCCTAAAGATAAAGAATTTTCGTTTTTTTTCCACATGTATATCACAGTTATTCTAGAATTGATTATTTCCTTATTGATCATCGTTTATTAACAGATGTTATTGATTGTAAATATGATTCTATTGCTATTTCGGATCATGCACCTTTGAAGTTATCTATCAAGATTTCGGACTTTTCGAATAATACTAGATCTTGGAGACTTAACGCTACTTTGCTTCAAGATCCAGAATTCATCACCTACATAAAACAGCAAATTGACTTGTTTTTCTCAACAAACTATACAGAAGAGATTGACAGAGGAATACTTCGGGATTCTTTTAAGGCTTTTATCCGTGGACAAATTATCTCATATTCTGTCGGTAAAAGAAAACAAAGATATTTAGATATTGCTTTATTAGTGGATAAAATTAAAGAAATTGATAAGATTTATTCCGTGACTCCTACCAAAGAACTTTATAAGAAAAGAGTTGAGCTTCAAATGGAGCATAGCTTATTATTATCTTCTTCAATTGAGAATCAATTAATTAGGACCAGGGCCCAATTTTATATCCATAGTGATCGAACTGGTAAATTATTAGCTAACCAATTAAAAGCTATTTCGACTAAGCGACAAATTATTAAAATTCGTAAACAAGACGGCAATCTGACTACTGATCATAAAGAAATCAATAACACTTTTCAAGATTTTTATAAATCTTTCTATCAATCAGAATTTGACGGCGATCTCTCCATGATGGATAACTTTTTTAACAATTTGAATATTCCCAAACTGACAGATGAAGATCGTAGCTTGTTTGATGCTCCTATCTCTCTGGCCGAAATAGGAGAGGCCATCTCATCAATGAACTCAGGGAAAGCTCCTGGTCCTGATGGTTATATTATAGAATTTTTAAAAACTTTTTCTTCTTTGCTTTCCCCTTGGCTATGTGAAATTTTTAATGATGCATTTGTTAAGAAGAGATCAGTCTTTTTATGAAGCTATCTCTCTAATTCTTAAAAAAGATAAGGATCCCACTTTATGTGCATCTTATCGCCCTATATCACTATTAAATGCAGATTCTAAGATTCTTACAAAAATTTTAGCTATTAGGTTAGAAAAGGTATTATCACAGATTATTTCAGAAGACCAAACTGGTTTTATTAGGAATCGGTATTCCTTTTTTAATATTAGAAAATTGATTAATATAATTTATACTTCATCACCCACAATTCCAGAATGTGTTATTTCACTAGATGCTGAAAAAGCCTTTGATAGAGTTGAATGGGTATACTTATTTAACACTTTGAGATATTTTAATTTTAGTCCTAATTTTATATCATGGATCAAACTAATATATCATAAACCTGTTGCTTCTGTTCTTACAAATAATTACAGATCTTTTTTTTCAATTATCTCGTGGTACGAGACAAGGTTGTCCCTTAAGTCCTTTATTGTTTAATATTGCATTAGAACCTTTAGCCATTGCTATTCGTGAATCTCCTAATATTTTTGGTATCACCCATAATGAGAAATTATACAAGTTATCACTTTATGCTGATGACTTGTTGTTATATATTTCTGATCCTGACAGGTCTATTCCCGCTATTTTATCCTTGTTGGCTCAATTTGGTAGTTTTTCTGGTTACAAACTAAACTTGGATAAGAGTGATTTATTCCCTTTAAACGCGCAAACTTTATTGAATGAAAGGACACCATTTAAAGTTGTTGATGATAACTTTATCTATTTAGGTATAAAAATTACTAAGAAATATAAAGATTTATTTACATTGAATTTTCTACCTATGCTTTATCAAATTCAACAACTTACTACAAGATGGTCTCCTTATTAAAATGATGATTCTACCGAAATTTTTATATTTATTTCAAGCTTTACCAATTTTTATTCCTAAATCTTCTTTTGATAACATTGATTCAAAAATTTCTTCATTTGTGTGGCAAAATAACAGTCCTAGGTTAAGTAAAAGGCAATTACAAAAATCTGAAAAAGATGGTGGTTTAGCTCTACCTAACTTTAGATTTTACTATTGGGCGAATAATATTCGTAACTTAATTTATTGGAAATCAGATTTGGATTCGCCATTGTGCCCACAGTGGGTAAATTTAGAATGCAATGAGGCGCAGGGATATTCTCTATTCTCCGTTCTGGGTTCTTCTCTTTCTGCCGATTTAGTTAAATTCAATAAACAGATATCCAACCCTGTTGTCAAACATACATTACGAATTTGGTTTCAATTTCATAAATTTTTTACTCTGGAAAAACTTTGTTCTTGATAGCCCTATTTTACTTAATTTTTTTTTCAAACCTTCTTTGACAGATCAAGCCTTTAGCATATGGAAAAGGAAAGGTATAAAATGTTTTCGTGATCTCTTCTTTGAAGGTAGTTTGATGTCTTTCGACCAACTTTCCAACAAATTTGAGTTACCTAAATCTAACTTTTTTAGATATTTACAAATTAGAAATTTTTTACATAAAATTCTACCATCCTTCCCCAATTCAACTTCAATGAACTTTTTAGGTATGATTTTTACCTTAAATCCCTATCAGAAGGGATTAGTGGCTTTTATTTATAATATGATTATGAAGATACAACCAGAAATATCAGGTAGAATTAAACAAGAATGGGAAAAAGAACTTCAATATATCAATAGAAAAATGGGAAAAAATTTTACAAATGGTTAATTCTTCTTCTATATGTGCTAAACATGCTTTAATACAATTTAAAATTGTACATAGAGCTCATGTCTAAAGATAAGCTTGCTCGATTCTATTCTCATATTAACCCTCAATGTGACATGTCATTCAGATGTGGCTTCATTGACCCACATGTTTTGGTCATGTCCCGCTTTACATAACTATTGGAAGGACATATTTGCTACCATTTTCTCAATTTGGAATATCGATTTACAACCTCATTTTATTACTGCAATTTTTGGTATACCAAATGAGGATGATAATCAGTTTTCCCCTTCAATTAGACGAATGATTGCTTTTGTAACATTAATGGCCAGAAGGTCTATATTACAAAATTGGAAAGAAGTAAATCCTCCTACCACGTTCCAGTGGTTCTCTCAAACTATTTCTTTTCTGAGCTTGGAAAAAATTAGAAGCACTATTTTTGACTCATCAATTAAATTTGAAGAAACTTGGGGACTGTTCATTCGACATTTTCATATGAATTAATTTGGCCCCTTCCAGACCTTCTCTTTACTTATTCTTGTTCAGGTATGGAGTTCCGGAGTTTTTGGCACTATCATATACAAATAAACTGTTATTATTGCCCATGTTAGTTTAGTTTAGTATTTTTTTAAATATTTTTTGCCTGTATTTTTATAATTTTTTCTTTTTCTTTTGATGATTATTTTTATTTTTTTCATATAATTATTATAGACTTGATAATGTACTATGTTTTTCTGTTGATATTTTAATAGGATATTGTTATCCTACTATTAATTCAATTTCAAGTCTTATGCATTTATAATTATATTATGTTTCTTTTATATATGAAATTCAATAAAAAGATTGAAAAAGAAAAAGAAGTTCATGGCTCCACAATCTCTAAAGCCTTACACAAAATGGGAAAAGTGGCATGAAAGAAGCCCTAGCCAAAAAAAATCATCCTTGCCCATAAAGACTTTGCAAATACTATAAAGAAATGGAAGAAGGTCTTATGGTTGATGACAAAGAAGTGGAACTTTTTGGCCTCAACACCAAGCAGTAAGTGTAGTGTAAATTTAAAACTGCACATCAGCCAGAATACTGAAACATGAGGTAGCATCATATGGTAGAGGTAGCATCATGATATGGGGATGTTTTTCAGCAGCAGGGACTGGAAATTGATGGGGAGATGAATGCTGCTAAATACAGAGAGATCTGAAATAAACACCTGCTAACCTCTGCCAGAAAGCTTAAACTGCAGAGGAAGTTCAACTTTCAGCAGGCTAGCAACCCAAAGCACACTGCTGTGACTTCAAATGAAGAAAATTGATGTTCTTGAGTGGTCCAGTTTAGAGTCCTGACCTTAACCCTCACCTGCCTATCACCTCCTCTTGGTGAACCTCATTCTTCCCCATCTCCAATGGTCCACTCAGCCCTCCTATCGGAATCCTTCTTATCCAGCCCTTTACCTTTTCTAGCTTCACCTATCACCTTCTAGCTGGTCCTCCTTTTTATTCCAGCATCTTTCCCTTTCCAGCCTTGAAAAAGGGTCTTGGCCCAAAAGGTCAACTGTTTATTCAATTCTATAGATGTTGCCTGATCTGCTGAGTTCCTCCACCATTTTGTGTGTGTTAAACTGTGAAAAGCTTTTGTTTGCAAGTCTTCCAGATAGATCATTGCAAACAAATGCAGAATGCAGAGTAAAGTGCTACCATTACAGAAAAAGTGCAAGGACCACGAAAAGGAGGTAGATGGAGAAAAAGAGTTCATCTTTGTCATTTAAGGTCTGTTCAGGAGTCTCATTGCAGAGGGATAAAAGTTGCCAGTCCATGGTTATCAAAGATTGCAGTGGGAACTAGACCAGCTGGAAAAATGAGCTGAAAGTTCCAGATGGAATTTATTGCAGTCAGGTATGAGGTGCTGCACTTTGGGGGAGAAACCAGGATAAGACTTACAGTAGCGTAATGAGGAGTATAATAAAACTGAGGGATCTGGCAATACAGATCCATAATTCCTTCAAAGTGGTGTCATAGGTATAGTGGTGCTAGAAAGTTTGTGAACCCTGTAGAATTTTCTCTACTTCTGCATTAATATGATCACTTCTTCACGTAAGTCCTAGAACTAGGTAAAGAGAACCCAATTAAATAAATAACAAAAAATTACACTTGCTTATTTGTTTGATGAGAAAAATCATCCAATATTACATGTATTTGTTAGAAAAAGTATGTGAATCTCTGGGGTAATGTCTTCTGCAAAAGCTATTTGGAGTCAGGTGTTCCAATCAATGAGATGAAATTGGAGGTGGGGGATGTAGAGGTGCCCTGCCCAGTAAAAAAAAAAGACACACGAAGTCAGGCTACTAACAGCCTGCTCTTATCAAGAAAGATCTATTTATGTGCACCAAGCCTTGATCAAAACAACTTTCTGAGGACATTAGAAGAATTGTAGAGATGCATGAAGCTGGAAAAGGCTACAAAAGCATTTCTAAATACCTGAAGTCCACAGTAAGAATTTATCATCAGGTGGAGGAAACTCAGCACTGTTGCTGCTCTCTCTAGGTTATGGGCATCCTGCAAAGATCACACCAAGAGCACAGGGTGCAATGCTGAAGGAGGTGAAAAAGAACCCAAGGATAACAGCAAAAGACCTGCAAAAATCTCTAGAACTTGCTAAAGTCTCTGTTCATGATTCCACTACAAGAAAAAGAATGGTGTGCATAGAAGGGCACCATGGAAGAAATCACTGCTCTCCAAAAAAAAAACTGTACATCTCAAGTTTGCAAATGACCACCTGGATGTTCTACAATGCTTCTGGGACAATGTTCTGTAGATGGATGAGACAAAAGTTGAACTTTTTGGCAGAAATGCACATTGCTATGTTTGGAGGAAAAAGGGCAATGCACACCAACAGCAAAACCTCATCTCAATTGTGAAGCATGGTGGAAGGAGTATCATGGTTTGGGGCTGCTTTGCTGCCTCAAGGTCTGGACAGCTTGTGATTGTTTTGAGGGGACAATGAATTCAAAATTGTGTCAGTAGAACGTAAGGGTAGCGATCTGTCACTTGAAGCTTAATAGAAGTTGGAAAATGCAACAAGACGATGGTTCAAAAGATGAGAGTACATCATCTTTTATGATTAAAAAAAATAGAAAATTTGTGTTTTGAATGGCTGACTCAAAGTCCTGCCCTTAATCCTATAGAAATATCTTGGAAGGATCTGAAGCAAGCAATTAATGCATGGAAGCCCACCAACATCCCAGAGTTTTGAAGCAGTTTTGAAAAGAGGAATGGGCTAAAATTCCTGCCGATGTGCAGGACTGATCAACAGTTACTGGAAACATTTGGTTGAAGTTATTGTTCTACAAGGGGATCACACCAATTACTGAAAGTAAAGGTTCACATACATTTTCCAACAAATACATGTAATATTGGATCATTACTCTCAATAAATAAATGAACAAGTATGATGTTTTTGTCATATTTTAATTGGATTCTCTATCTAGTTTTAGGACTTACATGAAGATCTGATCACATTTTAAGTCATATTTATGCAAAATAGAGAAAATTCTACAGATTCACAAACTTTCTAGAACCACTGTAGCTGTAGGTAGGGTTGTTAAGAAAGTTTTTGACATATTGTCCTTCATAAATCAAAGTACTGAGTACAGGAGTTGGGATGTAATGTTGCAGTTGTGTAAGATGCTGGTGAGACCTAATTTAGAATATTGTGTTCATTTTGGTCAACTACCAACAGGAAAGATATCAATAAGATTGAAATCATGCAGAGAAAATTTACAAGGATGTTGCCATGACTTAGGATCTGAGTTTATAGGGAAAGGTTAAATAGGTTGAGTGTAGCAGAATGAGGGGAGATTTGATAGATGCATACAAAATTGAGGGGCATAAATAGGATAAATGCAAGCAGGCTTTTTCCACTGACGTTGGGTGAGACCAGAACTAGTGGTCATGGGTAAAGGGTGAAAGGTGAAATATTTGGGGGACCATAAGGGGGAATTTTTTCACTCAGAGAGAGGCGAGAGTGTGGAATGAGCTGCCAAAAGAAGAGGTGGATGCAAGTTTGATTTCTAAATTTAAGAGAAGTTTGGATAGGTACATGAATGGAAGGTGAAGGGGTATGGACTGGATGCAGGAAACTGGGACTAGTCAGATTAATGGTTCAGCACAGACTTGGCTGCAACATTTTATGACCCTAAGATGGTTCACGTTCTCCAGCTTTGTACCTTCTGTCTGACAGAAAGGAAAAGGGAGAATGTAAGGGGTGTGAGGGATCTTTGATAATGTTACTAAGGATAAAGTGTAGTCAGAGTTGATGGAGGCGAGTCTGGTTTTCATAATATAGGGACAGTCACTTAAAATAATTCTGTGTAGAGCCTGCTTCTCACAGAGGGTTGTGAATCTTGGGAATTCTCCACACTGAATATTGTGGAAGCTAGAACATTGAAGGCATTTAAAAAGGAAGATAAACTTTTGAAGGATTGAGGAATTTGTAAAATGAGTGCAGAAGATGTGTTGGGGGCTGGGGTAGATGAGCCATGGCTAAACTGAATGCCAGGCAGACTTGAGGGACCTGGATGCCTTGTTATTCTCCTTTGTTTTTACGCATTTGTGTTTCCCCGAGTGGTCTCCTTCACCATCCCTGTGATGTCTGGTTAGGGTTTTCAAAGGTACAGATAAGTTGCCTTCACCAGGAAATGAGAGTGAAGGTGGAAGAGTGGGGGAAAAGACTAACAGGGTTGAAAAGGGAGCTACAATTTGAATCAGAGCTGATTCATGGAGCAGCAGCACATTCTTCTGCAGTACTTTTACACATTTCATTACAACATTTAAACTTAAACCTATTTAAACTTCTGCCTTGAACTGCAGACAGTACCAACTTTGTATATGTATGCTCCAGGAACAACAATAGACAATAGGTGCAGAAGTAGACCATTCGGCCCTTTGGGCCTGCACCGCCATTGAGATCATGGCTGATCATCTACTATCAATACCCGGTTCCTGCCTTGTCCCCATATCCCTTGATTCCCCTATCCATAAGATACCTATCTAGCTCCTTCCTGAACGCATCCAGAGAATTGGCCTCCACTGCCTTCCGAGGCAGTGCATTCCAGACCCCCACAACTCTCTGGGAGAAGAAGTTTTTCCTTAACTCTGTCCTAAATGACCTACCCCTTATTCTCAAACCATGCCCTCTGGTACTGGACTCTCCCAGCATCTGGAACTTATTTCCTGCCTCTATCTTGTCCAATCCCTTAATAATCTTATATGTTGCAATCAGATCCCCTCTCAATCTCCTTAATTCCAGCATGTACAAGCTCAGTCTCTCTAACCTCTCTGCATAAGACAGTCCGGACATCCCAGGAATTAACCTTGTGAATCTATGCTGCACTTCCTCTACAGCCAGGATGTCCTGCTTTAACCCTGGAGACCAAAACTGTACACAATATTCCAGATGTGGTCTCACCAGGGCCCTGTACAAATGCAAAAGGATTTCCTTGCTCTTGTTCTTGATTCCCTTTGTAATAAAGGCCAACATTCCATTAGCTTTTTTCACTGCCTGCTGCACTTGCTCATTCACCTTCAGTGACTGATGAACAAGGACTCTTAGATCTCTTTGTATTTCTCCCTTACTTAACTCTACACCGTTCAGATAATACTCTGCCTTCCTGTTCTTACTCCCAAAGTGGATAACCTCACACTTATTCATAATTAAACGTCATCTGCCAAGTATCTGCCCACTCACCCAGCCTATCCAAGTCACCCTGAATTCTCCTAACATCCTCATCACATGTCACACTGCCACCCAGCTTAGTATCATCAGCAAACTTGCTGATGTTATTCACAATGCCTTCATCTAAATCGTTGATGTAAATCGTAAACAGCTGTGGTCCCAATACCGAGCCCTGTGGCACTCCACTAGTCATTACCTGCCATTCCGAGAAACATCCATTCACCGTTACCCTTTGTTTTCTATCTGCCAACCAGTTTTCTATCCATGTCAATATCTACCCCCAAATGCCATGAGCTCTGATTTTACCCACCAATCTCCTATGTGGGACCTTATCAAATGCCTTCTGAAAATCGAGGTACATTACATCCATTGGATCTCCCTTGTCTAATTTCCTGGTTACATCCTCGAAAAACTCCAATAGATTAATCAAGCATGGTTTGCCCTTGGTAAATCCATGCTGGCTTGGCCCAATCCTATCACTGCTATCTAGATATGCCACTATTTCATCTTTAATAATGGACTCTAGCATCTTCCCCACTACTGATGTTAGGCTGACAGGACGATAGTTCTCTGTTTTCTCCCTCCCTCCTTTCTTAAAAAGTGGGATAACATTAGTCATTCTCCAATCCTCAGGAACTGATCCTGAATCTAAGGAACATTGGAAAATGATTACCAATGCATCCCCAATTTCCAGAGCCACCTCCTTTAGTACCCTAGGATGCAGACCATCTGGACCTGGGGATTTGTCAGCCTTCAGTCCCATTAGTCTACTCAACACCGTTTCCTTCCTAATGTCAATCTGTTTCATTTCCTCTGTTACCCTATGTCCTTGGCCCTTCGATACATCTGGGAGATTGCTTGTGTCTTCCCTAGTGAAGACTGATCTAAAGTAATTATTAAATTCTTCTGCCATTTCTCTGTTTCCCATAACAATTTCACCCAATTTATTCTTTAAGGGCCCAACATTGTTCTTAACTATCTTCGTTCTCTTCACATACCTAAAAAAGCTTTTGCTATCCTCCTTTATATTCCTGGCTAGCTTGCGTTCGTACCTCATTTTTTATCCCCGTATTGCCTTTTTAGTTAAGTTCTGTTGTCCCTTAAAAATTTCCCAATCATCTGTCCTCCCACTAACCTTAGCTCTGTCATACTTCCTTTTTTTTTAAATGCTATGCAATCTCTGACTTCCTTTGTCAACCACTGTGGCCCCTTTCCCCCCTTTGAATCCATCCTTCTCCAGGGGATGCATTAAAATATCACCTCTGTTTTGAATGTTACTTTAAAGTAACATGGACTCCAAGTAAGTGTAATTAGATTACACAAAAGAGGTAAAATGATCCTCATTGATTTTATCAATACTTGATATTATTCCTTATTTCCTTGCCCTTTGAGGCCATTCTGCCTACCAGAACTATGCAAGGTACTCAGATTAATGAGACTCTCGTCATAATAAAATGTACTAAATGCACAAGAATGAGCAGCTGAATCATTAGTCAGCTGTGATTCACAATCAGAAATATTATCATTTACTTCTGTGACTTGAAATTTGTTGTTTTACAGCAGCAGATTAGTGCAAAGACAATTACTATAGGTTACAAAATAAACAAAAATTTCAATTGTGAAATTGGCCCTTTCAGCACATTTTGTCATTCCCAATACTTGTTTGCCAGTAATTTATTTTCAGCCACACGTCGATCAATTCTCCTATCACCCACCAACATGAGGGGTGATTTACAGTGCCCAATTAATCTCCCCATCTGCACTTCTTTGGCAAGTGAGTGAAAACCAGAGCAATTGGGAGAAATCACAGAGAGAATGTTCTAACTTCACACAAACAACAAGTGAGGTCAGAACTGAACACAGGCCACTGGGGCTGAGAGGCCATAGCATTATCTGCTGCACCACTGTGCTATCCCTCGTGAGTGAGAAGGATCAAGAGCAAATCACTAGCTTGAGCTGGCATTGTAACTGAAGGGAGAACAAAGCCAGAGTCTGGGAAATTCAATTGAAGATGGAATCTCCAGTCTGATAATGACCCAAAAGAATTTTAAATTAAGCTGCTGACGTAGAAGCTGCCAAGAAATACTCCTGATGAAGGGTCTCGGCCCAAAATGTCATCTCTCTATTTCCTTCCATATACTTTGCCTGGCCTGCTGAGTTCCTCCAGCATTTTGTGTGTTATTCTGGATTTCCAGTATTTGTAGAATCTCTTGTGTTTAAGTAATATTTCCTTGGCTTCTTTGGATTTAGCATTGTCACTAGGGGTAAATGTTCCCAGATAAAGGCTCATTAATGAGCTGTCTCAGAAAATGTTTTACAACCTCGTTGTCTAGAAATGCTCTCTTGGGCACAATTGATATTTCTATGTTATTTTTGGATGGTTAAGTTTGTATTGTTTTAATTTATTTTTGGTTGTGTTTCATAGACTTAATTTTCTTTTACAGTGGTGATTTTGGAGCAGTATAGCAGTTAGCTATACTACAACTCAAGGCATTGGAGTTTGGAGTTCAAATCTGCCGCTGCCTGTAAGAAGTTTGTATGTTCTTCCCATGAGCACATGGTTTTCTACTTGGTGATCTGGTTTTCTTCCACATTCCAAAGATGTACCAGTTAGTAGGTTAACTGGTCATTGCAAACTGTCTTGTAACTAGCTGAGGGATAAATAGGTGGGTTGCTGGGTGATACCACTCATTAGGCTGGAAGGGCTTGCCCTATGCTGTATCACTAAATAAATATACAGTTAATCACCAAATCAAATCTCTAGAGATGGTTAAACATAGTAAATAAAGTATCACTCTTATAAAACAAGACACAACTTACTAGCGTAATGAGGCACGTTAGGTGCAGTGTGGAAAAGTCGGTGGATCCCGTGCCCACAATAACTTCGAACTACTGAAAAGCCATTCGCATGTGCGTGTTTCTGTATAATATTGCCCAACTCCCTGTACCGAACACCCGGCTTTACTGCAAGGAAAAGTAAAGAATGTTTATTCCAATCGAATGACTTAAAAATAGTTCAAACCAACACTTGATTGATTGAAATTCTTATAGATCACAGATTTTTGAATAACCAGATCTAGTGTATGAAACATAAAGCAACACAAGCTGCTGTACTGCATGTTACATGATTTGAATAGTGTAAAGAGTCTTTGAAGACTGTGACCTACAGGGAAACAAAACTTTTGGTCTATAGAGCAGTCATTCTTCCTACATTACCATATGGAGCTGAATCATGAACCACCTTTAGTACAGACCTGAAAGCCCTGGAACAATACCATAAAGAACCTTATGAAAAATTTTGAGGATCAGCTGGAAGGTCAGATGTACTAACACTGCTGTACTGGAGAAGGCCACCACAATAAAGCAATATTAAATCTGACAGATAGGTTATGTCATTCAGATGCCTAACTCATGTCTCCCCAAAAAGATTCTTTACTCCCAGTGAGGAAGGTCAGCGAGCCCTTGGTAAGGAAAGGCTTTGAAGATGATATCAAAATCAGCCTGAAGAAATTCAACATTACATCTAAAAACTGGGAAGACATTGCACTCAGCAGATTCAGCTGGAGGAAATCTGTTCAAGAGGGAGATGTGCTACATGACAGTGACCTCTGCTGTGTCACAGAGAACAAGCAGCAGCTGTGAAATGAGATAATGAAGAACTAAAAGACCCAACCATGAACCACAGCCGTCACTCACTCGTGTCCACACTGCACCAGAATATGTGGATCCATGATAGGCCTCTACAGCCATTTGAAGACCCACCAAAAGACCATCCCTTAGGTGAACATGGTAACCTGCCTCAAAGACTATTGTCCAGCATCACTTACATCCCCTGTGATGAAGTGTTTTGAGAGGTTGGTGATGAAACACATCAACTCCGGCCTGAGAAGCAACTTGGATCCACTGCAATTTGTTTACTGTCACAACAGGTCCACATCAAATGTCATTTTCTTGGCTCATCACTCAACCCTGGATCATCTCAACTGCAAAGAGGCATACACCAAACTGCTCTTTATCAACTACAACTAGTCAAATCTATCATCCCCTCAAAACTAATTAACAGCTTCAAGACCTTGGCCTCAATACCTCCTTGTGCAATTGGATCCTCGATTTCCTCACTTGCAGACCCCAGTCTGTTCCGATTGGCAACAGCATCTCCTCCACAATTTCCATCAGCACAGTTGCACCATTAGTCTGTGTGCTTGCTCCCCTGATCTACTCCCTTTATACTTATAACTGTGAAGCTAAGCAAAGCTCCAATTGTTTGCTGATGACACCATTGTTGCTGGCAAAATCGAATGTGGTGTTGAATTGACATATGGGAGGGAGACTAAAAATCTGGCTGAGACATACCACAACAACCACCTCTTACTCAATGTCAGCAAGACCAAGGAGCTGATTACTGATTTCAAGAGAAGGAAACTGAAGGTCCATGGGCCAGTCTTCATCAGAGGAATCAGAGTTGGAGAGAATCATTATCATTTCCGAGGACCTGTCCTGGGCCCAGCAATTAGTGCAATTATGAAGAAAGCACGGCAGCATCTCTACTTTCTTAGGAGTTTGCAAAGACTTGACATGACATCTAAAACTTTGACAAACTTCTATAGATGTATGGCGGAGATTATATTGACTGTTTGCATCGCAGCCTAGTATGGAAGCACCAATGCCCTTGAACAGAAAATCCTACAAAAAGTAGTGGCCCAGTCCATCACAGGTAAACCCTCCCCTCCACGCAGTAAAATGGTATGTATCATCAGGGACCCCACCACCCAAGTCATGCTCTCTTTTCATTGCTGCTATGAAGAATGAGGCACACAAGCATCAGGACCGACACCACCAGGCTCAGGGACAGTTATAATCCCTCCACAATCAGTCTCTTGAACCAGAGGGAATAACTTCACTTGCCTCATCACCAAGCTGTTCCTACAATCTATGGACTCACTTTCAAGGCTTCTTCATCTCGTTCTCAATATTTATTGCTTATTTATTTATTATTTGTTTTTTTTTCTCTTTTGTACTTGCCCAGTTTGTTTTTTTGAATATTGGTTGTTTGTCCACTCTTTCCAGTGCAGTCTTTCATTGATTCTATTATGACTCTTGGAATTACTGAATATGCATGCAAGAAACTGAATTTCAGGGTTCCATATGGTGACATAGATGTACATTGATAATAAATTTACTTTGACCTTTGAGAACATTTTACTCAATTTGAGTGTTTGCACTACTGAAGAACACAGTGATAACTCTACTGAACCAATTAATGTAGAAGTATAGCTTTCAAGAAAAACATGAACAGTTACAGTTTCAAAGGAAAAAGCTGGTAAATTCTTCATCATTTCATAGGTTATAGAAAAATAAATCAAATATCCATGCTCTGGTCAGACAAAAGGCCATATTATCTGTAATAGTACAGATAGTTTTTCTGTAAGCTTCCTCTGGTCTAGTGTCAATGGCTGTGCTACAACTTGCAGGGTTCCAATGCTTGGACGGATTATGGTATAGCAGGTTGATTTCTTATTGAGCTTCAGTTAACTCCATCTTGACATTGTACTTTGTGTCACAATCAGTGACTGTGTCCCTAGTTGCTGAACTGTGAATTTAATTGGATGTGATAATTCTACCAAGCATTACACCCTTGTGGGAAGAATTCATTGGGACTTTCTCGATTTGAGATTGGCTAGTTAATCAAGACAGCCTGTTTTAAATTATGTTATGTTCTTGTGAGATAGCATATCTACAGCGTGGCTGTGGTGAGCTAATGATTGCAGGCACCTGCTGATGCTGATAAGTGTCCCAGTGACAATTCTCAAATGATAGCAAAATTGGATACTGTCAAATGTGCATTGATGCACATTTAGAAAGTTGTTGCTTGAAGGGGTTGATTGTCAGCTCCCCATGACTCAGCCATTTCCAGCTTTGACTGACTATTAATCTTATGCTTTCGCATGAGATTCTGCAGTCAGGGATAGATAAGTTAGAGGCAGGAAAGTTTTTTCCACTGGTAGATGAGATTAGAAACTAGGGGGATATAGCCTCAAGATTCGGAGGAGTAGATTTAGGACGGTGATGAGGAGGAACTGCTCTTCCTAGAGAGAGGTGAATCTGTGGAATTCTTTGCCCAATGAAGCAGTGGTGGCTACCTCAGTAAATATACTTAAGAGAGTTTGGATAGATTTTTGCATAGTAGGGGAATTAAGGGTGATGGGGAAAAGGCAGTTAGGTGGAGTTGAGTCCATGGTCAGATCAGTCATGATCTTATTGAATGGTGGAGCAGGCTTGACAGGCCAGATGGCCTACTCCAGCTCCTATTTCTTTAATTCTTATCTGTATGTCCTGGTCTGATCCAGCATAATTCCTTAAAGTTTTTGGCTTAGCTTAGAAGCTTTTGGAGGTCATTTGGGGTGCCAAAGTAGTGTAGCAGTTTGTGCAACACCAGTACAGCTCAGGACATTGGAATTTGGGATCAATTGCAGCATCCTCTGTAAGCAAGTTTATATGTTTCTTCGTGTGTGCACATGGGTTTCCTCTGGGTGCTCCAGTTTCCTCCCTCAGTCCAAAGACGTACAGGTTAGTAGGCAAATCGGGTGCTGTAGATCATCCCATGATTAGGCTAGGGTTAAATCGGCACAGCTTAAAAGGCCAGAAGGGCTCATTCTGTGCTGTATCACTAAATAAATAAGAATAAAACTAAACTTTTTTGGATGAGTGATATGGTGAAGTGTTGAAGCAAAAGTCCTCTCTTGACTTGGCATATCCTAGCCTCTCAAACTCTCTCAGTAAGGTCATGTTTATTGTTTAGTGAGGTGAGGTACAATATAAAAACTTGCTTATAGCAGCACAACAAGCAACCCATAAAATATAAATTATACATAAATTACACAAGGCAATGAAGAGAAAATAAAGACTATGCAAAAATAAGACACTTGTCCATCAGAAATAGGCATACACCTAGATGAATGATTTTGACCAGAAACACCAGTTGCCCATTTCCCTCCATAGATGCTGCCTGACCAACTGAGCTCCTCCAATGCTTTGAGTGTTGCTACTATCATAGACAAGTCCATGGTGGTGCAAGGGGTGCTCCATTGTGCCCCATTGCTGATGTAGAATTAGGGTTTTGCAATGTCAATTCAAGAACAAGATGGGTTTGGGAAATAGCTACTCCTGAACCTGGTGAGATGGGGCTTTAGTCTCCTGTAACCCCTACCCAAGGCTATTAGTGAGAAGGTGGCATGATTGGATTGTGGGGATCCTTGATATTAGGTGCTGCTTTCTTGAGCAACTTCACACTCTATGGCTAAACCACTGTCATAAGTGGTCACAAACTTCAAGACACCATTTTAGACAGATCATGAGGTAAATAAAATAATTAAAGGACAAATATAGAACCTTGTTGGAGCCTATTACTCAGAGTTCCTTATCTTCCAAGTGAGAATTGGTTGTTGAGAAAAGTGGATTTTCCTCTGCAAGATATAACAGTGGGCAGTCACTTGAACAGTCCATGAGTATCAACCTGGAGTAGGATGCTTAGTACTAAGCACTGGGTATGACTGTTCCAGGTAGCCTCTTACTCCTGAAGGTTGGTTGGTTTAATAATGAGTGCTGGTCAATGGAATAGCAGGCTCTGCAGGATTCGTCTGGAGAGAAAAGTAAGGACATAGGGCATTTGGCAACAGGTAAGCAACACATAGAAATTTCTACTGCTTTTTTTGATGGAGTTGGAGGAAGGAGTCTTTCAAAAAAAAAAATGTAAAATTTACTAGAAGCTAACATATCAGAAAAGAAAGACTTCTAAGAATTCTGCATAAATGTTGTCCAGACCTACAACATAACTAGATTGCATAGTTAACAATGCAAGAGCAGTGGAGGAGTGGGGGAATCTGGTAGTTGTTTTTAAGATGGTGAAAGGTTGTAGTAAAAACAGAAGAAAGAAAATGGGTAAAGTTTGTCAGTTGGGCAGAAAATTTACAGCCATTTTTAGCCAGCATCAACTCTCAAAAGGTATTCATGAGAAACCATTTTACCTAGCGAAATAAAGGTAGAGAGAATAAATGTGGAATATTCATAACAAATGACAGAGAATAATGCTCATAAATTGTGGATTAAGTGCAGCAAAACATCTGCATAGGCTGGGTAGGCCAGAAGACCCATTTTTAATTTATCACATTCAGATTCTGGGCTACTGAGTAAAGTTATTAAGGATACTATAATTAAGAAGCATGCCTTACATATATTCTACTTCCACACTGCACCCATTATTGGTTGATGACAGAACCATTCTGTGCCATTTCCTCACCTGCATCTATAGCCTGCATTAGGCATTCATACGTTGTCTGCACCAACTTCTTCGATCCTTCATCAACATCACCCACAAAAAATGTCTCATTTAAATCACCATGGAAACCATTGTAGTAGACTGTAATATCAACTGCAAAAGGAAAAAAAAAATCAGCTACATAATTAAATTCTGAAGAGCTATCATTTGGTACATTTATAGCAAATCATAATTTCATATAATGACTGCAAATCCAGCATTTGAATATGTAGCTCCTTTGGTAAATGGTCCATTTCAGGACAAGGCTGAATCTTCCATTATCAATGCAGAGTTCTTGGGTAATGAGTCACAGTAAGTATACTGCGGGGTGGGTGACTAAATACTTTTAGGATAAAAGTATTTAGTCTTTAGTCTTAGAGCATCTTTAATAAGGAAAAGCACAGAATTTGGTGATGGGCGTAAATTAGACAACCAATGACATAGTCACTAATGGTGAAACAATGGCAAGATGTTGGAGTTCACACAATGCAAAGACCTCTTTAGTGAAACAGATAGGTGACGCCAAGCTTCACTGTAGTAGCAAGGCTTTGAACATTGGAATGGTCAAGTCAGAAATTAAGCACAACACAGATAGGGATTTAGCAGTAGATGGGAGTGAAGCAGTAGTGATATTGAAAAGACACAAGGAGTCATGTGAGGGTGAGGTTTTAGGTTTGGATGTTTAACGCATTTAAATAGGACATACTAGGGGGAATTTCTTATCTTTACTATTTATGCTCCATTGGACTGTAGATACTCAGTCATCCAGTACATTCAAGATAGAGAATGGTAGTTTTTGTGCAGACTAGTATTTGGAAATCAGATGAAAGAAGATGGGTAGGTTAGAGGATCTGCTAAGATCTTACCAAATGGAAGTCCTTGCTCTATCTGCCACTTGGCCAACACTGCTCCTATTTTGTCCTGACTTTAGAACTGAGGATTCACTTGAGAATATTACCAAGGGAAGCAAAGAGGCACTATGCTTGCCTGTTATAATGCCACAATTTTCTGCATCAATACTTACTGTTAACAATATCACCATCCTGTAATAGTCGTGCATCTGGAATTCCATGGCAGATCACCTCATTAACTGAGGTACAGCATGACTTTGGAAAATTGTAATAATTGAGTGGTGATGGATAACAGTTTCTTGCCAAGCAGGCCTAAATAAATCAAAGTGCCCGTGATTAGCTTTTTTGAATCAAAGTGTAATTGTGCTGCTGATATACAGTTTAAAATGCCAGACTTCACATAGCAATTAAGGATAGTTATCTCTTTCTTCAGACTGCTTTGATGATCAAAAATAAGACATTTTATGATAATCCAATGATGTGGATAAAATGAATGGTAAAGCCAAAAACTGCACATGCTGGAAATCAGAAATAAAAGCAACTACTATAAATATTCGTATGCAAGAAACGTTTCAATTCTGACGAAACAGGCGATGAAGTGCCTAAGATTTAACTCTGTCTCTCTCCCTCCAAAGATGCTGCTGACCTGCCGAATATTTTCTACACATTGTTCTAGTGTCTTGGTTGACATGGACTGATGTTTCTCAACCTTTTTTATCAGCTGGCTAATTTTCTAAACTCCCCTAAGATCCCAACCATTTTTGTCAATTTTTTTTACTGCTAGATTTGTGCATGAAAACCTGAATTTAAGTGAAAATTATACACCATGTGTGCATTGTTAAATTAACTGAAACTCCCCCCCACCACCCCCATTGCATGGTAAAGCAACCATTGACAGGCAATTGAGCATGCATGATCATTTATTTTAAAATGTAGACTCTCTCTCTGGCAGAGCTGGGGAGTATTTTATACTTATCCACACTCCATGCCAAAGTAAACTTCAAATGCCAGGACAATTTTATTTTTTCAAAAACATAATGAAAGATATCCAATTAAGACCAAGCTCTCATCTCTTGGACACATATACACATGGATTGGTAACAGGAACTCCTGCCCACTGCCTCCCTCGCTGCATCTCTTTTCTTCCCACACGGGGGTTACGCACTGATCTCCAGTTCCCAGTACTGACTTGCACACCAAGCTCACTTTCCTGACCCTCAGATTTAGCCACACACCTACCCATGTTCCTGAGCCCTGAACCTACCATATCTCCTTTCAAATTGCACAATTAAACTTGACTCAAAATATTTCTTATAATTTATATTTAAAGACAAAATGACTGACTACTTATAGAATTTTGATTTATCAGAGTAAACCTGGGTATGTATCTAGATATAAGGATTTATTTATTTACTGATTGATTGATTTACTGATTGAGTGTTAAGTAGTCCCATCCGGCCATTCGAGCCATGCTGCCCAGCAATACTCCGATTTAATCCCAAACCTAATCACGGGACAATTTATAAAGACAAATTAACCTATTATCAACCGTTATGTCTTTGGATTTTGGGAGGAAACCCATGTGGTCACGAGAACATACAAACTCCTTACAGGCAGCAGCAGGAATTGAACCTGGGTCACCTGTACTGTAAGGCATTGTGCTAACCACTAAGTTACCGAGCTATATCCAGTCAACTCTTTTCCAAAGAAACAAACTCAACTAATCAATATTTTAATATTTATGTGAATACAAAGTCAGTATTACAGGTCCAAACGAAGGACCAAAATTTAAGTTCAATGATCTTAAAGCAACTTATTAGGCTGATTAGAATAGTTATGAAGAAGACAAGTTACGATTCATAATTAAAGTCTATGGGCATCCACTCACAAGAGAGAACTATTCCCCCACATTTACCAGCAGAATAAAGATCAGTGGCACACAATATAGACTGCAGCAGAATATATTAAGAGGCACTTTGCTCAATGGTTAAATTTTAAAACATAAAGCAAATATTTTGCTAAAGAAGGGTTATAAAAAGGAGCCAAGGTAAAGGGAATAAGATTTCAGATTAACCATAAAATCATAGAAATGGAAGACTCAATTGTCTGCTCCTCTCTCAATACTTCCAAAACTATTAGTGGCAGTCTAAAGGTTACAATTCCCTTCAGAAGGGCCCTCTCACACACCATTCTATCAGATGTTTATCCTCTAAATATATTGAACAATGTAAGTGTTGTATGGCTGCCTCATACCAAATTATCAAAAAACAGAATCAGAATTTTTGAATTACTTGCAGCTTTACACAACCGTGTCAATGTGGGTGTTTAAGAATAATACTATTAAAGATTAACGCTGACATCGTATTTCAAGTGGGTGTTCACGTGAACGAAATCTGCCCACTAAGCATGATGACGTGGGTAGCACCACACTAACTATCGATAAGAACGTTCTTTATGCATAGTTCTATTGTACTACAGCCTATTTACAAACCGTAGCTCCACACCCACCTAGATGGTTCAGAAGATTTTGTACACAAAAGATTAAAACATCAATACACTGTTACCTTATGCACTTTATCCAAGTATTAAACAGGAGATTAAATACAAGTATATCTTTCCAAAAGGAGTGGAACACTGAAGATGCCAATAGTGACATTAGAATCAGAGAAAAATACAGCACAAACAGGCCCTTTGGCCCATCTAGTTTCTGTCAAAACATTTAAAATGCTTACTCCCATTGATCTGCACTCAGACCATACCCCAACCATCCATGTAACTATACAAATCTCTTAAAACGTTGAAATTGAGCTTGCATGAATCACTTGCACTGGCAGCTCCTTCAATACTCACAACCCCAAGTGAGGTAGTTTGCCCTCATGAACCCTTTCAATTTTTCACTTTTCACCCTTAACCCACAATGACCTTTAGTTGTAGTCATACCGGCAGAAAAATGGAAACGTAAGGAAATCTGCAGATGCTGTAAATTCAAGCAACACACACAAGCTGCTGGTGGAACGCAGCAGGCCAGGCAGCATCTATAGGAAGAAGGCCCAAAATGTCCACTGTACTTCTTCCTATAGATGCTGCCTGGCCTGCTGCATTCCACCAGCATTTTACGTGTGTTTTTCACTGGAAAAAGCCTGTTTGTATTTACCCTATCTATACCACTCAATTTTCTATATCTCTATCAAATCTCTCCTCATTTTTTTACGTTCCAAGGAATAAAGTCCTAACCTATTTAATCTTTCCTTATAACTCCTACTTCCTTTGTTTTTATCAGAACAAAGCTTGCTCTCAAGTATTGACTGAAATGCAAGGCCTATGGGAAAAAAAACTCAAGATATTAACAGACAAGAGTTAGGACAAAAGTTAGTGCAATTTTGGCCACTTTCTATATTTTTACCAAACATAAAAACTCTATACCATATGAACAGCACGATCAATTTCTTCAGTTGTTACCCCTGATCGAACCATCATCGAAGCAACATCTAGAACCTCTCGGGCAAGCTGCAACAGAAAGAAAATAAGTGAATTCCAACAGCACAAAAGCCCCACTAAGCCTCTTTGATGCTTTACTGCTTTAAGGCTCTAGTATATATGAAGTAGTGTGTAGAACTAGCCCACCTGATTCTTGCTTAGTATCACATATTAACTAACATTAATTTTTATGGAAAAAAAATTATTTACTGATTAACCATGAGCTTATGATATGCCAACATATATGCCATTTTATCTGATTTAGCTTTGGTAATGTAGAAACATGAACTGCCGAAAGGTCTCAGCCCGAAACGTTGACTGTACTCTTTTCCATAGATGCTGCCTGGCCTGCTGAGTTCCTCCAGCATTTTGTGTGCATTGATTGGATTTCCAGCATCTGCAGATTTCTCATTTGTGAAACAAGAACTGAAGTAACTCTTACACAACAACTTCGAAAAAATTCACATAACTCTAAAAACAATTTATCTGGGAGTTTCCATCTGCAGCAGCTTTCAAATAGGTGGACAGATTTAACAGGAGTAAAATTTGAAAATAACACGCATTGGCACAAAGACCACGAGGACAAAGTCAAAGACACTAACGTCTCTTGGAAGGGGTGCCCTGCACATTGAGTGTCTGCATCTGGCTGCCATAATCAAAGTGAGGTTTCCAACGCTGGCTCAACCCTCTGAAGCTTTCAAAATCCCTCCTAAAACACTGATTCTCTGATCTTCTCTTCTCCTTTATCGTTACTACTTTGATCTAGCTTTTCACCACCCAATGGCTTCTTAAGTAATTTAGTATCAAGTATTTTTAATAACATTTCCATTAATAGCCTTGGGCCCAATACAAAGTTAAAACTGCAAAAAAAAAATGCTAGTGTAGTCCCTCAAACTCTAGTTGAAGCACTTTACAACCCCTCATTGTGTAATGTGAAGAATGCCAGCAGAGCATTAGACAATTAACTCAAATAGAGGATTCCACAAAACAGTGACCTTACATGAATATATATTCTGAGTTAGAATTGAAGGACTGAATGGGACAGTGTAGTAATTATTCTGGAACACAAAAATCATGAAACTTCACAACTTACTCGACATACTACCCGCATTGCTTCTATGTCTTCTGGAGGTAAAATTTTGATTTGAGATGTTCCCTTTAAGGACTGCTCAGATTCAGAAACACCTTGAAAGATAGAGGGAACACAAATTAATATACATTCCAATAGACCCACTTTCATACCGCACACTAGCTTAAATAGTGTTCAAGGTTAGGCTGAGTGGAAAGCTGTAATGAAGATAAGAGAAACTGTTTTCAAACCCACTGCCAAGGCCACTTAAAAATGTAAACAAGCCACTGTTTTAATTTCTAGAGCATTAATGGAAACAGAATCTTTGTATGACCATGATTGGTGAATTGTGCATACTGCTGGTTGTCACATTATAGAAAGGATAGAGAGAGGTATTGGGGAAGATTTACAGAGGTTTACAGAGGTATAACTGTTAATAAAACACAGCATATTCTCAAAGTTTAAAATACATTTATTTTCAGAGTATGTATACATTATACAACCTTGAGATTCTTCTCAACAGACAACCACAAAACTAATAAACCCAAAAGAAAAAAAGATGATCAAACACCCAAAGTGCAGGAAAAAAACAGTGTAAACAATAAACACAAGCAAACAGCATTCTAAACTGAAGTCCACAAAGAGAGTCCACTCACAGATCCTTAGCTCAGCGTAAAGTGGAGTAGCAAGCCCCAACACTCTGACCTTTTCAATTGGACTGGTGCCTAAACACTACGTTCACTCACTTCGATACTTTCTGGGGACAGACCCAACCACCTCAATTTGGTTTTCAACTTTTCCAGTACTCAACCTTTCCAGTTCAGTCCAGTGCATAAATCGTGGTCCAAACATTAGGTTCAGTTGCTTTGGTACACTCTGGGGCCTGGACTCGGTCACCTCCATTTGGCCTGGCAAATCAATCGAACCTTGGGATTTCTTCGCTCTAGGTGACAGACCCACTGCCTTTCTTGGTTCTGCCACACTGCATTGTGTCAAAATTCAAAGGGAAGTTACTGGCTATTGTTTGCAATTAATGTTTACCAGAAAAAGAGTGATCAACAAAGAGCTTTGTTGCTTTCCTTGTTTCATTGACTACCAGCCAAAAATTGCTGAGATTCACCAGCGATATCTTAAACAGGAAGGTTTTAAGTTTTTCTCTAACCTGACAAGAGACAGAGAGCTCTGGGATGCAGATTTGGTTGGGTGTCCTTTGAATAACTTGCAAAGGGCTGGCAAACATGTAGAGAAGAAATGATGAAAGTTAACATAATTCTATTATTTATCCCTGGTGGATCTGAACACAAAAAATAGAAAATTCTAGAAATACTCAGCAGAGCAGGCAATTCCTGTGGAAAGAGAAACAGGGTTAAAACTTCAGGTCAAAGATCATTTTTCAGAACTCTGAAATAACTGGATTAGAAAGTTCTTTGATAAGGAAGGAGTTAGGTTTGCATCCATTGTCATTTGGAAGAGAATGGTTCTTGAATTGAAACAAAGCCTATAGAGATCTCAGTAGGTTGAATGTGGAGAAATGTTTCCTCTCATAGGAAAAACCACATATTGGGGTCACTACTTAAAAATAAGGGATCACTCATTTCAGACAGAAATTAGCGATTTCTTCTCTCTCGGAAGTTAAAGACAGTGCACAGAAATAAGTACTTCAACTCGTTACATCTATGTTGACCAAAAAGTATCCATTTACACAATTCTGCTCTAATCACACTTTATTCTCCCCACATTCTGAACAACTTCCCCTACATTCTATAACTCAATTATACACCAGCAGCAATTTCATGAGGCCAATTAACCACCAACTAGCACATGTTTGGGATGCAAGAGAAAACTGAAGCACAAAGAGAAAATCCACACATTCACTAGTTAAACATGCAAACTACACACACACACACACACACACACACACACACACACACACACACAGAAGTCAGTTCGCTGGAACTGAGGCAGCAGTTCTACCAGACACTCCACTCTAACACTATTATAAGAAGGGTCCAGAGCAGAATCTTTGGAATTTTTTTTCTTCAAAGGTCAGTGCTGGCCAAGTCTTTGGAATAGTTATTAAACACAAGGGGAAGACAGTTTATCTGAGGTTGAAAGGGTCGTGGAGTTGAGGTTACAATCAGAAGGGGTAAGGAAGAGCAGGCTTGAAAGGGGAGCACCCTGCTTCTACTCTTCATTGATATACTACAGCCAAGGACAGTTTACTGTTGGAAAATGCAGAAGGACAATTTAAGGAAAGTTAAAATTTCTGGAATTGGACATTAAAATATTTCAACACCTGAGGAAGACCAAAATTAAGAATCACATGTATTATAATGACAATACCTCACTTTACATGGAATTTAGAACACTTTTACCAACAGAGCATGAAGGATGCACTGAGGCAAAAAGCAAAGATTCATTTAAGGCTTGATACGGCTGACAAGGGAAAAGAAATTTTAAAATTACGCTTCTCCAGTGAGGTGGTATCGTGTGGAAGTTTAAAGCTGAGCATAGATCAAAACGGTTCTCACCCAACACAAATTGCTTCACTACAATATTTGGCAAAAAAAAAACTTCTGGAAGAACTCACGGGGTCACACAGCAACTCTGAAGGTAAAGGGGCAATTGACATTTTGGATCCAGACACTTCATCAGAAACATCAACCTCCACAGATGTTGCTTGACCCACTGAGCTCTTCCAACAGTTTGTCTTTAACTCCAGATTCCAGTACCTGCACTACAATTTTCACCCTAACCTGTTCATCTGAACAATTGTTGTTACTGAGCCGTGATACACAAAATCTTCGGCTCAAGGTAAAATCTGTAACCTTAATTAGAAGCGAAGCACACCAAAAAACTCTGAACAACTGTAGGATTCAGTCAAAGCAAGGTCTCATACAAATATTCACATATGATAGTGGCAAATGAATATCAGAATACCTAATGGATGATCAGCATAATCAGGTCCCTGGATATAACTGGGAACAGATCTCATGGGAGTCTATGAAGAACAAAATGCAAAACATTAGAGGTTCTTATAATTTTGAAAATGCTTACAAAAATTTTCTTTAACCAAAATGCTTCCAATGCTATCAAGAATAAAATGGAGTCCAGAACAACTGAATATTACCTGGAAAATTATATGAGACTGGCTGGATTGATGTGGAAAAGCATATCAAAGCATAGATATTTACTATATTATATCATACTCTCTCTCTCTCTCTTTAGGACATTAGGAGGAGGAAACTGGAAGTCCATGAGCCAGTCCTCCAGGGGATCAGAGGTGTAGAGGGCCAACAAATTCCTCGAGGTTATCATTTCCTGAGTCCAGCACGTGTGCCATTACAGAGAAAGCAGAGCAGCACCTCCACTTTCTTAGAAGTTTGTGAAGATTCAGCATGTCATCTCTATGGATGTATGAGAGGTTGCATCTGGGAAACACAAATGCCTTCTTACAGAAATGCCCACAAAAAGTAGTGGATATGGCCCAGTCCATCATAGATAAAGCCCTCCCCACCAGTGAACATATCTACATGGAGCATTGTCACAGGACACCTAGCACCTAGGCCATGCTCATTTCTCACTGCTGCCATTAGGAAGGTGGTACAGGAGTCTCAGGACCCACACCAACAGGTTCAGGAACAGTTATTACCCCTCAATCAACAGGCTCTTAAACCAGAGGGGCTTAATTTCACTCAACTTCACTTACCCCATCATCGAACTGTTCCCACAACCTATTAACTCACTTTCAAGAACTCTTCATCTCATGTTCTCGATATTTATTGCTTATTTATTATTTTTTCTCTTTTTTTTATATTAGCAGAGTTGTCTTTTTCCACATTGGTTGTTGTCTGTCCTGTTGGGTGTGGCCTTTCATTGATTCTATTGTGTTTCTTGTATTTATTGACATTGCCAGCAAGAAAATGAATCTCAGGGTTGAATATGGTGACATATATGTACAGGTACTTTGATAACAAATTGACTTTGAACTATTGAGAAAACAAGGAACTTTCTCTCCCAACAAACTGAATGCATGCATATTGAGAGCAAGAGTGTGATATCCATGATGTAACAAAAAGGGGAATAAACTAAAGTGCTAAATGACATGAACTTGTTCATCACATCCTGACGGAGTTTACTGTGTGCTGTTCCAGTGCTTTACACACAAAAAAAATGAGGGATATAAACCTATCAGGAGCCCTTACAGCAGTTAGCAAGGCCTATTTTTCTGGCAGAGGGATTAAAATCCAGGGAAATAGATTTAACATAATTGATAGGAAGACGAGAAGAGGCAACCAGCAATTTTCCCACCAGTAGAGGTAGTGAGTGGCCTGGACATTGGTATTTCAAAATATGACAGGTATGAAAATATTTCAGAAATACTTGACTGCGTATGTAGGCTGTGAACTACAAGACCACAGACCGATCTTGGTAAGTGATATCAAGCTATGTTCTTTTTCAATTGAGAATAACACAATGGGCTAATTACTTATTTCAGTTGTAAACTTGCAATTTTATTGGTAAAGTTTTTTTTGTCACATGTACCAAGCAACAATGAAAAGCTGTGTTTTGCATGCCTTCTGTATGGATTATTTCAATACATCTGTACATTGAAGTAGTACAGGGGAAGCTAACAGAATGCACAATTATTAAGTGTTACAATTATAGAGAAAGTGCAGTGCAAGCAGACAATAGTAATTATAATTCTGGGTGGGGAAATCATTCTAAAAAGAATTACTTAACCATGTGCAATGTGCTTGATCCAAACAGAATGCATAACTGTAGAAAGAGGCAACTGCACAGACAATGCTTGTAATCATTCAAACTCTTACTAACTAACACCATCTTCAAGTTTGCAGATGACATCACTGTAGCGGGCCAAATCTCAATAAAGATGAGTCAGAGTACAGGAAGGAAAGAGAGAGTCAAATGACTTGATGTCGTGAGAACAAAAGAGTTAGTCATTGACTTCAGAAGTGGGGCAGTGCACCTGCCCCTGTTTGCATCAGTGGTGCTGAGGTCGAGAGGGCTGAAAGTTTCATGTTCTCACCATCACCAACCACTGATGCCAAGGCCGTGAAAGCTCACTAGCATCTCTACTTCCTTGGGAAGTTAAAGAAATTGCATGTGCCCTTTTTGGCTTCCACCAATTTTAAATGATGTATCACAGAAAACATCCTATGGTAAATACTCTGCCTGTGACCACAAGAAACTGCAGGGTTGTAGACAGAGCTCAGTACATCATGGGAAATGACCTTCCCTCTATCGACTCTGTCTATACTTCTCTTACTGTTGTAATGAGTTGATCTGTATGAACGGTGGCAAGTTTCTACTATACCTTGGTACCTGTGACAATAATAAACCAACTTAGTAATTTATTAATTTCACTGTTCAGGAAAGGGTGCAGGGATTCACCTAAGTCAGGCAAATACTAGGGTAAAGAAGCTGTTGAGATAATTGCATGAGAGAAACAAAAACATACTTTAAATTAAAGGATTTAAGGACAGTCTGGTTGGGTTTAAAAAAAAACATGCATAACAACAGGATCACTTGATTAATTGTTCGTCAACAGGAAGTGTAATGGTTAAGCAATAGATATTAATTAAATGGACTTTTAGAAACTACATCAGAAAAGGCAGGAAGATTCTTAAGAAAAAAGTCAATCGAAATAGAAATGATGATATGGAATTGAAATAGATTCAGCTGAAGAAGGTTCCAGGGGATATCTAGCATGCAGTGGTGTTCCAAGAATCAGATTTAGGTTCTTTCCCCTTTGCAATCTGTAGCAAGGGAAACAGAGAATGGAGTTGGTAAATGAGGTCAGAAGTCATACCTAGGAGGGGGTACAGCAAGGTACATACTGACATTAATAATCCTGGCAAATGGTCTTACAAGTAACAAATTTCCTTGCATGGAAAGTAAGATGTGAAAAGTGAAATCTTAAAAGGCTTGAGAATAAAGGGGCAGAGTACAAATATATAAGTCATTAAACAACACACACAAAATACGGGAAAAACTCAGAAGGCCAGGCAACATCTATGGTAAAAAGTAAACAGTCGACATTTTGGCTTAAGACCCTTCTTCAGTGGTACTAAGGATAGTGCAATAAAGATTCACAAGCTTCTTAGCAGAAAAGCATTAGAAATAGGCCCGCCCTAATAATAAACCAATTCCAAAGTGTGGTTGTCAGTAAGGAACAAGCTAGCATTTTTTGCATGATTGCAAATACTGAGAAATGACTGACTAGGTCTAAGGCTTTGCATGGCTTTGACAAGGGAACAGACAAGTAACTCCTATTGTGAGAGATTAGCAAAACCACAAGGTATTTTATAACATAGCCAAACAGGATATTTAGAAGTAGCCTCCTTACCTGAAGAGCGGCAAGAATATGGAAGATGTTACAACAATAAAGGTTAGATATATATTTGAAGGAGAGGGGAACTGAGAGTAGATGAAGCAAAGAGAGGAAGAATGAGTGAGGCATTAATGCCAGAATAAATCAATGTGGCCTTTTGCAGACGGAGGGTTATGGAATTTTCAGTGGAATGGCACACTTGGAAAGATTTTTAAATCAATTGTAGAAGGGAATTAGACAGATACCCGAGTACAAGAGAATGGAAAATTAACCATAGCTGTACTTTGTTGGAGCCAACAAAATTAGCAATGCACCATATGCTCTCTCTTTATGTTCCAATGATGATCAAGTCCCAGAAGTCCTAAAGAGTATATCTTCCACTTTGAAGAGCCTTAATTTGTTAGATTATACAATAAATGCCCCTTTCACTTCATTTTCTAATGATAAAGTCAGTAAAAGACATACCAAAGGGTAGTGTGGCCTCAATTTCCCCGTATATCGATATCCAGGCCAGGGATCTGTATTAATTTCACCTTTCTCAGATTTAGAAGATTCTTCTTTAGACTTTTCATTTTCTGAAGTGGAAACAAGTTACAATTTAGTTCTGGCTTGCTGCAATTCTCCAGAGCCTATTTGAGAGACATTTTCTACGTCAATGTTTTTCACTGGTTAATTAAAGTAGTAATTTCAACTCCAAGGTTACCTTTTTTTTAAAGAAACAAATATTAGCTATTACACTCTGCCCATAACTTCTAAAGGCACTGATGCTTGGTCTGACACTGCTAAGGCAAGGAACAGAAGGCTTGCTTTTATTGCTCATTAAATATCTGCATCAGAAATTAGAGCAGCAAACTTAGCAAAGTTTGGTTATCTGACAAAAGGGACAACTGATTAGGATAGAAGTAGGCATTCTTGCTGACAAGATCACAAATTTTGAGAAATTGGTATACAGTTGAGAAAAATAAAATTCAATCTGTTGGGGTAAAGAAACACTTTCCATTTCAGGAATAGCTGGAAACACACAAAATAAAGATACAACAAATGTGTTTCCTAAAAAAGTACCTCAAAACCAACCATTTGACTTGGAAACAAGCAGCATCTGTGGATGCTTCACTTTTCAGGTCAAGATCTTACATTACATTTAGTCCTTGTTATCTAACAATATGCTGTGTTCTTATAATTTCTGTCCCATGTCCCAGCTCAATTTTTTAATGAATAAATGCAACTACATGCATACACAGGTCGAAGAACCAAATTAGTCTGTACAAATATTAATAATCACTTTCCAGACTCTCTGCTGTGTGTTCTTCTAATACACAGTTGCATCTAGAATTTTTAAAACCTAGTATCGCTTGTAGGTATCAGTACATTAAAAGGTACCAGCTTATTATTTAATAATATTTGTTGCTTCGTATTTCAATATTTTAATGTTTATTAATTCACATTAATAGCTTTACAACATTATAAAGATATAAATGGGCTTGTTTTGTTGTATTCTTTGTTCTTTGTACAATTTATTATTTATTATTGTCACAGGTACCAAGGTACAGTGGAAACTTCCTGTGGGCAAGGTATGTTGGTGCTGGAATGTGTGACAATACTTGTGATCAGTCCCCAGCACACCTTAGGTGCATTGGTTGTTAATGCAATTGTCTCATGTCACTGTATGCTTCAAGTACATGTTATAACTAAATCTGAAACAGAATCTATATATTAAAAAAAAATGAGGGGAGGTGTACTGGGAACAAATGAGAATGTTTAGTGGCATACATGTCTTCTGTTTGCTGTGGGAAGACAAAGCATGTTGTATTTTCAGCTGCATCTCCCTGACAATTTTTCCATTTGCCACAATTACCCATAGACCCTTAAAAAATGAATTGGAAGCAGCTGTATTTTAGAAATATATAACTATTATGAAGTAGACTGACACTACCTGGACAGGTTTCAAGAAAGAGCAGCCAAAAAGCAGCAAGACAACTAAGCTTCTAAAGTGCCCAATCAATGCAAATAATGCATTTCACTGCAGGTACATGTGATAAATAAATGAATCCAAATCAGAATTGGATTGATTTCAACTTTCCGGCTACATGCCAAACATTAACCTGAATAGTAGATAAAGAGGAAGTTTCACTGTAGCTTTTGGGTCAGCTCTAGAGTCAGCGTGATGCACTTTCACTTCAAAGGCAAAAATGTTGTAAAAAAGTGAAAATTTACAGATATAGGGAATCTGAAGCAAAAACAGAAAATGCTGAGAAAGCATGTCAACCCAGTGTTGATGAAGAGAGAGGGACAGACAGCTAGACTTAGTCATTGATCTAGAAAATTTACTCTCTCTTCACATATGCTGTCATAAAGTCTTGGGTTCACCTGAGCCTTAAAAATAAAAGCTACTCTGCAGTAACAGAGAGCCACAGTTAGGTGCAGGACTTCAGATGGGACATAAAATAGAATCTCTGCCCACTGAATCAACATTTTTATCTTGTGGAATCTGCCTGGGATCAATATTTATTTTGCAACCAACACAAGTTAAAATTGCTATACACTTCATTTTTTACTTTATCATAACCAGTAATTAAACTTGAAGAATTGTTTGACCACCTATCTTGACATATCCACAAATCATTTGCTTTGCTTTTCTTTCCCCTACCATGTTTTCAGTATTTTTCAATTAGGGCTTATCTATCTTAGCAATTGTTTCATTTCTGTTCCAGTTATGCAGTTGCAGCTTGAGACAAATGGAACCAAGCTGATGAAAACATGATTAAAAAAAAACAAAGAAAGTACAAAGTTCAAAGCTTATGTTACAAATATGCCTCCAATTTAACAGAATTGTGCAGCATTATTATCGTCCCATGGGTAGTCCCAGACAGTCCCTACAACGTACTTACTGGCTTTCTTATGTAGCAGCTTATGAGTTGACCAACTTCCTTTGAAGCACTCCTGAAAAAAAATTGACAAATAAAGTCTAATTTCACATAAAAGCAAAATATACAGTCAGTTTGACATACAATGTAAACATGGTGTTATCTAGACCAGTAGCTTCCGAGCTTATTGCTCACTCTTGGCTGTTCAGGCAATTAAATTCACAAACCAAACCTATATGCATCTAAGCTGACTTTAAGCTAATTCCAAAAGTTCCAGAAAGAGAAATCACTTTATTGAGAGCATTCTGTAGGTCCCACCAATATCAACAGGGACACTGAGAAGATAATTAGGCAGATTTTGTAGAGGTGCAAAAATAACAGGGCTATCATTATGGGCAACTTCAAATTCGCTAATATTGATTAGTACCTCCTTAGTGCAAATGACTTAGATGGGGCAGAGTTTGTTAGGTGTGTTCAGGAAGGATTACTGACAAAGTATGTGGACTGGCCAACTAGAGAAGAGGCCATACAGGATCTTATACTGGGCAATGAACCTTGTCAGGTGACAGATTCCTTGAGGCACAAGAATTTCAGAGATAGTCATAACTCTCTGAACTTTAACGTAAGTCGTAGATGATGAGGGAGCAGGCAGTATGGGAAAGTATTTAATTGGGGAAAGGTAACTACGATGGGAAAATGAACTGGGAACAGATGTTCTCAGGAAAAGGCACAGCAGAAATGTAGAGGCTGCTTAGGGAGCACTTGCAATGGGGTTTCGTCCCATGGAGACAAAATGGTAGAGTGAATGAACCATGGTTGACGAGAGGAAGAAGAAAACTTACTTAATGCTTAGAAAACAAAATCAGACAGGACTCTTGACTTACCAGGAAGGAACTTAAGAAAGGACTTAAGAGAGCTGGGACATGAGAAGGCTTTAGCAAGAGGATTACAAGACAGACATAGAGGCTCTGGAGAGGATAAAGAGGTTCATCAGGATTCTGTCCAACTAATACTCTCCAATCCAGGCAGAGTCCTGATGAACCTCTTTACCCTCTCCAAAGCCTCCACATCTCCTAAGTTTGTCCAACTAACACTCTCTAACCTAGGCAAACTTGGGTTGTTTCCTCTACAGTGTTGGAGAACAAGGAGAGATCTGAAAGAAGTTTATTAAATGATGAGAGCCACAGATACGGTAAATAGTCAGAGTCCTTTTCCAAGGGTAGAAAAGTCAAATACTGTAACTAGAGGATAGCTTTAAAGTGAGAGGAAGAAAGTTTAACAGATATGCTAATTTTTGTTACATGAAGAGTGGTAATTGCCTGGAATGAACTGCTAGAAAGGGGTAGAAACAGACACACAATAATGTCACTGTGCAGTTGTGCACTATCCACGCAAGTTGATAGGGTGGAAGATTGTGTTCAAGAGCCATGAGGTAGTGTTGCAGCTCTATAAAGCTCCAATTATAACACACTTGGTGTTATGTTCTCTTCTGGTTGCCTCATTATAGGAAGATTGTTGAAGCTTGAGAGAGGGTGCAGACAAGATTTACTAGGATGCTGTCTGGATTAGAGAACATGACTTATGAGAAAAGCTAGAGTGAGCTAGGGCTTTTCTCTTTGGAGTGAAGGAACATAAGTGTACAAGATTATGAGAAGCATAGATAGAGAAGGCAGCTAACACCTTTTCTAAGGGTGGCAGTGGCCAGTACCAGAGGACAACCTTTTAATGCAAGTGGAAGTTTAAGGAAGACGTTAAGGTAGCTGTATATTACACGGAGAGGTATGTGCCTGGAACACATTGATGGAGTGGTGGTAGAGGCTAATACAATGGGGACATTTAAGAGACTTTTATATAGACACATGGATTTTTAAAAAATGTTGGGTTATGGGCTATGTAGCAAAGAAGTCAACAACACAAAATGCTGAAGGAGCTCAGCAAATCAGGCAGCATCGATGGAGAGGAATAAGGAGTCAGCACTTGAGGCCAAGATCCTTCATCAGCATTGGGAAGGAAGGGGAAAAAATCCAGAATAAGGTGGCGGGGGAAAGGAAGGAGTACCAGCCAGCAGGTGATAGTGAAATCAGATGAGGGGGAAGGTGGGGGTGGGGGAGGTGGATGAAGTGAAAAGCTAAGAGGTTATTGATTTAAAATGTACAGGAATGAAGAAGGAATCTGATAGGACAGGACAGTGGACCATGGGAGAAAGGAAAGGAGGATCAGAGGGAGGTGATGGGCAGGTGAGTAGAGGAGAAGGGGCAAGAAGGGAGCCAGAATAGAAAATGGAAAAGGGGGGTAGGAAGAAATAACTGGAAGTTAGAGAAATTGATGTTTATCCAAACAGGTTGGAGGGTACCCAGACAGAATATGAGGCATTAATCCTCCAACCTGAGGAGGATATAGTGAACAGGTGCCTTCTATTAAGTGACCACAGAGGAGGCCATGGACCGAAAAGTCAGAATGGGAATGGGAAGTAGAATTAAAATTGGTGGCAACTGGGAATCCTGTCCTTTGTGGTGGACTGGGTGCTCAACGAAGTGGTCCTCCCAATCTACATCAGGTATCACCAATGCAGAGAAGGCTGCACATGCAGCACTGGATACAGTAGATGACCAACCACCAAAGGCTCCTAGGTGATGTGTTGCCTCACCTGAAAAAAACTGTTCAGACTCCTGAATGGTGGTGACTGAGGAGAGTTAGGGGCAGGTGTAGCACTTGGCCAGCTCACAGGGATAAGTGCCAAGGAGGAGGGACAAATGGACAAGGAAGTCATGCAGAGAGAAGCAGGGGGGTGTTGGGATGCAGGGGACTGGAGGAGGGAAAGATGTGTTTAGTGGTAGGTTGTCATTGAAGAAGCTCAAGGGGTGGGAGGTAAGAACAAGGGGATCTCTATTCCTGTTATGCTGACAAGATGATGGGATGAGGGTGTAACTCCAGTAAATGGAGGAGATGCAGACGAAGGAAGGGTTAGATTGACTGTGAATTACCTTTTTATCAGTTGGCACAACATTGTGGACTGAAGGGCAAATAATGCACTGTAATGTTCTCTGTTCTATTACACTTTTTAGAATTGATGTGCAAATTTCCATGTAGTCACTTAGAGTTCAAACTATAGCCAGGTTTTGAAACTACCAACATTTAATATATACTGGCTGATTTAACCTAATAACACCTGTTTGGGTTTATAATTAGCATTCATCAGATATGAAAGCAGCTTTGCACAAAATTATGGATAAAACATTGATAACTTTGAGCAAGAGAACTGCTCATTTTAGCATCAACTACTCTTAATAGCTGATTACTAAAAAGATCATATAAAGAGAACGATTCATGCATACAAAAATATTCTGTGAAAACTGAGCTGTATAAAGCTCTCAAAACAGTAACAATTTTAATTGAAATGCTGCTTTAATAAAGGTTAACTTAATCTGAAAGCTCTACCACACCAGCAGTAAAGGCTTTAACAGCATTGTTAGTTTTGCAAATTAAGCACCTTTTCCTTCCCTGCATGGGGGCACTTAGTTCAAATGTCATCACTGCTATTTCCATGATGTAGTGAACAGGTGCTTTCTATTAATCACCAGGACAGCACTGCTGAAATCATATCATGCTGTAAGGTTTTTCAGCAGTGTACACATTATTCACTGATCTCTTGATGTACTAATTACCCAACGAGCTCTACTGCAATTTACTTGACCCTTGTTTATACAAGGACTGTGAAGTCATTAATGTTTAGGTTTATTAGGATGGGATGAGGAATTCTGGAAATGAATTTCATTTATGAAGCAGTGTGGATTGATGTCAACAAATGCTTTAATAAATTGCACAAGAGCTGATCACATTTCCTACAATATTAGCACTGGCAATTGCTCATCAGGTTTATGGGTAGCACTGCTAAGTGCTAAATTGCATTATGCGATACTAAAATGGATTCTCAACCTTTGCAAAGGGCAAAAGAGTGCTTATTTCAGGAGAAAAAATGCTAGGTACAAAATTCAAAATAGGATGGCATGATGTTTGTACAGAAATCCATCAAAATATAAATTTACAATCATGCATTTATAATTGTTTAGTCGTATTTTGTTAAAATGGACTATGTTACATTAATCAACCAAACATTTTGAAAAACAATTTAGTTCTTAACAGAGTAAGTTGGATCAGAGTACCAATTAACTTTAGCAAACACCAGCTCCAAGAGAGTGTAAATTCTACTCGTAGTGTCAGCTGTGGCTCAGTGGGTAGCATTCTTGACAGTAAGCCAGGTTACAGATTCAAGTCTCACTCCTAAAACCAAAGTTAACACTCCAAAAGCTAAGGGCATGCCACAGCTGTATTGATATCAAACATTTAAACTGTGGCCACATCTGCTCTCTTAAGTAGATTCCAAAGATCCTATTCTAATATTTTAAAGAGCAGAGAAGTTATTGCCCATCTTGGCCAATATTTATCAGAGTCATACAGCACAGAAACAGACCCTTCAGCAAAATTTGTCCATACTAAAATGCCCATCTGATTTGATCCCTCGTGCCTGTGTTAGGCCTACTCTAAACCAAGCGTTCCCAACCTGGGGTCCCTCGGTTAATGATAAGGGTCCATAGAATAAATAAGGTTGGGAATCCCTGCTCTCAACTGTTTTTTTCCATGTACACATCCAAATGCTTTTTAAATGCTGTTATCATACCAGTCGCAGACACTTCCTCTGGCAGATCATTCCATATACTGACCACTTTCTACATGAAGTTGCCCACTCAGGTTCCTTTTAAGTCTTTCCCTTTCACCTTAAACCTATGTCCTTTTGATTCACTCTCCTTGGAGAAAAAGACTAGTGTATTAATTTTACCTATGAGCTTTATGATTTTATAAACCTATATCACCCCTCAGTCTCCCAGCTCCAAGGAATGAAATCCTAACTCAACCAACCTTTCCCTCTAACTTGAGCCCAAGTCCTAGCAACATCATCTTAAATCTTTGCAGTCTTTCCAGCTTAATAATGTCTTCCCTATAATAGGGCAACCAAACCTGTACATGATACTTTCAGTGTGACTTCACCAATGCATTGTACAACTATGACATGTTGGAAGGGCCATATGGCCTGGTTCTGCTCCTATGTTTTATGGACATAGCACCACAATTCCTATACTTGTTGCCTTGCCTAAAGGGTTAAATACCAATGGCTGCTTCACCATCCTACCTGTGACATCACTTATACACTCTTTGGTCCCTCTATTCTGCAACACTCCCCCATTTAAAAAGATTATCTGGTCAATACGCAGAAAACTTTGAGACACCTTGCTGTGGACAAACATGATGCTACCTCTTCTAAGCTGCAACAGCGGCCAAACTTCAGAGCACTGTGCTGGCTGCAAAGTAGCTTTGGACAGCTTAAGATGATGCGTAGATAAGAGTTCTCTCAAGTTTTCGAGGTTATAAGAGATTTGAAATGGAAGAAATGTTATCTTCTCCAATGTGGTCAATGACTATAGATTCACAATCTCAGACCAGAGATCTAGAAGGGAAATGCAGAAATGTATTTAATTATGAAAGTTGTCAGGATTCAACTTCCAGAAACTTGTCACTTTGGTTGTGGCCATCAGTCCACAACTTTGTGCTGAGGGAATCTAACACAAACTCAGTTGTGTTATAACAGTATCATTCAATAAGCTGGCATTAATTATGATTAGTTGATCTATTTCAGATCAGAAACAATTCCTCGCCTGCATAATTAGTCTCTCTGTAAATCATACAGATACCCACAGTTTGCCTCACAAAAATCAATTAAATAGTACATGCTAATAATATGCAGTGATCCACTCCTCGTCCTTTTCCAGTTTTTACTGCACAAGTTGGTTTCTCTGATTTACATCTAATATTAGTGTAAAGTCTGCCATTATCTGAAATTCCTTATTTCTGTCTTTACAGCTGGTATCTCTGTATTCAATGCTGTATTAACCTACAACTGCAAAATTCACTTCCGCATCGCCAAAACACAAAAGGTGTTCTGGCAAAACTCCAAGCAGTTCAATTTCACAGATCTAGTCCAAGCTATACATTCCTATCTTTTCTCCCATCCCAAAAATGTTCCTAATCAAGTATATTTTAATATATATTATTGGTAACCAATAGATCAATGAGGTATGAAAATGTTACTGCTCACTGCTCATCTAAGTACTAATGAAGGTACTACCTCAGTTTAGTTAATACTACATCTGTTATCTACTTATTTTCTGATTCATTTATTTATTCTTCCAATGATGGACTTCAAGTCCATTACTGCTAGGCAATGATCAACTCCAATGAGAGAGCTTAACCATCTTCCCTTGAAAATCAAAGGCATTAGCAAAATTGAATCTAACAAGTTAATATCCAGGGAGAGGAGAGCAGTCTCGGTTCCCCAAACCTCTCCAGTATCTACAGGACAAGCAAAGAGGTAATAAAATGCTTCCCATTTGCTTTACAAGTGCTTCTCCACCAAACCTCAACAACTTCTTGGATAAAATAACCCACTGGAAAGTCATGCCTTGGCCACAAGCACATTGTGGTTGCAGTGTGTGTCATCAACAAAATGCACTGAAACGACATAGTAAGGCTTTTTCATCAATATCTTCCTATCCCATTCTCCACCACCTCTAGATGCACAAGGTAACAACACCACTTGCAAGTTTCCCCACTTAAATAAAACATCACTCTTACTTGACTACTTGTCATTGCACAGAAAATGGGAGATAAAAGTTGACTTTAAATATACTCATGGACTTGGCCTCCACTGCAGTCTGTGGCAGAACATTCCACAGATTCACCACTCTTTGGCAAAAAGAATTCCTCCTTACTTCTGTTCTAAAAGGTCATTCCGCAATTTTGAGACTGTGTCCTCTAGTTCTGGATACCCCCACCACAGGAAACATCCTCTCCACACCCACCCTATATAGTCCTTTCAACATTCAGTAGGTTTCAATGAGATCCCACCCACATTCTTCTAAATTCATCGAGTACAGGCCCAAAGCCGCCAAATGCTCCTCATATGTTAACCCTTCAATCCTGAAATCATCCTCGTGAACTTCTCTGGACTCTCTCCAATGACATCCTGAGATAAGGGACCCAAAACTGTTGACAATACTCCTTGCGGCCTGACTAGTGTCTTATAAAGCTTCAGCATTATCTCCTTGTTTTTATATTCTATTCCCCTTGAAATAAATGCCAACATTGCATTTGCCTTCTTTACCACAGACCCAACCCGTGAATTAACCTTCTGGGAGCCTCTGCACCTCTGATGTTTGAATTTTCTCCCCATTTAGATAATAATCTTTTACGAAAATCCAATATAATACATTTCCCAATACTGTATCCCACCTGCCACTTTTTTGCCCATTCTTCCAATTTGTCTAAGTCCTGCTGCAATCACATTGCTTCCTCAACACTACCTACCTCTCCACTTTTCTTCGTATCATTGGCAAACTTTGTCACAAAGCCATCAATTCCACTATCTAAATCATTGACAAATGACATGAAAAGTAGCGGTCCCAATACTGATCCGAGGAACACCACGTCACTGGCAGCCAGCCAAAAAAGCCCCTCTTTATTGCCACTCACTGCATCCTGCCTGTCAGCCATTCCTCTATACATTCCAGTATATTTCCTGTAACACCACAGGATTTTATCTTGTTAAGCAGCCTCATGTGAGGCACCTTATCAAATGCCTTCTGAAAACGTACTAAATGACATCCACTGCCTCTCTTTTGTCCACCCTGCTTGTTACTTCCTCAAAGAATTCTAACAGATTTTTCGGGCAAGATTTCCGTTTACAGAAATCATATTGACTTTACCTTATTTTATCATTAGTCTCAAAGTACCCCAAAGCCTCATCCTTTATAATAGATTCCAACACTTTCCCAACCACTGAGGTTAGGCTAACTGGCCTATAATTTCTTATAATTTCTCCTTTCTTAAAGAGTAAGGGCATGCTGACAGCAAGGACTCATTTGAAGAACATTAAGGTGGATATGTTTCTAGAAATTAATGGGATCTTTCCCAGAATGTTGAGGAAGGCAAGAGGGGAGATTGCTGGGCCCTTGACAGATTTCTGGCAGGTGAGGTCCCAGAGAACTGCAGAATAGCCAATGTTGTTCCTTTGATTAAGAAGAGCAAAAGGAAAAAAAAACAGAAAATTACAGACCAGTCAGCCTTACATCAGAGGTTGGAAATCATTAGATAAGATTCTTGGGGATGGGTTTACTCATATCTGGAAAAGCAGACTTATTAACGATAGCATGGAATTTTGCAAAGGAGCAACTTACTTATAGAAAATATTTCATAAAGGCAATGTAGTTCAAATTGCTTTACAATGGGATAAAATACAAACATGAAAATAAAAGATAAAGAGGTTAGTTAAAAGCTAAGTTAAACAATTAAGTTTTGAGCTAGCATTTAAAACTATCAACTAAGAATGCATTCTTTATCATTTTAGGTATTGAATTCCACAGTTTAGGAGTATATTTCAAAAAAGATTTTGAGGGAGGTTATTTAAATTTAAGAGACCTGTGGAAAAAGACCCGAAAGCTCATTCAGAATTATAAAATAAAGTGATTCTGTGATGTAATCTGGTCTCAGACCATTGAGAGCTTTAAAAACAAATACAATAAATTTAAAATCAATTCTATAAGATACTGGAAGCCAATTCAGAGTAGTTAAGACAGGAGAGATAAGTTTTCTCATCCTAGTTTTAGTCAAAAGTCTTGCAGCAGTGCTCTGAATGAGTTGAAGTTTGCCAACAAATTGCTTTGGAAGCCCAGTAAAATGTACTTTACAGTTATCTAGTCAATATAAAGCCACAAATTTGTTTTTCAGCATCATTATGTGACAGAGACAGATGTATCTTTGAAATATTTAAGTGTAGAAATACTGGTCACTTTCTCCAAGTGGGTTTTAAATTTCAAATTTGAATCAAGGATAGTGACATCCAAGCTGGTTACTTTTCATTTTATAACAATAACTTGATTGAGTTATTTTGAGCAGGTGACAAAGATAATAGTTTGAATGGACTTCAGTAAATAATTCATTGTGGTATGATCATCTGGATGATTAAAGCACATGGGAACCATGGAAACTTGATAAAGTGAATTTAAAACTGGCTTGGCATTAGAAAATAGAGGCTGTGGTGTGATTGAGATCAGTGATCAGTGGTGTTCTGCCAAAATCGGAAAAACGATGTAGGGGCACTGACTAGTAGGTTTGTATACAAAAATTGGCAGAGTTGAGGATAATAAGACCATAAGACATAGAAGCAAAATTAGGTCATTCAGCCCATTGTGTCTGCTCTGCCATTCGATCATGACTGGTTTATTTTCCCTCTCAACCCTGTTATCCTGTCTTCTCCCCATAACCTTTTGATGCCCTTACTGATCAAGGGCCATCACCCTCGGCTTTAAACATACCCAATGGCTTAGCCTCCACAACCTATTGTGACAATAGCACAGATTCACCACACTCTGGCTAAAGAATTTCCTCATCTCTGTTCTGAAGGGACATTCTTCTGTTCTGACACAGTCCCCTTTGGTCCTCGACTCTACCACTATTGGAAACATTCTCTCCAGGTTCACTCTATCTAGCCCTTCCAGTATTCAATAGGTTTCAATGAAATACCCCTATTCTTCTAACATCCAGGGAGTACAGGCCCAAAGCCATCGAACACTACTCATGCCTTAACCCTTTCATTCACAGAATCAGGAATCAGAATCAGGTTTATTATCACCTGCATGTGTCGTGAAATTTGTTAACTTAGCAGCAGCAGTTCAATACATAATGTAGAAGGAAGGAAGAAATAAATAAATAGATAGATAGATAGATAAATAAATAACAGAATATTCAATAGATTAAATTGTGCAAAAATCAGAAACAATATATATTAAAAAAGTGAGATGGTGTTCAAGGGTTCAATGTCCATTTAGAAATCAGTGGCAAAGGGGAAGAAGCTGTTCCTGAATTGCTGAATATGTGCCTTTCGGCTTCTGTACTTCCCACCCGATGGTAACAGTGAGAAAAGGGCACGCCCTGGGAGCTGGATGTTGGCTTTCTGAGACACCGCTTCTTGAAGATGTCCTGAGTACATTGTAGGCTAGTACCCAAGATGGGTTCTTGCGAACCTCCTCTGGACCATCTCCAGCAAATTAGTGTTCGATATGGAGCCCAAAACTATGCACAATATTCCAAATGTGGTTTGACCAATGCCTTATAAAGCCTCAGTATTATATCCTTGCTTTTATATTATAGCCTTCTCAAAATGAATATTAACTTTGCATTTGCCTTCCTTACAACCGATGCAACCTGCATGTTAATCTTAAGGGAATCCTACATTAGGTCTCCCAAGTCTCTTTGCATCTCTGACTACTGAAGTTGCTTCCCAATTTGAAAATAGTCTACACCTTTATTCCTTTGACCAAACTTCATGACCATACACTTCCCTACACTGCATTCCATCTGCCCCTTCTTCGCCCATTCTCCTAATTTGTTCAAGTCCTTCTTTGGACTCCATTTCCTCAACATTACCTATCCTTGCAAATGGGGTCACACAGACACCAATTCTGACATTCAAATTGTTGACATACAACATTAAAAGTAGCGAACCCAACATCAAACTCCAGTAACTAGTAGCCAAACAAAAAAGGTCCCCTTGATTTTCACTCATTGCCTCCTGCCAGTCAAAATCTTCTGTGCATGCCAATATTTTTCCTGTAATATCATCGGTTCTTATCTTGTTTAGGCCTCATGTGTGGCACCTTGTCAACGGCCTTCTGAGAATCCAAGTAAAGAATGTCCACTGACACTCCTTTGACTCTCCTGTTATTCCTCAAAGCGTCTTGGAATATATTTTATTTACTTCTTTGCATTAATGAGATGGCACCTGTTTTCAAAAAACATGGAATAGATTGGTTGGAAATAAGAGCGGACAAATGGCAGATATTCATCTGGAGAAATGTGAAGTGGCGTACTTCACAAGAGGAATAGAGTTAATGGCAGGACCCTTAAGAGCACTGATGTATAGATGAATCTTGGATGCAAGTCCAAGGAAATAGCTACACATGTAGATAGGGTATTAAAGATCTATTGCATGCATAAAGGTCAGGACATTGAATATAAAAGTTAATAAGTTATATTATAGCTGTACAAAACTTTAGGCTGAACACATTTGGAGAATAAAGTGCAGTTCTCAGTGCTGCATTCCAGGAAGGATATGGAGGCCTTGGAAAGGATGCAGAAATTCTCCAGTAAAGAGTAGTAATTGCAAGGAGAGCTTGGACAAATGTTCATTATTTATTTTCTTTAGAGCAGAGACTAAGGGACAACATGACAGAAGTATATAAAGTTACGAAAGGCTTAGATAAGGTAGATAGCAAAGTCTTTTTCCCAGGATAGATATATCAAATACTGAAGGGTATAGCTTTAAGGTGAGGAGAAAAGATTAAAGGGGATTTACAAGACAAGTCTTTTTTTTTAAAACATAAAAAGTGGTAGGTATCTGGAACTCACTGCCAAAGAATTCAGTGGAAGCAGATAGAATGCAATATTTAAGTGGTATTTAGACAGGTACATGAACAGGGAGGGAGTAGAGGAATACAGACTACGTGCAGATAGATGGAATTGATTTGCATTGACATCGTGATCAGCAGCAATAATAGGCCACTTTCTGTCCTGTACTGATATAAATATATATAGTCTTAATTTGTTTAATAATATTCTTGTGAATTACTTGGTTACCTTCAGTTGCATTAAGAATTCTACATGATTCTAGGTATGCAGGTGGCCAGCACTACATTGTTAAGAAGGCCTGATCTTCTCAACATCCCAAAAGTAAAGCTGAATTTTTAATCAGAGAGGGAACACAATAAAGTATATGATAATAAATCAATAATACCATAAAAGTACATGTTTGCAGAAGGAAATCAATATTTAATCCAAGTCATTGTAACCAGAGATTTGTATTAGATTTAATCTAGTTAGAAGTCCAAGATGCTTCATGGAGGCACTGACAAACAAAATACAACAAACTACAAGTAACTAAAAGCTTTGTTAATGAAAATCAGATTTCAATGCAGGCAATTCTATGATACAATTTGTGTAGGAAATGTGCAATTGAAGATACTCTGCTGAAATAAAATTGCAACTGAAAACTCTCAACTTAAACAATGATGATGGAGCCTGATATTTTTGAAAGGGAAACGAGTCACTAATGATCAAAAGGGAAGGAGAAAAATACAAGGATTTTCATTAGAAAGTGGAAATATTTAGTTACAAGCAGCAAAGTGAAAAAAATATTCCACTCATTTAACCCAAGGGCGCAGTTTAGGCATCTAGGAGTGCAGCCTCTAAGAAATTAGTGTAGTTAAATATTCAGAAATTAACAAATTTCATAACACATGCTGGTCATACAACCCTGATTCTGAGAAAGTAGTTCAAGGACATCAGAAAGGAAAGGGAAAGATACAAATATTTCTCAAAAGATAAATAACTCATATGGCAATCTCAAAGTGGTGAGAATTTGTCAATGCAAAGCAAATGAGAAGGATATTCTTCTGGTAGACAGGTAATGATTACTGAGGGAACTGAGAAGTGGGTGATTGTGGATTGTGTGGGGGGAATGGAATAAATACTGAGGGCAAAGCACTGATAGTATATCCCCCAAATCTATTTTAATACACTATTCTGATATTTCCCAAACAGTAAAAAAAAGTATAATGTATAAAGCTCATACATTTGTGCTATAAATGTAATCTCTTACCAAGATAATTTAATCCCTGTTAATGCAAAACGAATAAAGCACAAATTTGTTACTTATCACAGCTGCAAAATATTATATAGCAAATTTACTCAAACATTTCTTTGTAATTATTAAAGAGAAGTGTTTCTTTACTTTGATATTAAACAACATGCATGCTCTACATACCTCTGTTCCTACACATTACTAACCCACATTACAATACTTCCATGAAGCTCACTGGGTAACTAAAACTTCAAGCTTTTAAAAGCAGAAATCATAAGACAGCCCAAACACTTGACAATCTGTTCAAGGCAGTACTTTAGCTTTCGAGCTTTGTTGATGTTGATACAATACATTAGATTATAAACAGTTTAAAGTCTGTATTGCGTTACCCAATGAGCCAGGCAGAATGCAACTAGCCTTGGTGACTCCTGATGAAATGAAAATTGTCCTGCAGCCATGCTCCTTGTTGGTAAATATCTGATAATATGCAAACACGGGTGTCAGGAAAGGCAAAGATCAAGCTAAATCTTACCATGGTCACAGAGGAACACGAGGAGGCCAGCCTGCCTGTTCCATCAGTTAAAAAGATCACAGCATCTGCCTGCATCATCACCTTACCAGTTGTGTTTCCTACTTCCCAATCCCTTTCTTTAACACAGATCATGCAACCTCAATGTTTAAAGTTTATGAGTTTCCTGAGCTTCATATGCTGTCAGGTGGAAAGGATTGTTGAAGACTAGCAGGGGATGATGCTCCACCACCACTAACTTTTTCTGTCATTTTCTGTCAGTCACCTTATGTTCAGACACCCTTGTGCCTTGCGTCACTTTATGGATATACAATAAGCTATCTAATGTATTTATATTATGTTTTTTATTATTACGTTCTTTATCATATTGTTTTATTGTGCTAAGTTCGATCTGGAGAAATAATTATTTCCTTCTCTACACTTGTGTACTGGAAATAACATTAAACAATCTTGAATGGTAGAAATTAGGGAGTGTGAATGAACGTTGAGGGGGAGTTGTGATTAATTTTACATGCCGGAGAGGCATGCAAGGTCTGGCACAAAATTACGATAGACCAGACAGCAATTTGATACCCTCTTCTTTGCTTCTGAAATCTGGACTACCTACATGTCAAGATACTGTAAATGTACCACCAACCCTATCTCCATAAATTCGTCCAAATTCACTGGAATGTTAAGCAATCTAACATCATTGTCTAGTCACAGAAATATTACTATTTTCAAGACATTAACTACACACAGTTACCTTCACTTATATGCCCAATGTCGAATTCCCAAAACAAGCACCCAATTCCAAGCTCTGTCCCAGGATGGAATTACAAGGTGAACAGAAAAAGATTCAAGGATGTGCTCAAAGCCCCCTTGGAAAATAAATTAAATATATATAACAACTTATAGGGATTCCTGGCCCAAGACCCCTCAAAGAGGAGTGCAGTATGGTACCGTAGCAGTTAGCATAATACTTTACAGCACTAGCTGCAAGATCAGGGTCCAATCTGCACTGCTGTAAGGAGTTTGTACATTCTCCCTGTGACTGTACTAGTTTTCTCCAGGTGCTCCAGTTTCTTCCCACATCCCAAAGATGTACAAGTTAGGTCTACTAAGTTGTGGGCAAGCTATGTTGGCACTAAAAGCATGGTTACACTTGTGGGGTGCACCCAGCACATCCTCAACACAAAAGACATATTTTAATGTAAATGTGATAAATAAAGATCATCTTTAATCCTTTGGAAAGGTCATGTTGGCACCTATAGCCTTGAAACCAAATGTTTTAAGCACATGGAAGCCTCCATGAATGGCAGAAGATAGTACCTGACATCACGAGCCAAATGCCCTATGAAGCACCTCTTACCCCCTTTTATGGAAGGATCTATAGCTTCCACACTAGCTTCATCAGTTTAACCAATGAACTAGGGTGGAAGCAAGTCAACCTCAAAAATGGAATGGCTACCTGAGCAAGCCAGCTGTATGAAAGGGGATATACGTGAGCAAAATGGGGTAGAAGATGCAGATGGGAGTGTTTTTGGTGTATGGGAGGGGAGAAGACAGTGAAAGTACATAAATAGATCAGTGAACGATGTGGAATGGGACTGTAGAGATGGGCATAGAGTTGCAAGATAGGGTATAGTTAATCAGACAGTCAAGGAAAATAGTGATGTCAGATGCATGAGAGCAGACGCCAGAGTACGGAAACTGTGAGGAAGGGGAATGAGGGTGTAGAGTGGGGTACAGAATAGTGGTGCCAGCAGAGTTGTGTACCAGGTGGACAGTGGGACTTAGGGGCTGGGGTCCCAAGCCCTGGGAACGTGGACAGAGGGACAGGGTCTCAGGACTGAGGAGCAAGGACCCGGGTCCCGAGTGGGCTGAAGGGCAGGGTGCCGTGTCCGGAGATGGATGGGGGTGCTGAGCGCAGGGTCCCAAGTCTTGGAAGGGTGAGCTGTATGATTGGGTCCCTGTTCCGGGATGGTGGGAGTCCGGGTTCATGGAGCTGAGGGCAAGTCCGATGGCTGCCTTTAAGTACCATGCCATTCAAAGTGTTCTCTCCGAACCCCAAACTCGCCTCCTAGCAACGGGCTTGAGCCCCACGGTTTACCTGCGAGCAGAAGAAAGAGCCCTGAATGCCAAGTTTGATGCAGGTAGGACACTGCAGCCGCGCCTCCCGGTCACAACCGTCCGTCTCGCACACGCGCCTCACAATCTCCCCATCCGACGCCATGACAGTGTCCGAAAGGACGGCGGGAAGGAGGAGGAGCAGGGGAGCCGGTTTTGGGAGGACCGGGGAGCAGCAACTGCGCACACTCCGGCTACCGATACGAGATAAGAGTCAACGCAACTGTGCATTTCTGTGTGGTGGAAAGTGTGTAAGTGAAAGTAAATGTATGTTAAACATAATCCACTACTGACATTCAGAGAAAGTTAGTGGACCCCCTTTTGTTCAAAACAGTTTCGGTGTACCGGTGTCCAAGGTTGCTTTACCTCGGGGTTGCTCAAGCTGCCAGATTTATCTGAGGGCATTGCTCCGGATAACAGTCATTGAGGTTCAAAAGGACCTTGAATTATTTCTATTAATCTATTCTTATTAATAGTTTTAAATGCGGTAGAGTTCAGGGCAAGAGCAGTGCTGATCCGGCATTCTAAGCGAGTTCGAGTTCCTGTGGACGGGCAACTGGTTTGAGAGCTTTAGGCAAAAGTGGGTCCATGACTTTGCTAAATTGTGCCAGCTTGGTCGTCAGAGTCAGCTTCTGGAACGTTGCCAGTTTAATACAATGTCAGCTTGTCAATGTTGATCAGTAGGTTTCTTAGAGAGGAAGTAGCTCTTCCGTCTAGGTACGTTGCAGCCTTTGGAGCTCAATACTGAAGCTAACAATTTCTGATAACCCTGCTTGTGTTGGAATTGGATAAGTCTGATATATTAATATAAAACCTACAACACTCTCTTCCCTATTTGCTGGGTATTTATAGCATTCTTTTATTTCAGTTTGCAATTTCAGTTGCAGTCCCAACAGTTTTTAGTCTCAACTGCCCTCATTCGTTTCTCTCTATTTACACCCTCCAGCTCTGATTAACAAGCATTCATTACCCCTTCCCTTTTATTAGACAGAACCAGTCCTTTAAGGAAAATCCCAAAGCATCTCATAGGTATGAAGAGTCAATAATGTGAAACATTGAATAGATGCTGCCTGACCTGCTGTGTACCTACAGCAATGTAATGCAGACAAGTGTGGGAGGACAAAGTAGGGCACTCTAAGGCCACTGTAAGGCACTATGGAGTGCAGTAAAACAGAACAGTCTGGGAGTACAGTTCCAAATTCCTTGAAAGTGAAGTTACAGGTAGATAGGGTCATAAACAGAGCTTTTGGCACCTTGACTTCATAAGTCAAGATATCAAGTACTGGAGTTGGAATGCTATGTTGAAGTTGTATAAGTTGTTGCTGAAACCAAATTTGGAATATTGTGCACAGTTCTGATCACCTACTACAGGAAAAATGTCAATAAAATTGGAAGAGTACAGTGAAAATTTACAAGGATGTTGCTGGGACTTGATGATCTGAGTTATAGAGGAAGGTTGAATAGGTTAGGACTTTATTCCATGGAACATAGGGGATATTTGAAAGAGATATACAAAATTATGAGGGGTGTAGATAGGGTTAATGCAAGCAAGCTTTTTCTACTGAGGTTGGGTGAAACGAGAACTAGAGGTCATAGAGGGTGAAAAATGAAATACTTAAAAGGAATCTGAAGGGGAATTTCTTCACTCAGAGGCTGGTGCAATTGTGGAAAGACCTACCAGAGAAAATAGTGGGTGCTGGTTTGATTTCAACATTTAAGAGAAGTTTGAATAGGTACATGAAGGGGAGAGGTAATTTATTTTGTGCGTTTTATAAATAACTATTTCTAGTTTAAGAGCCACAGAAACCATTGTTTTGTTTTTGAGATTAATTTTATTGTACACACTGCAGTTACTGGAATCTGGAGCAATACACATTGTACCTTGTCATCTTGTCCAGAAAAGGAATAAGACATAAAGGAGCAAATGAAAAATGAAAGACAGTCATCAAAAGGAAAAAAAGATACAGAACAATATATTCTGGTGGGTTCCTAAATGGCCTTCCTCTTGAACTCATCCAAAATTTGTCACACATCAAATTTTGTTCACCTTTAAGTCCCATGTTCTGATTTGTACTAACTTTTGTCCAGAAAAAATGTGAATTTAACTTTATGTCCTTTGCCAACCATATTATGCCCATCTATACTAATCCTGTTTACCATCACTTGACCTATAACCTTCAATACCAAGTGCTCATCTAGATACTGATTAACTATTGTGCAAGTCTCCTGACTCACACCATTCACACAGACCAGATTCAACCATCCTCTGGGTGAAAGAATGTTCTCCCTCAGATCCCCTACCTATTATCATAACTTATGCCATCAGGTTTTAGACGTATCTGCCATGGGGAAAAGTTTCCAATTGTCATCTCTATCTCTGCCCTTCATAATTTTCTATATCTCTGTCAGGTCCCTGCTCAGCCCCCTCCACTTCAAGAGAAATAAAACACAATTCAAACAGTCTCTAAATACCTGAAATAATCCATACTGGGCAGCATTCTGGTGAATCTCCCCACCACACTCATTTCTCATTCTTGTTTTTAAATTCCTCTGTATCATTGTCCCTATATACCTCAAAAAACCCAATGGCATCTATGGAAAGCGAAACAGCATTAGCTTTTTGGGTTGAAGATCTTGTAACAGACCTGAAATTTCAACTCTGTCTCTCTTTCATGCTGCTTAAACTGCTGAGAATTTCCAGTACTTTCTGTTTTAGTTCAGCTCTTCTGCTACAGACTATTTTTAGATTTCCATCTTTTTCCCTCTTTAAGATGGATGTTGAAAACTACCATCAGGCAGGAGGTACAGAAGCCTAAAGTCCCACAGCACTAGGTTCAAGAACAACTATTTCCCTTCAGCTATACTGTCCTTGAACCAACTGGCAAAACCCTAGTCATCACTACAGTTTAGCAACATGGCAACCTTTCTACCACTTTTGTACTAAAATAGATATTACTTTTTTCTTATAAATGTTTCTATCCTGTAAAGATATTTAATAATTAATGTTTTCCTTGTTTATGCTTTTCACGCATATGCCAGTATTATTAAATCTGATTCTGATTATATAATACCATGCACCTATGATGCTGCAGCAATTAAGTTTTTCATTGCACCTGTCCATATACAGTACATTTGCATATGACAGTAAACCTGACTTTGACTTTGATCAATGGGACCATATCTCAAAATAAGGGTTGGCCATGTCTCAGTTATGGTGAAGGTACTGGAGCCTGAAGACCCACACTCACCAATTCAGAACCAGCTTCTTCCCCCCCCACCCCCCGCAATCAGATTTCTGAATGGTCTGTGAACCTATGGATACTGCCTCATTATTGCTTTGCTTTTACACTATTTATTTTGTAATTTTTAGTTACTTTATGTCTTTGCATTGTACTGCTGCTACAAAAAATGAATTTCACATATAAATCAGTGCCGATAAACCTGATTCTGTGTGATAAGGTGGAGACCAAAGTTGTCCAACAATCTGGTCACATCTAGTGCTATTCAAAGAGGAAGTGAATGCTTGTTAATCTGAGTCAGTTTGTCTGGAGCACTGTAAATGAAAAATGAATGAGGAGAGCAGAGAGAAAAAAGTATGCTGGAACTATAATGGTAGCAGAGTGGTTAGAACAACTCTTTTATGCTTGGAGTTTGAAGCCAGCCTCCTCTGTAAGGAGTCTCTGTGCGTTCTTCGCATGGAATGTCTGCATTTTCATCAGGTGCTCTAATTTCCTCCCACAGTCAAAGATGCAACAGGTAGATTAATAGGTCATTGGAAATTGTCCTGTGATTAGGTTAGAGTTGAATCCAGGTTGTCAAGGGTCGCTGGGGGGGTATGGCTCAAAGGGCTGGAATGGCCTCATACTCACTGTATCTCAAAATAAAATAAAATACATAAGCAGCAAATACTGCTGGAAACCTGAAATAAAGGAGAAGGCCAGGAAGACAGCAGAAGCTGCAGAGAGTAGTGGATGCTGCCCAAGACATAACCAACACATGCCTCCCCCCCCCACCACTAGTAGTATCTGCATCAGCTGCTGCCTCAAGATGGTAGTTTACCATCTAAACGCCCCACCATCTGGGCCATGCCAACTTCTTGCAGCTACCATCAGGTAGAAGGTACAGAAGCCTGAAGTCCCACACCACAAGGTTCAAGAACAGCTACTACCCTTTGAACCAATTGACCTACCCTTAATTGCTACCTCAGTACAGCAACATCGTGACCACTTTGTAATACAATGGACTTTGTTATTCCGTTGTTCTAAATGTATTCTTTCTTGGTTAATTTTATCTAATTTATATTGATGTATGGTTTTCTTGTAAATATGTTTCCAATGCTATGTGCTTCTGAAGCTGTTGCAAGCAAGTTTTTCATTGCACCTTGCATACATGTACTTGTGCAAATGACAATAAACTTGACCTTGACATGTTTGTTTGCTTGTACTAATATGTGACTGTCAAATTATGTCAGATCTTTCTATTGTGAAAATTGGAATGAGAAATGCAAAAAATGGTATAAAATGGTATACAAGCTGTTACGGAAGTCATGTACTAAATTGATATTCATCAACTTAGAATACTAAAGAAGACTCTTCCATTGGTAACACTCGTGCTTCTTTATTCAATGTACTTTGAAAGGCTTTTATTTTTACGTTAGAATCTGCTCTGTGGATTGCACCACTTCCACAGGTCTATTGTCTCTCTCTATCACATGAGCATAATAGGACACATTCTCTGTTTGAAAACTGTTCTGCTTTGTTCCATTGAACAATGAATAACCCAGTAAATGTTTTGTTACCAAACACACTGTTATGAATGAACTGGAGGCTCATTGTAGCAGATTAGAATTTATATAAAACAAATCACTCTGGACGTAATGTACTGTGTAAAGGTCTGAGGCACCCTAAGATTTTTTGTATGGTTTCAGATGTTGTGGCTTCCACAGGGCTCAAATCTCAACATCTTTGAGGTTGTCTGAGATTACCTGGAGAGACAGAGCAAGCAAGACAGCCAAAGTCTGCAGAAGAACTGTGGCAAGTTCTCCAAGATGCTTGGAACAACCTACCAGTTGATTTTCTTGTAAAGTTGCTTGACAGTGTACCTAAGAGAATTTATGCAGTTTTAAAGGTGGTTGCACCAAATAATGATTTGATTTATTGTTTTTTTTTACTGTGTACTGTTCTTTATAGTAATTTTACTGATATTAGGAAATTTTCCATTTCATTCGTTTTGAAAACAACTTAGCTTTACAGAATTTTTTAAAATATGCCAAAGACTTTGCATAGTCCTGTATAAGCTGTAGGAATTTAAAGATGTGTTTTGCTTAAAGAAGAATGAATGAACAAATGAACAAATGTAAGTAGTGTTTCAACAGTTTTTTACAGAAAAAGTTGAAATGTGTGTAGTATATGAATTAGGAGCAGCAAGTAACTGGCATCCTCAAGCTCATTCTATTACTTATTGAGAATGTGACCAATCAAGTTGTGACCACAATTCTGTGTTCCCTTTAGACCATTGTAATTTTTTTTCCCCACATACATGTCAAGTATCCAAATATTTGATATCTACCATGTTTTTGATTAAGGGAATTCCAAAAATTCACAGCCCTCCAAGTGGAAAAAACACACCTGTCACTTAAATAGATAACACCTTATTATCTAGCAAATGACCCTCGTCCCTCACCCAACTCCTTATTAACATTCACAACATGCTGGAGGAACTTAGCAGGTCGGGCAGCATCCATGATAAAGAGCAGTCAATGTTTCGGGCCGAGACCCTTCATCAGGACTGAAGAGGGAGGGGGCAGAGACCCTATAAATAAGGTGGGGGAGTGTGGCAAGGAGAAGGCTGGTAGGTGCCAGGTGAAAAACCAGTAAGGGGTGGGGGAGGGGATAGGCAGGAAAGGTGAAGAAGGAATGTAAGGGGAAAGCACTATGGGTGGTAGAAGGAGGCAGAACCATGAGGGAGGTGATAGACAGCTGGAGGAGGAGGCAGAGTGACACTGGGATGGGGGAAGGGAGGGGGAGGGAATTACCGGAAGTTGGAGAATTCAATGTTCATGCCAAGGGGCTGGAGACTACCCAGAGGGTATATGAGGTGTTGCTCCTCCAACCTGAGTTTGGCCTCATCATGGCAGTAGAGGAGGCCATGTATGGATATATCTGAATGGGAATGTGAAGCAGAGTTGAAGTGAGTAGCAACCAGGAAGTCCTGTCTGTTGTGGCGGACAGAGCAGAGGTGCTCGACGAAGCGGACTCCCAATCTGCGTCGGGTCTCGCCGGTGTAGAGGAGGCCACACCGGGAGCACCAGATGCAATAGATGACCCCTACAGACTCACAGGTGAAATGTTGCCTCACCTGGGGCCCTGAATGGTGGACTTCACTAAGACTCCACCTGTAGTCATATTCCAATGAACCCATCCTCCATTTCTCCATTTATCTGACGGACTGCAGAATACAGGACCCTGGGATATTGTGACTGGTCTACCCTGCTTATCAATGGAAGGCTATGCTTGAGATTAAAGGAATGCTTTGAATATTAGCTGGATTGATCTCTTGGATAGAGAATTGTCAATTGATTAATATTAGGCCAAAATGTTTTCGAATTTAGATGAGGTGATGTAATAGACACATAGAAAATCATCAAATAGATATAGGGATGTTGCTCTTAGTCAGGAATTGGGGTCACAGGTTCAAAATAAGGGGTCAGCCAAAGAGAGGTGGTGAACCTCTGGCATTTTCTCCCTACAAGTTGTAGAGACTCAGTTTCTTTATGTACAAAATATTAGGTTTTGGGGTATTAAGGTAATCAAGTGATATGTGGTCAGTGCAGGATAAAGGGACTGAGTTGAAGGATCAATCACAATGAGGAGCCCTATTAGCCCTTTGCTATTTCTAGTTCTTAGTTCTTAGTTCCTAACTGCAATGCAATACTGCTGGATCTTCACCCCATTCATGATATTAAACATTCACTTCTTGCACCGTTGGTATACCAAGGCTGCAGAGTGGCTGCAATTACAGCAAGATGGAGAACAGCAAGCACCATTGTTTCTTCAGCAGGTCCTTCCCTATATTTCATTCATCTTAATTCTGGAATCAGTTTGGAAATATAGTAGATTCCAGTTAATTGGGGCAGTCGCTTATTTGGGCCTACTCTTAAAGAACAAGAACAAATCGAGAAAATTACCAGTATTCCTTTAGCTTATTTGGGACCCTGTGCTTCTTAATTGGGGCAGGAGACTTGCTGAACAGGTTCAAATTGGCATCAGTCATGTGCATATGTGTGGCAATTAGACACCACACAATGCTTAGAGAGAGCAGTTTTTCAATAATGTCATTTGTTGTGTGTGTTCAAAAATCTGTGATTTTTGTCACAGTTTGTGAGAAAGAAGCAGTAAGACAATTTGGAACTGTTTAGCTCACTGTGCTTTCAAGCATTGAGTCTTGGAGATGCCAGAAATGGCCAGGAATGAAAATGAAACGATTTCACTACTTCAGCAACTTAGGAACTGTGAATAATTTGAATGTATGGACAATCATCTTGAATGTTACCTTTTGTTCCCACTGGACACTCAGCTGTCACCTGTAGCTCCAAGTAGCTGCTTGCATGTAGCCACACCCTGGTACAGCATTTTGACCGGCAGGTTAAACCAGGGGAGGGTAGCTGGTGGGTCTTATTTCACTGTGAGATAGGGACATTCCTAGCATGCGAAGTCAGCTCTGGCAGACTGGACGCTTGAGATCCCACGGCCAGGAAGGTGGTTCTGCAACTCTCCATGGAGATTGAAGGGCATGACAAGGCACAGAAGAATCACGGTCATCCACTGCAACCAAGGAAGACCCCAGTTATGATGATTCCTCAAACCACTGGACCCAGGCTTCTGAGGTCGAAAGAATGGAACTGCCCCAGTGCAACGGCTTTTCCACTTCACAAACTCCCACACTGGTTTCCTGTCATCCACCCCTAGTATAGCTCTTATTCTAGTTTGTTCTGCATTTTCATTTAAGTGCATAAATTGTTACTCAGTTAAATGGTATCTTGTCATTTTTATACCTTTTTAACTATTTCCATGAAACTTCAGCTATTACTTTAATGCAAACTGTTTGTAATTTTGAAGCAACCCCCCCCCCCCGCCAAGCCTGTACTACATTCAGTTACACCATGCCTCGTCTGTTGCTTATCTTAAAACTATAACTTCCAATATCCTTGTCAAATATCTGATATTCTTGTCTGCCAAACTTAATTGACATTTGGAATGGTCCTTTTCCTACCAATCTCACCTAAATTATAATGGAACCATGCACTTCATGATTTCAGTTAAATGCATAGAGTAATCCAAAACTAAGCTCTGTCAAAAGGTACAAAAAGAAATTGCAAATTAAAATGAAACCGAGTTAAAAGTGTAGCATACTCCCTCCCCAACATCTCGATCCCTTGTAATTCAAATGTCTGCCAGTCTCCTCCTCGAATAAATTTAATGATTGCTTTTACAGCCCTTGGTGTAAAGAATTCCATAAAAGTCACACCCTCTGTATAAAATAGGTTGACTTCAGAAGGAGTAGTGGACCGCATGACCCCATCTACATTGGTGGTACGTAGGTGGAACAGGTCAAAAGCTTTAAGTTCCTCGGGGTGAATATCACAAATGACCTGACTTGGTCTAACCAAGCAGAGTCCTCTGCCAAGAAGGCCCACCAGCGCCTTCACTTCCTGAGAAAGCTAAAGAAATTTGGCCTGTCCCCTAAAACCCTCACTAATTTTTATGTGTACGTAGAAAGCATTCTTCTGGGGTGCATCACAACCTGGTATGGAAGTTGTCCTGTCCAAGACCGGAAGAAGCTGCAGAAGATCGTGAACATAGCCCAGCACATCACACAAACCAATCTTCCATCCTTGGACTCACTTTACACCACACGCTGTCGGAGCAGTGCTGCCAGGATAATCAAGGATAAGTCCCACCCAGCCAGCACACTTTTTGTCCCACTTCCCTTCAGGAGAAGGTTCAGGAGCATGAAGATACTTACTGCCAGATTTGGGAACAGCTTCTTTCCAACTGTGATAAGACTGCTGAACAGATCCTGACCCGGATCTGGGCCGTACCTTCCAAATATCTGGACCTGACATGGACTACCGTACTTTCCCATTTCTATTTACTAATTATGATTTATAATTTAAATTTTTATTATATTTACTTCGATTTGTACCTCAGGGAGCGCGAAGTGCAGAAACAAATATCACTGTGATGATTGTACGCTCTAGTATCAATTGTTTGGTGACAATAAAGTATTTGTATTTGGAATCTCTTACTCTGAAATTATTTTTCATAGTTTTAAATATGAACCCCCCCCCCCCCACTATACCCAACAAGGAAAACATTCTTTCAGCAGCCCAGGAATTAATATTTAACAAAAATGCTGGAATTACTCAGCACTTGAGGTCTGTGGAAAGACAAACAATTGCTTCATATCAAGGACCTTCGCCACAGATGCTGCCTGATCTGCTGAATGTTTTCAGCATTTTTTAAAAAATGTTTTATTTCCAGAATCTGCTTGCTTTTTTTTATTTTCATCATCCGACTGAACTTTCTCTGCATTGCCTCCATTGTAAGTATTTACTTCCTTAAATATGGAGACCAAAACATGCAATCTCAGCAGTAACATATCAAGTTGTAGTTGCACTATGGTGGACTGGGGAGCTCTACAAAGGGTCATTGAAACTGCCCAATGCATTACTGGCACCAAAGGTCAAATTCCAAAGTAAATTTATTATCAAGGAACATGTCAATATTATCAAAGTAAATGTCACCATATACAACCCTGAGATGTTTTCCTGTAGGCATACAGAATATATCCAAGAAACATAACAAAATGAATGAATGATGGCATCCAACAGGATGGACAAACTAAAGAGTAAACAGTCAATGTTTTGGGCAGAGACCCTTCATCAGGATTGCAAAGAAAGAGGAGAAGTCAGAGTAAGAAGATGAGGGGGGTAATGAAGAAGCACAAGGTGGCAGGAGATAGGTGAAACTTGGAGAGAGGGTGGGTGTGAAGTAAAGAACTTGGAAGTTGATTGGTAAATGAGCTAAAGGGCTGGAGAAGGGAGAATCCAATAGGAGAGGATGGAAGACCACAGAAGAATGGGAAGGAGGAGGAGCACCAGAGGGAAGTGATGGGTAGGTAAGAAGATAAGGTGAGAGAAGGAAACAGGTATGGGGAATGGTGAAGTGGGGGGAGGGGGATTAGCGGAAGTTCGAGAAGTCTATGTGCTCCGCCAACCTGAGTGTGGGCTCATCGAGGCAGGAGAGGAGGCCATGTATTGACATGTCAGAATGGGAATGAGAAGTAGAATTAAAATGGTTGGCTGCCTGGAGATCCCGCTTTTTCTGGCGGACGGATCGTCGGTGCTTGGTGAAGTGGTCTCCCAACCTACGTCAGGGGTCTCACCGCTATACAGGAGACCTTACCGGGACAACGGCCACAGTAGATGACTACAACAGATTCGCGGGTGAAGTGTCACTGTTTGGGGCACTAAATGGTAGTGAGGGAGGAGGTGTGGCACACGTTCCGCTTGCAAGGATAAGTACCAGGAGTGAGATCAGTGGGGAGGGACGAATGGATGAGGGGATCGCGTAGATGAGCGATGCCTGCAGAGAGCGGGAAGTAATGGGGGGTGGAGATGGCAGAAGTTACGGAGAATTATGTGCCGGACACCAAGGTTGGTGGGGTAGTAGGTGACGGCAGTTAGGTGCGAAATGGAAGAGACGCGGCTGAGGGAAGGTGGGGAGGCCCCTTTATTTGAAGAAGGAGGACAGCTCAGTAGTTCTGGAATGAAAAGCCTCATCCTGTGAGCAGCTGCAGATAGACTGTCTCCAGAGAGATGGAGAAAGGGGAGGGAGGTTTCGGAAATGGACCAAGAAATCTGAGGGCTGGGTGAAAGGGGGAGACAAAGTTGATGAAGTCGACGGGCTCAGCATGGGTGTAGGAAGCAGCACCAATGCAAGTCATCGATGTAGCGTAGGAAAAGTATAGGATGGACGCCGGTGTAGGCTTGGGACATAGACTTCCACGTAGCCGACAAAAAGGCAGGCATTGCTGGGAACATGGTTCACTTTTTGTTTGAAGGAAATGGGAGGAACCAAAGGAGAAATTATTGAGGTTGAGGACCAGTCCCATCCGACGGAGGAGAGTGGTGGTGGATTTAAATGATTGGGTCTTTTGTCCAGAAAGAAGCTGAGAGGTTTAAGGCCCTCCTGATGCGAGGTGGAGTTTACGGGGACTGGACGTCCATGGTAACAATGAGATGATCGGGGCCAGGAAACTTACAGTAATTGAAAAAATCAAGAGCGTGTGAAGTGTCACGGATGTAGATAGGAAGGGACTGAACGGGGGGGGGGGTGAAACAGAGTCGAGGTATGCAGATGTAAGTTCGGTAGGGCGGCAACAAGCAGAAACAAAGGGTCCATCTGGACAGGCAGGTTGATGGATCTTAGGTAGGAGGTAGAAACGGGAGGTGCAGGGTAAGGGAACTATGAAATTGATGGCAGTGGATGGGAGATCCCCTGAGTTGATAAGGTCATAGTGCGGATGACAATGGCCTGGTGCATCTTAGTGGGGTCCTGTTGGAGGGGTAAGTAAGAGGAGGTGTCTGAGTGAGAGTTGTCTGCTGGCTTCAGCAAGGTAGGGGTTAGTCCACCAGACTACTACAGCATCCCCTTTATCTCCGGGTTTGATGATGAGGTTAGGATTAATGCAGAGAGTGGAGAGCAGTGTGTTTGGAAGGAGTGAGGTTAAAATTGGAGCGAGGAGTGTTAAAGTCAATAAAGTTGATGCCTCATCGGCAGTTAGCAGTAAGAAGATCCATAGCAGGCAGAAGACCAGTGTGGGTGTCCAGGAAGAGGAAGTGGGTTAAAGACGAGAGAAGGGGCCATCAGTGTGCGGTGGAGGGTCTTCGTATGTTGAGATATTCCAGCACAAATGTACATACAGTCTATAGGTATAAGCTAATTATGCACACAGTCACACCCAACAGTTATTTTACATAGTATTTAATAGGATTGCATTTATATTTCTACTTATTGTGTTTTATTGCTGATTTGAATCCAGAATAACACTTATTTCATTCTCATTTACATTCGTGTATTGAAGAATGACAACAAACAATTTCAAAAGGGATGGCCAAACAGATTAAAAAACCGTTTTGTATAATTTCTGTGTAGCCCAGGGACAGATAAACAAGGAACTCCATAAATAGCATATTTCCTGTCATAATTCAGTGTTCTGAAACCAAGGGGTAATCCTCACCTCTGGTGTGTCATTCCCGCACTCTCCTGGTGAACCTCCTCTGGTTCCCCTATTGTTATCAGCTTTCGCATGAATGCATTACCCATTTACATTCCCCTCCCCCCCCCCCCCAGTTCCATCTGTCCTGTCTCCACTTTGTTAACTCACCAGCACGCCCAACTCACAACTGCTCCCATCCCCATCTGGTTCTGCTTCTTTCACCTCTTCCATAATGATTACCTACTGCACTGGAGGTCTTCATGTTGGGTCACCTCCCCACCCCCAGTTCCACCTTTCTGTTTATTTATTTTCATTTTGATTCCGTCATCGAGCTGCCTCCCAACTTCATGCCGCCTGCTCCCCTCTTTGACATCCTTCATCGTGTAAGGATGACAGGAGTGAAGGTAGGGCTGATTAGAGATAAAAGTGGGAAGACGTGCCTGGAGGCTGTGGAAGTGAGCGAGGTCCTCAATGAATACTTCTCTTCGGTATTCACCACTGAGAGGGAACTTGATAACGGTGAGGACAATATGAGTGAGGTTGATTTTCTGGAGCATGTTGATATTAAGGGAGAGGAGGTGTTGGAATTGTTAAAATACATTAGGACAGTAAGTCCCCAGGGCCTGATGGAATATTCCCCAGGCTGCTCCACGAGGCAAGGGAAGAGATTGCTGAACCTATGGCTAGGATCTTTATGTCTTCAATGTCCACGGGAATGGTACCAGAGGATTGGAGGGAGGCAAATGTTGTCCCCTTGTTCAAAAAAGGTAGTAGGGATAGTCCAGGTAATTATAGACCTGTGAGCCTTATGTCTGTGGTGGGAAAGCTGTTGAAAAAGATTCTTAGAGATAGGATCTATGGGCATTTAGAGAATCGTGGTCTGATCAGGGACAGTCAGCATGGCTCTGTGAAGGGCAGATCGTGCCTAACAAGCCTGATAGAATTCTTTGAGGAGGTGACCAGGCATATAGATGAGGGTAGTGCAGTGGATGTGATCTACATTGATTTTAGTAAGGCATTTGACAAGGTTCCACACGGTAGGCTTATTCAGAAAGTCAGAAGGCATGGGATCCAGGGAAATTTGGCCAGGTGGATTCAGAATTGGCTTGCCTGCAGAAGGCAGAGGGTTGTGGTGGAGGGAGTACATTCAGATTGGAGGGTTGTGACTAGTGTTGACCCACAAGGATCTGTTCTGGGACCTCTACTTTTAGTGATTTTTATTAATGACCTGGATGTGGGGATAGAAGGGTGGGTTGGCGAGTTTGCAGACAACACAAAGGTTGGTGGTGTTGTAGATAGTGTAGAGGATTGTCGAAGATTGCAGTGAGACATTGATAGGATGCAGAAGTGGGCTGAGAAGTGGCAGATGGAGTTCAACCCGGAGAAGTGTGAGGTGGTACACTTTGGAAGGACAAACTCCAAGGCAGAGTACAAAGTAAATGGCAGGATACTTGGTAGTGTGGAGGTGCAGAGGGATCTGGGGGTACATATCCACAGATTCCTGAAAGTTGCCTCACAGGTAGATAGGGTAGTTAAGAAAGCTTATGGGGTGTTAGCTTTCATAAATCGAGGGATAGAGATTAAGAGACGCGATGTAATGATGCAGCTCTACAAAACTCTAATTAGGCCACACTTGGAGTACTGTGTCCAGCTCTGGTCACCTCAGTATAGGAAGGATGTGGAAGCATTGGAAAGGGTACAGAGGAGATTTACCAGGATGCTGCCTGGTTTAGAGAGTATGGATTATGATCAGAGATTAAGGGAGCTAGGGCTTTACTCTTTGGAGAGAAGGAGGATGAGGAGACATGACAGAGGTGTACAAGATATTAAGAGGAATGCCTCTTCCCCAGGGCACCACCGCTCAGTACAAGAGGACCCTTAAGGTAAGGGGAGGGAAGTTCAAGGGGGATATTAGAGGAGGGTTTTTCACTCAGAGAGTGGTTGGTGTGTGGAATGCACTGCCTGAGTCAGTGGTGGAGGCAGATACACTAGTGAAGTTGGAGACTACTAGACAGGTATATGGAGGAATTTAAGGTGGGGGGGGTATATGGGAGGCAGGGTTTGAGGGTCGGCACAACATTGTGGGCCGAAGAGCCTGTAACGTGCTGTACTGTTCTATGTTCACTCGACCGTTTTTCGGCCCTACAACCACCTCTGGCCATTGTCTCGGCACCCCACCTCTCTTTGTACTGGGCAATCTCTGTCCTCCGCTCTGAATCCTGATGTGGGGCTTTAACTCCGAACATCGTCTTACTGTTTGACCCACCGAATGCTTCCAGTTCGTTGCCCGGCTTAAGAGTTCTCTTGCATGGTTGATATGAGCAACAGTTGGGATAGAGTGTGCTCTGAAATTGAGCATCATAAGCAATATGAGTAAGCCATTTAGCCTCTTTAACCGGTTCATGATCAATAAATAAAACTGAACATTGTTTGTTCGCCCAGCCGGTTTGTTTTATTTTGGTAGAAACTTTGTTTATTCCCAAGTTTTGAAATCCCCAACTTCTTGACATGCATTGCATAATTTTCACTTGCTGCGGGAGTGTGAATGAAAGGCAAAGAGTAAAATGTGATAAACGTGGCTCCCATGAGAAAAGGGGAGGTCACAAAAGCGCAGAACTTGTTCACGGAGGGGAGGGGAACCGCGCATGACGTAAGAGGAGCGGTGTCTTGGTATTGGAGAGGACGGTGAAAGAGGCGTGGCCTCGGCCACGATCCCCATCCCGCTCCACGCCGTTTGAGCCTGTTTTTCAAACGTTGTGACGTCACGCCGGCCGGCCGGCGGGCGGGAGCGAGTATGCGTACACCCCGACCGGCCGGCCGGCACCACGTGACCCGAGCTGCTTCAATCGGCGGTGCGCTCGAGGGCTGGACTCATACACACAAGATGGCGACCGTGGAGTCGGTGAGTGACATTACCTCACGGCACTGGGACGTGGAGCTTTCACACGTTATATGGCCTGAGAGGCATAGTTAACGGCCGCTGTCTGTCACCGTATGGCGGTGGGTGTGAAAGAGGCTGGGTTCAAGCCTCTGTAGAGGCTCGTTTGTCTTCTCCACACGGCTTGGGGACTGTGGCCCGATGAACGGCTGGGAAGCAGCATGGCCATGACTTGAATCGGGCCCCTACGCTGAAAGGGGCCCGACATCGTTCACCTACTTTCCTCTCTTTTGCTCACGTGCTTTCCCGAGAAATGGGGAGGGATTTCTTTGCAGTTCTCTTTCACCCTCTTATTGCGGTACCGTTCAACACCGGCCCCATGAGGGAGCACTTGGGGAAGACCATCATCCCCCACTCTTCACCGCTCGCTGACCACGGCGAAATGCCCCTAAATGTACCTTCATGCATTTTTTCTTCCGATAAAAACCCACAAAGTAACGGTAAACCAACGTCACCACACAATCCCTAAGGCGTTCGCAATTCGACCCTTGTTTGTCATTGTTTTCTTTTAAAATTAGTCAGGTTTTCTATAGCGTAATGATCACCCTTGCTTATAGGATTACTCTTCTAGTAAGTGAATACAATGTGAATTTTACATTTTAATTTAATGGCTATGATGTAATGTTTTTCTCAAATCTGAATTTTGTTGTGCTTTTCCTAAAACCGGCTGCTTCATTTCTGCACCTGTTCGCATTCTTTCCCCGTCGCCTCTTGTGTTGATTCTTCAAGCCCATCACTTGTTGCTGAAATAGGTATTGAATATTTTCTCATGGGGGGGGGGTTTCTTCTTTGCTGTCTGAGCTGTCCATCCCACCAACAGGCAGTTACAGTATGTTATTGACAGCTAATGAGGCAACGGTCCAGAATTAACAGATGGTTGAATGATCTCTGCCTCTGGATTATTAACCTTTCCCTTACTTTGATTTCTGTACATGGTCAACTGGCTTTCCTTTTGCATAAGCCATGTGCAATTTTTGATCCTGTAACAGGTTTTCAAATAGTCTGAGTGTTTTCTTTGGTCTGCAAAACATGATATGCAATGCATTTGACTCTTCAAAAGCAAATGATTTTGTAAACTATCTGGCCTGAATAATGCTAATTTCTCAGTGGCACATGATGGGTGTACTGTTAATAATGAGGCAAAAGAAAGGGAGATCACATAATATAGATTTGGAAGTGATCTTAACTTGGGATCACAATTTTATATTGGTTATAAACTGCTCAGCAACTATCCTGAAATTAATTTTCCATTTGGTTTCTCTTAGTGCAAGTAGTGGTGTTTTGTTGCGGATTCTAAGTAGAAGATCTATTGCTGAAAGTGTTCAATATCTGTGCCAAACATTCACTTGTTAATGCAGTTGTTTTAACTGGTCCTGATTTTAACCACTGTGTCATATTTAATCTTCCATCTGTTAATGTCATTGAACCTTTCTCTTGAGTGCTCCTTAAAGCCCAACTCTTAGTCCAAGCATTTGGTTATTTGCCTAATTGATCAGTTTCTGTTAAGTAAATGCAAGCTGAAGGAGATATATGGAGGTTTGAATGCAGTGCGGTAAGGAAAATACAATAATTGGTAATTAAGGTCTTTGGAAGGGTGAGAAAATATGGACTAACTTTTGCACATGATAGATATCAAGTAGTTGCACATTTTTTTTCCCCACAGCAAATCATACTTTACTCCAAGTGACTGCTTATGAAGATGTAGGGCAAAGGCAGAAGCAGAGTCTGTAATGATGCTCCTGCACAATTCATGATCTGCTAGTACTTGTTTTTGGGCTAACTCCTGATGAAAGCTTATTTGGCTGTGATTCTTCATATCTGAAACTATCGACATGAACCATTATCACCTTCAGGGAGGAGATAATGTTGGGGTGTAGATGGATTTCAAAATTATCTAATTAAGCTTAATATAGGAATAACCACAAAGTAAGGAACTATTTCAGTTCTGAGAAGTTTTAATTCAGTTGTAAACCACGCAAAATGCACTTGCCATGTCTCTTCTCCCTCCCTCCATTCTACTCTGCTCAATCTTCACTAGTTTCTTAATTGTTTGAATGTACTTGTATTTGTAATTAAGCTGATTTAGTAAGTTAATAGGTTACAGTTTAACAAGTTTAAGCATGAAGGAACTATTCGGTTTGCTTTTGACTTTAAGGCCAGTACATTATGAAGAAAACTTGTATTATTCCAGTATCAGTAAAGATGAACAAATGCAAATATAAAGTGGGATGAGCTGGGCTTCTAAGAGGAAAACCAATAAAATTGATATTGTAATTTCAACCATTATAGCATTAACATTCATGAAAAGCAAGAAACTACCAGACTATGCAGAAATGGCATAGTACAATTTGTTACCAAGTTTTACAGTGTGGTCAAACAGATTTGCAGAAATGGGCAAAAGCCCGTTTGGGGAGGGAGAAGTTCTAGGAATTCCTCTCCACCTTCAAGCAACATAAGGTAACCCAATAATCTCTCTTTATTTCTGGCCATAGCACAGCCAACCTTGTAAATAGGAGTCCTCTTGTTCATTTCTTTGTGGACAGAAGAATTTCCTGTTAATACTCATCCCATCTTTATCCCACTGTTTTTAAATGTGTGTAATTTCTGCATTTTAATTTATTTAATTTTTTTCCCTTTTATATTTCAAATAATCAATTTACTGGGCAAAATTCTGTTTTTTTCATTTTGTCGTTCTTGTATATATTCTAAATCCATTTTTTTTTAAAGAAGTGTTTAGCAATGCCAAAAAACTGGATTTTTCCTTGGGTAATGGATTCCTTCAGTATCTCACTTTTGTCAAGCTAGAGATTACAACTCCTTAGTTTAGCCTACATGCAAATTTAGGCTGATGCTTCATCAATATATATTGCTGAGTTGACTGCAGTACCGTTATTAAGGGTAAAGTACATAGTAGAATGGTGGAGGAAGAAGCTGTGCATTAAGGATAGTTTCCTATTATTATCCAAAGGAGAAAAAAAAACTTCATATGTCCCATTTAATGTAATTTGGATTTAACTGTCAACTTGCTACTGTATTTATAGAGCAATTTATTGGCTTTGAAATATGCAAGGCACAACCTATAGAAGCTAGAAATAATTTACCATGTTAAAGGTAATCATTTTATACTGCCTCTTTGAAGAAAACAGTTTCTGAAAAACATTCCAATTGTACTGCGACTGCCAAAGAAATGGTAATTAAAAATAATGAATGTTATAATGTACAATTTCAATACTCTATTTCAATTTCATACAGTTGCTCCCTACTATCAAAGCTTGTGTTACTGTTATTAAGGATGCTTGTGTCTCTTAGTGTTTGGGAACAGTTTGCTCTTTGGCTAGTTAAAGTGTGTTTCATTTTTACTTTTCATCAACCATTTACTGTGCTACCGGAATAATTTTCTGTTTTTAAAATTATGGTTACTCAACACTTTAAAAAATATTTAATATATGTAAACAAGATAGTATAATCTGCTAATAAACAGACTGAAAAGCTGCACCAAGTTGATAAGTAAACACGGGATGGATTTTTAAAATGATAGTACCATTGACTTCAAGTCGTCACTTTTATTGTCATTTCAACCATAACTGCTGGTACAGTTCACAGTAAAAATGAAACAGCGTTCCTCCAGGACCATGGTGCTACATGAAACAACACAAAACTACATTAAACTTCAGACCTACATGGGACTACATAAAACGTGCAGGACAGTACAATAATTTAATATACAATATACATATACATATATACATAGTTTAATATACAATAATAAACAAGACAATGGCACAATAAAGGGTGAATTACAATATAATAATAAATGATAAATTATGTAAATGTAAACAATGTTTTAGCAGGAATTGAGAATGAAATGAGCAAAAATTGCAAAGGGAGTGGAGTGGTGTTCAGTTGAGTGTGTGTGTAAGTTGGTGTCAGACTAGATTCTGGGAATTGAGTGTAATGGCTTGGGGGAAGAAGCTGTTACACAGTCTAGTTGTGAGAGCCCAAATGCTTCAGTACCTTTTGCCAGATGGCAGGAGGGAGAAGAGTTTGTATGAGGAGTGCATGGGGTTCTTCACAATGCTGTTAGCTTTGCAGATGCAGCGTGTGCTGTAAATGACTATATTGGTGGGAAGAGAGACCCTAATGATCACTATCCACTGTCGGGTCTTACAATCCAAGGCAGTGCAATTTCCGTACTAGGCAGTAATGCAGCTGCTCAGGATACTCTCTATACATCCTCTGTAGAATGTGGTGAGGATGGGAGGTGGAAGATGGACTTTTCTCAGCCTTCTCAGAAAGTAGAGAAGGATTTTAAAGCATTTTAAACTGTTCTGCATAGTAAGTGGGACTGTGCAGATTCTTCAGATAGTGGATTTCAGTTTTACTATAAATGCAATTCTTTGAAAATAGGAATTTAATAAATATTAATTATTTTATTTTTACATCTGGTACTTAATGGACTTGAATGATGTCTTCAGTACAGTGTCACGTGGGAGATTGGTCCAGAGGTTTGGCCCATTATATCGAGGGCAAGTTGGCAAATTGGATCCAAAACTGGCTTGATGATAGAAGAAAGGATAATTGTAGTGTTGTAGCGGTGTGCTACACGCAGCGCTAAAATAACGACTCGGAGTCGGTAAACTGCAATTAAAGATGATTTTATTCAAACTTCACAGTCTTGCTTTAAAGCCTCCCTCATCCCGCCCTCCCCGGGAGCAGATGCTGTAAGGGACACGTACTCACAAACCCCCGCAGGCTTTTTCGACCGGTTGCGTCAGGTCCACATGGGCCGGTTTGAGTCGGTCCACCGTGAAAACCTCCTCTCTCCCCGCAACGTCCAGCACGAACGTGGACCCATTGTTCTTGAGCACCATAAACAGCCCCTCGTAGGGCCGTTGCAGCGGTGGCCGATGCCTGCCCCGTCGTACAAATACAAACTTACAGTTCTGCAGGTCTTTGGGTATGCAGATCGGGTTCTGCCCATGCTGCGAAGTAGGTATGGGGGCCAGGTCACCGAGCCTCTCGCGTAGTCTGCCCAGGACTGCTGCGGGTTCTTCCTCTTGCCTGCTTGGGGCTGGTATGAACTCCCTGGGGATGACCAGGGGTGCGCCGTACACCAACTCGGCCGACGAGGCGTGCAGATCAAATTTGGGCGCTGTGCGGATGCCAAGTAGGACCCAGGGAAGCTTGTCCGCCCAGTTAGCTCCTCGCAGGCAGGCCATGAGAGCCGACTTTAGGTGACCGTGGAAACGCTCCAATAGTCCATTCGACTGTGGGTGGCAGGCAGCGGTGTGGTGCAGCTGTGTCCCCAAAAGGCTGGCCATAGCTGACCACAGGCTGGAGGTGAACTGGGCGCCTCTGTCAGAGGTAATGTGGGCTGGTACACCAAAGCGGGGCACCCAGGTGGCAATCAGTGCCCGGGCACAAGATTCGGAGGTGGTGTCGGTGAGCGGGATCACCTCTGGCCATCTTGTGAACCAGTCCACAATAGTCAGGAGGTGCCACGCTCCGCGTGACACTGGCAGGGGGCCCACGATATCCACATGAATGTGGTCGAAATGCCGGTGGGTGGGGTGGAACTGCTGCGGCAGAGCTTTGGTGTGCCGCTGCACCTTGGCTGTCCGGCAGTGCATGCACGTTCTGGCCCATTCATTGACCTGCTTGTGGAGTCCGTGCCAAACAAACCTGCTGGAGACTATCCGGACGGTTGTCCGGATGGAGGGGTGCGCCAAGTTATGAATGGAGTGGAAAACGCATTGCTGCCAGGGTGCTGGGACGACGGGACGGGGTTGGCCGGTGGCGACGTCACGAAGTAGGGTCCTCTCACCTGGGCCTACGGGGAGGTCCTGGAGCTGCAAACCAGAGACTGCGGTTCTGTAACTCGGGATCTCCTCATCTGCCTGCTGCGCCTCTGCCAATGCCTCAAAGTCTACCCCTTGGGAAAGGGCATGAATGTTAGGGCGAGAGAGTGCACCCGCCACAACATTGTCCTTACCCGAGACGTGCTGGACATCCGTCGTGTATTCAGAGATGTAGGACAGATGGTGCTGTTGGCGGGACGACCAGGGATTGGACACCTTTGTGAACGTAAAGGTAAGCGGTTTGTGGTCCGTGAACGCGGTGAAGGGCCTACCTTCTAAGAAGTACCTGAAATGCCGGATTGCCAGGTATAGTGCCAACGGTTCCCGGTCGAAAGCACTGTATTTGAGCTCAGGTGGCCGCAGGTGTTTGCTGAAAAACGCTAGCGGTTGCCAGCGACCTGCGATGAGCTGCTCCAGTACCCCACAGACTGCCGTGTTAGATGCGTCCACTGTGAGGGCGGTAGGGACGTCCATTCTGGGATGCACTAGCATCGCTGCGTTCGCCAAGGCTTCCTTCGTTTGAATGAAAACAGGGGTGGACTCCTCGTCCCAGGTAATGTCCTTGCCTGGACCCGACAGCGGGGCGAACAGGGGGCGCATGATTTGGGCTGCTGAAGGGAGGAAGCGGAGGTAGAAATTGACCATCCCTACGAATTCCTGAAGGCCTTTGATCGTGGTGGGTCGGGGGAAATGGTGGACCGCAATGGGGTTGCCCCGTCTTTAGTAATCCTGTGGCCCAAGAAGTGAATTGTGTCGAGCCCGAACTGGCATTTGGCCGGGTTGATTGTTAGACCATATTCACTCAGTTGGGCGTAGAGTTGGCGGAGGTGGGACAGATGCTCCTGACGACTGCTGCTTGCTATGAGGATGTCGTCCAAGTAGATGAATGCGAAGTCCAGGTTGCATCCCACCGAGTCCATTAACCGCTGGAACGTCTGTGCAGCATTCTTCAGGCCGAACGGCACGTGGAGGAACTCGAAAAGGCCGAACGGGGTGATGAGAGCCGTTTTGGGGATGTCGTCCGGATGCATCGGGATTTGATGGTACCCTCGGACGTGGTCTCCCTTGGAGAAGATCCGTGCGCTGTGCAGGTTTGTTGCAAAGTCCTGAATGTGCGGCACAGCGGAGCGGTCCGGTGTGGTAGCCTCGTTCAGCCTGCGGTAGTCGCCGCACGGTCTCCAGCCCCCTGTCGCTTTGGGCACCATGTGTAAGGGGGAGGCCCATGGGCTGTCGGACCGTCGGATGATCCCCAATTCCTCCATCCTCTTGAACTCCTCCTTCGCTAGCCAGAGCTTGTTGGGGGAAGCTGCTGAGCACAGACGTGGAGGGGCGGTCCCTGGGTCGGGATGTGGTGTCGGGGCATGGCTGCCGTGAACTGCGGTGCCAGAACCGATGGGAAATCCGCCAGGACCCTGGTGAAGTCGTTGTCGGACAGCGTGATGGAGTCGAGGTGAGGGGCTGGTAACTGGGCTGCACCCAGGGAGAACGTCTGAAAGGTCTCGGCGTGGACCAGTCCCTTCCTGGGCAGGTCGACCAGTAGTCTGTGAGCCCGCAAAAAATCCGCACCCAGAAGCGGTTGGGTTATGGTGGCCAGTGTGAAGTCCCACGTGAACTGGCTGGAGCCGAACTGTAGCTGCACCGTATGGGTGCCATAGGTCCTTACTGTGCTGCCGTTCACGGCCCTCAAGGGGGGACCCGGTGCCCTGTTGCGGGTGTTGTAACTCGGCGGAGGTAAGACACTGATCTCGGCACCAGTGTCGACCAAAAAACGGCGTCCCAACCGCTTGTCCCACACATACAGGAGGCTATCCTGATGGCCAGCCACCGTACCTATCAGTGGCGGCTGGCCCTGGCATTTCCCGGGAACTGGCAGGGTGGGCGACAACGGCGGGCTTCTGCACTCCACCGCTGGTGGTAGAAACACCATTGTTCGTTGGGCTCCCCACCCCTGCCTCTGGGGTTAGCGGCCTCTGCGGCCGGACCTGGACTGGTTTGCTGCTGGGAGCGTGGCCTGCTGATCTGTGCGATGGACGCCCCACTCACCTTCTTGGTGTTCCACAGTAAGTCCGCCCGGGCTGCCACCTTCCGGGGGTGCTGAAATCCGGGTCGGACAGCAGCAGGCATATGTCCTCGGACAGCTGCTCCAGGAATGCCTGCTCAACCATGAGGCAGGGTGTGTGTCCGCCGGCCAGAGACAACATCTCATTCATTAAAGCCGATGTAGGTCTGTCTCCCAAGCCATCCAGGTGCAGTAAACGGGCAGCTCACTTGTGCAGTGAGAGTCCAAAAGTCCTTAGGAGCAGGGCTTTGAATTCCGTGTACTTGCCGTCTGCTGGGGGAGACTGTACGAACTCCGCAACCTGGGCCGCTGTGTCCGGGTTGAGGGAGCTCACCACGTAGTAGTAACGTGTGTCCTCAATCTGCCGAACGTGGAATTGGGCTTCTGCTTGCTGGAACCATAGGTGAGGTCGCAGCGTCCAGAAGCTTGGCAGTTTCAACGAAACCGTATGAACAGATGCAGCGGCGGTCACCCCCGGTCCAAAAATCGTTTGGACCGTCGGGGTCACCAATTGTAGCGGTGTGCTACACGCAGCGCTAAAATAACGACACGGAGTCAGTAAACTGCAATTAAAGATGATTTTATTCGAACTTCACAGTCTTGCTTTAAAGCCTCCCTCATCCCGCCCTCCCCGGGAGCAGATGCTGTAAGGGACACGTACTCACAAACCCCCTCAGGCTTTTTCCCTTTGTTGCGGACCTGGCCTTTGTGCCTGCGCGCTGGCTATTTGTGATCCAGTTCGAGTGCGCTAGGAAGTGGGTCACTACAGTGTTGCTTTTGTGATTGAATGCTTGTAACAAGTTCTGTTCCATAGGGATTGTTGCTGAGACCCTGTCAATTTTAATATGCGTGAATGATTTGGATATTGGGAACAATCATTAAGCTTGCATGTGATGTGAAGATTGCTCAGTTGTTGACATTGTGGACTCTTAAGATACAAAGTGGCATTGATGAGCTGGTGAAATGAGCTGGAAATGGCAGGTGGAGTTTAATCCTGATAAATGTGAGAACCATTTTAGGAACACTTGTAAGGCTAGGACATTAGACCATTAAAGGTAAGGTTCTTGGACAGGTGTTCCCAACCGGGGTTCCAGGGACCCTTTGGTTAATGGTAGGAACCCTTGATCTGGGGAGAATTGAGGATCGGGGACTTTCGTGTGCAAGTTCAAAGATCCTTGAAGGTTGTGGCACAGGTAGATGTTGTAATTAAGAAGTTGTATGAGATGCTGGCCTTCATTAGTCAGGATAAGAGCAGCGAGGTTATGCTCCCAATTTTACAAAACCTTGATCAGACCTCAGTTGGAGTACTTACTATGTGCATTTTGCTCACCACACAATAGGAAGGATGTGATGCTACAGAAGAGAGTCGTGATTCACTGGGGCATTCCTTAGGGTGGAGTGTTTCAGTAATGAGAAAAAACTGGAGGGGCTAGGTCTGTTCCTGGAGCAAGAGAAGTTAAGGGGATGTGTTTGATGCCTACAAAATTGAGGGTTATTGGTAGGTTTGACTAGGAGACTTTTCCTCATAACAAAGTTAGATAAACTAGGTATTGATTCAGGGTAAGAGATTTAGAGGATATCTGATAGAAACCCTTTCAACCAGAAAGTGATGAATATCTTCCTGAGAAAGTGGTGGATGCAGAGTCGCTTCAGCAGTTCCCAGATGGGAATTCAAATCACTTGGGCCTGGAAGGCTATGGGCCAAATGCTGGACAAACTCAGCCAGTCAAGCATCATCTGTGGTGGCAAAGAATGGTTAGTGTTTTGAGTGGAAACGGAAAAGTTAATAGCATGGGCATAAGGAGCCAGATGGGGAAAGAAGAGTAGAAACAAAGTGGTATGCGATCCTCTTTCACTCACCCAGCTCCACCTGCCAAACTTTTTTTTTTCCTTGTGTTTTTCCGCTGTCATCTACCAGAATCTCTCCCCAATCACCCCCACTCCCCGCTCACTTATTAACTGGGTCTACTGTATCATTTCTGATACAGGGTTTTGGCCTGAAATATTGACCATTCCTTTGCCTCCATAGATACTGCTTGATTTGCTGAGTTCTTCCAGCAGTTTGTTTTTTCCTCCAGATTCCAACATTTGCAGTCTCTTGTCTCTTTGCTGGAAGATAGGATTAATACAGATGGATGCCTATTGATGGTGAGGTGAGCCAAATGCCCTTTTCCATCCTGTATGACTCTCTGGTACATTACATTCAGTACTCATCTTTAAGTATGAGATATTGATTGGCTCAATGGTTTGAAAGTTCATTTGTTTCAGTCCAGCGACTGGAAGAACAAATCTGTGAGCGCTGAACATTTTATGCTCATGCTGTTTACCGGTTGAGCAGATGATAACAAAAACAATAACTGCTTAAAGATGGCCAGTGATCTTTTTGTGTCTTGCCATATATATTATCTCTCTCTCTCCCCCTCTCTCTCTCTCTCTCTCTCTCTCCCCCCCTCCCCCCCTCTCACCCCTCCCCCCTCCCCCTCCCCCCTCCCTCTCCCCTCTCCCCCCTCCCCCACTCTCCCCCCTCCCCCCCCTCTCCCCCTTCTCTTTGGCTGTTCTTTTGTCAACTAACAATCTTTATTTGTAACTCTGTCATATTGTTTGGAACAGCTTCTGTAAAATGTCATGGAATGGTTTCCTACCTTAATGATGCTCTATGAATTCCAGTTGTTGTTTGTATTCATCTGTTGGCCCTAATGATCTGTCTCAAGTTTGCTAATGACAATTAAAATTATTGTTTTGTCCTGTTACAATTAGTGTATGTATCTACTATTGTTTAGCTTTAAAATATACTCCGATAACTGCCTAATTCCAATTGTTACGAAATCTGTCTTGTTAAGCACATACAAAAGCTTCAATGCATTCTTGTTTCTTAAGTTTATTTTAACCTTTGTGCATTCATTTTGTAGTTGAGTAAACAAGTAATTTTGTAGTTAAGTAAACAAGTAAAACATCCAGCAATACAATGTTAATATCAAACTTAAGGTTCTGTGGTATGAAACTTGATTGGGAGGGGAGATTAAACGGCTTCAGACTCTTACCTGTTGTAGTTTAGAAGAATGGAAGGTGATCTTATTCAGATATAAAAGAATATTAGGGCTCTAGGCAGGGTAAATCCTGAAAAGATGTGTTTCCTTTCATCAGAAAGTGTAGGCCCAGAGAACACAGTCATAGACAAGGAAATTTAAGGCTGAGGTAAGAATTTCTTATGAAAATTGGGTTTTTGAAACTCCTTGCCACAGTGTTGTGGGGTTGGATCCTTGTGTATATTTAAAAATGAGATGTATTTTAAATCAGTAAAGGAATCACAGAAGTGGGGAAGTGCAGGAAGGTAGATATGAGAACTGTTGTAAAGGTCACAAGGGGATGAAAGGCCTGTTCTTGCTAATCCTGATAGCCTTATGGTTTACTGAGATTTAAAATATTAAGTTGGACCTTGTACAGATCTGAAATACTGTAATTGCACCTAGAAAAGTTGATGAATCTTTTCATTACTCTTGAATAATTTTGCTTCCTCATCTCTTGGCCCCCGAACCTTTGAAGTGTAATTGTGATGGTGAATGTTATTGTCCAGTATGCTGATTCTGATGAAAGCTCATTGAAAAAAGTTTCTCTCCATGGATACTGTTTGACTGCAGTATTTTCAGCATTTGGTTCAGGGAGGAGTTAAGGGTTTACCTTAAAAATGATCCGATGTCAACTTAGTGAAGCTACAATGCATGAAATTCAAACAATGAATAACAGTAGACAGCTAAATAATCCAGCAAATGAAATGAAAGTTCTGCAGTTCTACCATATCTAGTTATGGAGGTGGATACTTGAAGGATATTCCCATTCTCAAAGGTAACAAAGCCCAGCATGAATTCTGAAGCTTTTGCAGCCTCATTCAGTTAGAAGTGTCTTATAACCAATCAATCTTGACTTCTTCCTGAGACTTCCATTTGTTAAAAGATGGTTTTCAACCAATTCACTCCACATGATACCAAGAATCTGCTCAGTGCATTAGGTACAGCAAAGGCTATGGGGCCAGGCAATATACCCGCTATAGATCTGAGCTCCCAAATTATTTGAGCCTCTAGCCAAGCTATTCTTGTGCAATTGCAGCACTGATATCAAAGACTATTGCCCAAAAACATCCTGTTTATATATAAAAAAAAAATCAGGACAGTTTCAGTCTAGCTACTTACCACACAATAAGTCTACTGCGAATCATCAGTACATGATGCAAGGTGTCATTGATATTGTCATCACCCAGCAGCTGTTTGCCAAAATAATTTTTACAAATCCTCATTTTGGGATTTCCGAAGACTACCTGGCTTCAGGCATCATCATAAACTTGGTCCAAACATGAAGCATAGAACTGAATTCTAGAGGTGAAGTGAAAGTGACTGCTTTTCTCTTCAAGGCAGTATTTGGCTGAGTATGGCATCAAGATGCTTTGGTGAAACTGAAAATGATCATTAAAGAGAAAACATTCCTGAGGTTTCAGAAAGGAAGTTAGTTGTGTTTATAACAGGTAAATCGTCCCTTTCCCAAGATATCACTATAGAAGTTCTTCAGGGTCTTATGGGCACAGCTGTCTTCAGCTGCTTTACCTTCCGTGCTAGTCTAAAGAAGGGATGCTTGTGTGACCCTGTACGCAGCAAGAAATTAGGCTACTGATGAGTGAGTGGTAAGTAAGATGTATCTTTAAAATGTCGACAATGATAAATTTTTTTTATCAAGAATGGCACCCCATCAAGCACCCCAGTTCTTTCTATTACTGATGTATTGTGGCAGTAGTGTCTACCATCTATAAAATACTCTGATCCACACTACTGCAAATACATCCTTAATCTTTACCACCAAGACAGGCAAGAATGGCAGGTGTATGGGAACACCATCTGTAAATTGCATGCCATTCCTAATTATAAAAAAGTTGCCAGCTGTTATTCACAGAATCTCAGTCCTTCAACTTTTGCCCAATAGTACCGTGCAAGTCATTCTGGTGAAGCTGATTCATTGATTCAAGGTGGTTTGCCACTACCTTCTCGGGAGCAATTGGGAAAGGTCAACACGTACTGGCATTGTGAGTGATACCCAATCCACAAAAATTAAGAAGCACTATTATTTCTTTTCTATTATAGATTTTTTCCCTACATGTTGAATTTCTGTGTCAAATTTAGAAAAGTTATTTATTTGCATCATCCTTTACTTGAATTCATGGTAAAGATAGCACAAACATTTTCAATATTTAGACCTAACTTTTGCATGTATTTTAAATACATTGCAGCAAAAAGAAACAATGCCTCTGAGCTGGACGAGAGCCAGTTGAGGCTGTTTTTGCTATGAATTTCTACTTTGCTCAAAGGTGAAGCTTATTTCATTAAAAATCTTTGCTATTTTCAAAAATCGAGTAGTTCTGCATTTTACCACTTTTCTATAAGATGACATACCATAAATTTAGTCAGAAGGTACAGATACTATCAGTTCCCACCGTGAAAGTATTCGTACCTGGTGATTGGAGTTCTGATAAAATTCAAGACTCTTTGTTTCCACTAGTTTGCATTAGTTTCTTGGAGTGTGTACATTTTAAAGGAAACATCTGAATTTTAATCCTGTTCTGAGCTCAGGGCGACAGAGTTGCTACCCTACTGATTTCAGGGCATGTTGTATCCTCCAGTAGTTAAACATGAGACCAACAGGCATGGAAGGCATTCCATTTCATTGTTGTATTGCGGTACCATCAACAGAGTTATTCATGGATTTTTAATCTTGATGTAGGCAGTTAAGAACGGGTTCATTAATGCTGAAAAAAGAGGAATTCTATAATTTTATCTCTTTGGGAACCATTCATTTTAGATTCTTTTCAGCAATTGCTCCAAGTATACTGATCATGTGTGGATCTTGTTCTTATTTAATATTCCAGTAAAAGTTATAAACAATTATTTAAGCATTGAATTAAGTTATTAAGTTTGATGTCTAGCTAACCTATTAGTGCTCAGTTTGTCACAAACTTTTTCGGTGATGTTAGTTGCACCTGTATTAAGAAGTGTTTACTTTTTTTTGTCATTCTTTTTTCTGTGTAGGAAACCACCACACAACCCCAACCTTCAGAAGAAGAAGGTAAAACTGAAACAGCAACTCAAGAAATAGGAAAGCCTGAACACTACATAAAACATCCGTTACAGAATAGGTAAAGCAACAAGCATAAGATTTGATGCAAAAGTTCAAAGTGAGGACCAGTTTTAATGCAATTTATGAATTAATATCAATTACACTGAAATGTATCCCATCACATGGGTTGGATATATAAATGCCCATAGAGTAGATGCCTATGAATATTTCTAAAGCCATTTTCAGGCAATTTTTTTCTTTACCAGATTTATGGCTTATTACTTAAAATACCAATATTGAGGCAGGGAATTTTTCTGACAGGAAAAGTTTCTTCCTTATGGTCATTTAGGGCAACATAATACTTTGGCCACTTCATGGTAATCTGAGATGTTGTCTTGTGTTTCGGACATTAAATTGAGGTCCATGGTCATGGGATCTGAAATACCGTATATTCCGGAGTATAAGCTGCCTGCCCCCCCACCTTTTCAAGGTTAAAAAAGTGACTTTTTCATGTTACCTTTGTATAAGCCAACCCCTTTTGTAGAGGTTTTTGATTTAACCAGAAAAGATCACAAGATTTCTCATGTCGGTACTCGGACCCCGGAAATTTTGTGAACCAGTACCTGCTAAGAAAACAGGCCTACGTATTGTAGAGCATTATAGGTGAATTCTTAATAAATAAATCAGGGAGAGAAATTTTGGATTAGGTTTCCAATGGAAAAGAATCCTCTGAAATGTAACCCCCGTGAAACAATTTAGCGCCCATTGCAATCTCGTTAAGACGTAACATGGGATGGCGGGATCAGTATGTGTACTCAGTATTGAGTTTGTGACCACTATGTACAAAAGATTAAAACAAATGCGATATGATGCTGGCTTCAAGCTGAAGGTTGTTGATTTTGCTAAAGGAGCGAATAATTCTGCAGCTGCTAAGAAGTTTAGTGCAAACGAGAGTGGAGAAAGGTAGAGAACACATTGAGGGAAATGCCAAAGACGAAATGTGCAAATCGCGGAAAAACATGCCAGTGGCCAGAACTGGAAGAAAAAGTTTTAGAGTGGGTGAATCACCAGTGATCGTCAGGATACATTGTTACCAGAGAATTGATTCGAGTTCAAGCGTTGAAATGGGACGAAAAACACCGTGAAGTCAGCGAAAATTTCAAAGCTATGCGAAGTTGGTGCACCCGATTTATGAATAGACGTGATCTTGTGTTGAGATTAAAAAACACGAAGGTTGCTCAGAAGACTCCTGCAGGGTGTTGCTTATGTCCAAGAATGCTGCTGGATGGACGAAGCAGGTTACTTGAAGTCGGTTAGAGATGTGTGGCATCAATGTCCTGAAGGCGTCAGGAGGGAAAAGTCGCTACTTGTCTGGGACATGTTCAAAGCGCAGTTGTCAGGTGAGACAAAAGCAGCACTGAAAGCTGAAAATACGGACGTTGCGGTCATCTCCGGTGGTTTAACATCTGTGCTCCAGCCACGAGATCTGAGTTTAAACAAATCAAAGATTTCATGCGTTGACAGTGGAACCAATTTAACTCAAAAACAGCCAATAAATACGACCTGTCTTCAGTGTATTCATTTTTCCGAAGTTGGCACCCTCTGTGTAAGCCGACCCCCTAATTTTAGGACCAAAATTTTGGGCTTGGCTTATACACTGGAATTTACGGTATCCAAAAACATGATACAAATTAGATCACCTATTGGTGACCTTATTGCTGTAGCATGTGTTTGCCTAAATGTCACTTTGTTTAAAAATCCATTTGTTATTTAACAAGAATATTGAAAAAGTGATATGTAACACACATTTATTTCTTCCTGCATTTTTCAGTGCTTTTTTTTTGTGTGACATCTGTATTACAATCTGCAAAATTTTAATCTATTCTCCAGCACTTCACTTACTCCAAATGTTTTCATGAAAGAAAACTACAAGGTGGAATCAGTTAAAACTAGTGCTCTCCAGGAATAGAACTATCCCATTAGTCCAGGATAATATGTATAATGAGTAATCCAAGACCTGAAAACTATTGGTATATTTATTTTTATCTTTCTATTTTAGAGTCTGATTACAGAATTCTGGCCTTTTTTCATTTGATACTGACCTAATTTTGACTAGAGGCTAGGAGAGTTAACTCTAGCCAATCTGTCTTGGTTATCAGACTGAAATACATTATGGCCATGTGTTCTCAGTCATGGCATCAGAAAATGATAATTGGTTGTTTTGATTTCCCCCATCATGACTGTAGTTTTGTTGCCTCGGTTAGATTGGTACTTATTTTTCCAGTCACAATCAATCTGAGACTCCTTCAAATTCTATTATGAAGGATCTTTCAAACAACAAACAAAATAGTTTTCATTTCCTAGTGCTTAGGCGTTGATTTTTATCAGAAGTTCTGGAATTAAGAAGAAAATGTCTCTCTCACTGCACCAAAGCTCAGTTTTCACATGAATGTTAAGGTTTTGAGAAGTTTTGAGGGCTGCTCTTTATATCTAATCTCATCTTTTAATTTTCTATAATATATCTCTAGATGGGCACTTTGGTTCTTCAAAAATGACAAAAACAAAACTTGGCAAGCAAATCTGCGTCTGATATCCAAATTTGATACAGTGGAAGACTTCTGGGCGTAAGTCAAAATATGAAAACGTATCTTTGAAGTTAGCAGAGGCGCATCAAGGCTAGAAATTACTATAAAAGTTCAAAGAAATGTGCAGTATTAAATTGGAAAGGAAATAATTTTAAATGGCCATGTACATACAGATGCTGTTTTATGGAAAATACTGTCAAAAGATAATCCATGACAGGGAATGTGTTAGAGAGCTTTTAATCAGGACAGCAATTGAGATTTTAAAGGCAGACTTCTGCAGCAATTTACAAAAAAAAAGCTTTGACCAGCGACCAGTCGGTGTTTGGGATCGATTAGCAAGAGCAAATTACAGGAAGGCAGTGGCAAGCACTGTGGACAGAGTCAGAGTGGTCATCTTGAGGCTTCAGTCAGAAAGCAAAAGAAAAGCTCTAGGTTAAGTTCGTTTTTTTTCCCCCTTCCCTCCTTTATATTTGCTCAACTAAAAGTGTGGAGGTGCCACACAGGAAAGATTCTAGCATGGATAAAACAGTGGATGATTGACAGGAGGCAAAGAGTAGGAATAAAGGGAGCCTTTTCTGGTTAGGTGCTGGTGATTATTGATGTTCCATAGGTGTCTGTGTTGGGACTGATTCTTTTTACACTTATGTCAATGACTTGGATGATGGAATTGATTGCTTTGATGCAAAGTTTGCAGACGATGTGAAGATAGTTAGAGGGGCAAGTGGTTTTGAGGAAGTAGAAGGGCTTTGATTAGGAGAATGGACAAATAAGTTGCAGATGGAATACAATGTCAGGAATTGTATGGTCAGGCACTGTGTTAGAAGAAATTGAAAGGTAACTATTTTCTAAATGGAGATAAAATACAATAAACCAAGTCCGTGTGCAGTATTCCCTCAAGCTTAATTTGCAGGTTGAGTCTGTGGTAAGGAAGGCAAATGTGATGTTAGTATTTATTTCAAGAAGATGGAATATAAAAACAAGAATGTAACCTTGAGACTTTATAAAGCACCCATGAGGCCTCACTTGGAGTATTATGAGCCCTTATCTTAGAAAAGATCTGTTGAAACTGGAGAGGGTTCAAAGGAAGTTCATGAAAATGATTCCAGTAATGAATAGCTTGCCATATGAAGAGAGTTTGATGGCTCTAGGCCAGTATTCAATGGAATTCAGAAGAATGCGGGGTGACCGCTTTGAAATCTATCGAATGATGACAGGTTTCAGTAGAGTAGATGTGAAGGTGTTTCCTGTCATGTGAGAATCTGAGACCAGAGGAGACTGTCTCGGAGTAGAAGGGTGTCCTTTTAGAATGGAGATGAGGAATTTTTTCAGCCAGAGAATGATGAGTCTCCGCAATTCTTTGCCACAAGCGGCTGTGGAGGTTTGATTGGTCAGGGTGTGGGAGATGCAGGGAGAAGGCAGGAGATTGGGACTGAGAGGAAAATGAGATCAGTCCTGATGAAATGGCAGAGCAGACTCAATGGGCCAAATGGCCTAATTCTGCTCTCATATCTTATGGTCTCAAGAAAATCTTCAGGAATTATTTCTTTTGAAACTAATTGATCAAATTTTTTATGTTTTTACTTTGAACAAGAACAGTACGGATTTTAATGGAATAGTTAAAAAATAAAAGATTCTATTGCATGTATTTTAAACAAAATTGGAAGGCAATGCTGGTCTGTTATGCTTCCAAGCAGATGGAGTCAAGGGGCAAATAGTCATATGGCTGGGAAACCAGCCTGCAGAATATACATAATATGGGCATTAACTATTACAATTTTAACTGATGAAAGATGGGAAGTGATGCACTGCAAGGATTGAAGCTGGGATCATTGCTTTTTTATCTAATTACATTGATGATTTGGTGTCTTGAATCTGAAGTATTTATTAGAGATACTGATCTGTCATGGAGGTGGACTGGGAAATGGCAAATGGATTTCATTTTAGATAAGTGTGAGGTGATGCATTTTGGACAGTCCAACCAGGGTAGGGCTTGTACAGTGAATAGCAGGCATTGCCAAGTCCTGATGAAGGGTCTCGGCCCGAAACGTTGACTGCTCCTTTCAACGGATGCTGCCCAACCTGCTGAGTTCATCCAGCTTTTTTGTACGTCTTGATTTGACCACAGCATCTGCAGTGTACTTTGTGTTTACTAGGCATTGACAAGTGCTGTGAAACAGAGAAACTTGGTAGTACGCAGTTTGCTGGAAGTAACCATGCAAGTACACAAAATTGTGAAGAAGGCATTTAACATGCTGGCCTCCATAGGTCAGGATATCAAATTAAGGAGTAGGGACATAATGCTTCAGTTATATAAATGGTTGGTGTGGCCGCACATTTTTTGTCACCCCATTATAATAAAAGATGCTATCAAGCTGGAGAGGATGCAGAAGAGATTTGAAGAAGCTACCTGGACTTTAGGCTCTGAGTTATAGTTAGTTTAACCACACTGGATTGTTATTCCTTGGACAGTTTGCTTGGATGTAGGAGTTTATCAAATTATGAGGGCTATGGATAATGTGGTGGGTAATAGTCTTTGCCTCAGTGTTGGGGAGGGTACAGATACAGAGGATAAGAGGGGAGAGATTTAAGTGACTTCTTTTCACAAAGAATAATGAGTGCCTGGAATGAGCTGCCCGATGAAGCAGTCAGGATGGGTACAGTTGCAACATTTAAGAGGCATTTGGATGAGTATTTGGTGGGTGGCTGAACAAGAGCAGCTAGGACTAACGGGGAGGATGCCATGGTTAGCATGGGCCAGTTGGGCTGAAGGGCAGGTTTCTGTGTTCTTTTACTCAGTCTTTAAAAATTTGCTGACAGCACCAAATTGGATAGAAGACAAGCTGATTACAGGATAATAATAAGTGTGTAGATTGAGCATGAGATTAAAATTTAGTATGAAAGTCTGAATTTGGTAAGAAGGGCAGGGAATCTACGTTCCTATTTTTTAAAAAAGCTGAAAAGCTAAGGATTTTTATTAAAGAGAAAATTAAGCTGTTGGTTTCAAGAATACAGAAAAATGGGTAGTTGTTTGGAGGAGATGGAGGTTGATTGGAGCGCCAAAAGCTGAAGACCAAGCAAATGTAATATGTAATTCAGAATAGTTATTTCATAGGAGTATATGGAATGTTGAACGATGAAATGCGTGGATGCATTTAAGGGGATGTCAGGCAAGCACATGAGGTGGAAAGAACTAGAAAGGTGCTACTTGCATGGTATTAGAGTTTGAGAGGAGTCTTGTGTGTGGGGTGAGGGAAACACATACCTATTCCCTTCTGACTGTCATTGACTGTCATTTTGCAACTTAGGGGTGACTACCTCCCTGTAGTTCAGAGTATATTGACTAGCTACATTGCAGCTGGGTATGGAAACAACAATGCCGTTGAATGGAAAATCCTACAGGAAAAAGTAGTGGATATAGCTTAGTTCAACATAGGTTAAGCCCTCCCCACCATTTAATACATCTACATGGAGTGTTGTCGCAGGAAAACAGCATCCATCATCAGGGACATCCACCACCCATGCTCTCTTCTTACTGCGCCATCAGGAAGAAGGTACAGGAGCCACCAGGTACAGGAACAGTTATTACCCCTCGGCCTTCAGGCTTTTGAACCAAAGGGAATAACTTCATTTCACTCCACTGCTCTTGCCCCATCACTGAACTGTTCCCACAACCTATGGGCTCACCTTCAAGGACACTTCATCGTATGTACTCTTTACTTACTGCTTTATTTATTTATTTATCTATTTATTTATTTATTTATTTATTATTATTATTACTATCTACACAGTTTTTTGTATTTTGTACACTGGTTGTTCACCCTGTTGGTATGACTTTCATTGATTCTATTATGGTTATTTGATTTATTGAATATGCCTGCAAGAAAATGTATCTCAGGGTTGTATATGATGACATGTATGTACTTTTGTAATTAATTTCTTTTGAACTTTGAGACTGGAAGTCTTCTAGCTCTCCCACATTTGGCAAGAAGAACACGCCTCTGACACCAAATCCATTCTCACTGCTCTAGCTAGGTAGGAATAGACAAATTCAACAGAAACATATCTTAGCCTCTGCGTTTTGAGCTAAAGCCTCCATCTCCCCACTCAACATCTGTCCACTCCAACAACTGATGCTCCCACAATGGCTGCTCTGCTTAGACCTAACTACTTTTCATTGGCCCTTGCCAATAAAATGATCTGAGTGTTACATTTCATGTCATACTATTGCCATAGCTCAACCAATATTTTTTTTAATTGAACATTCTAGTTGAAATTTCCTGGGAAACTATCTATACTTCTAGTTCCTGATAGAAAGGAGAGAGTTGTGCTTCAATCTATTCCCATTTGAGTTTAAATTAACTTTTGAATAAATTTATTCTTAATTTTAAGCCTCTTAATATACATAATTCCATGTCTCTGGGTTTGAGCAATTTGAAGATTTTTGCTTTTGAGTTGTCTAATTCAGTCTTTTTTTAAAGCAGAAATTTAGCTGTGATTAATCTGAGTAGATTGTACCATCCGGTTGCTGAGCTTCCTTTTCTTTCAGCTGCATTAATAGCTGTAGTCTTTGCTTTGAAGATCAGGCAACCATTTTTCCTTGTAGGCTGTCTTTCTGGCATGTAGATGGTAGTTGTCTGGCTGTCTTTTATTGCCTGTGATTGTATCCAATTGTCATTTTGCCTTGCTTTAAAATCACGGTGCCAAAATTTTGCAACTTGCACTTTTCCTTTGAAGGATGGTATAACTGTACGAGCAAGATAAAGCCTTTGTATAAGTAGGGTGAGTGACTTTGGCTAATCTCTGGTTTGTGTTTTCTGAAAGATTAGTACTGAAGTTTAATAAATAAATCGGGCAGTAAACTAGATCACCTTGTAGTGTACTTGTAGGGCTTGCATGGATATTGAAGTGGCATAGACTTCAGTGATCAAATCCTAGATGTGGTAGTATGCTAATAGTGTCCACCTTTTTCAAGGATATGAACTGCTTTAGTACTTGATTTGTTTTTTTTTAAATATCTATTATCTGTGAATTACGTTTTTTTAAAGCTTCAATTCAGGACTGAAAGCTAAATCATTCATTGTCCTCCACTGAGGAAATAACTGGGTTTAGTCCTTTTTAAAGGAAGTATGCGGAAAGTCAGCTAGAGTTTGGTAGCAAGATTGGTTAACTTTTCAGATGTGAGCTTATGAAACATGGCACAGAAGCAATGTTTTACATATAAAACATTATACATTATAAAACATGCTCACACCTCAACATGAGGAACATATTTTTGTGGTAATTAGCTTGCCAAACTCAATAAAAATCCATGACGTGACAGGGAGAACATGTAAACTCCTTGCAGATAACACTTGGAAGTCAGAATTGAAGCCGCCTTTGGTACTGTGAAGCAGTGCCTGTGCTGGCTGTGGCACTGTGCTGTTCTTGTATGTTATTTGGCTATGAATTATTAACTTGACACCTCAGCGTAAATGGTTTGCTGGTGTGTTGAGTTGGGGCAGGTTTATATCTTCAGTTGATACTCACAGAGAAGATGTACAAAGAACCAAATACAGAATATGCTCCTGATCTTCTATTTTAAATACATCAAAAGCATAAATGCTAATGATCAGGTTGGTGGGGGGCAGTTATAGTCCAAAAACCTCAGAATAACATTGTGACTCAGGAAAACATGTTAATTGAGGGGGACATTGCATCAGGTGAATAGTACTTGAATATTAACAGAGTACTTGCTCTTGTTAATCCAAGTTGAAAATCTTCATGAGTTTATTTATGACAATTTTAGTCACTGGAGGATAGAAATGGGAATTAAGGTCTTGCCCACAGGAGTTGTACAAATCAGGTTAATCACTAAAGTGTTGGCTTATGTGACAAATACATAAAGTCAGGAAATATCCATGGTTTGGTGATCTTCACACCGAAGCACAGCTGCAACATTTCTGTATCCTTTGTTCTGATTAATGTTTGTCTTTTCTCCATCTCACAGCCTTTATAATCATATCCAGCTTTGTAGTAATTTAATATCGGGCTGCGATTACTCTCTCTTCAAGGTAAGTAGATAGTTATATCTTTAAAATTTCAGAGTTAACAATATATTTAGTGTTAACCTAAACATGCTAATAACTTAATAATTAAGCATCACCTGGGTTTTTCTGTTGATTAATGACATTGCTCATCATTCAGTTTTGTAGCCTACACTGGCAGCAAGCTGAGCTCAATACTCCCATATTTAATTATTGGGAAAAGGATGTCATTTACATTGACAACGCTTCCAGTGAAGAATATTGATATCATATCTACCACAATGTTCTGATATCAAAACAAGTGGCCCTTTGTAAAATTTTTCTCTTCATCCTCAACTTTTATCATAGCATTACCTGAATGATTATTTCTTACTTGCCATTAGTACTTTGACTGTTTGTGGTGAAAATGGTGCAAGAAAGGGAAAGAAATAGATGTGAATTTTAGAAATTAAAGAAATGGGCAATAGCATCCTTGTGCTAAATTGTATATATGAGTTAGCTTTTATTCTAATTTAACCACTTTTGACTATTTTATCTCAAACATGATCAGTTTTAGTACTTGATTCAGCATGAGTTCTAGTTGAAAGGTCACCTATAGTCAACCTTCTGTTGAAATTATACTCACAGTAACAAGGCAGGTTCTTTAAGAAGCAAGTTTCTCTAGAAATGCATTGAAGTGAAATACGTGGTGAGCTAAAGGACGTATTGCCTTTGAATCATAGAATATTGATTCCACCCTCTATGGTAGTGTCTTCTACTATGGAGTTAGAATCTGGCCTTGCAGTCATGAGTGTATAGGATGTAGGGGGCTGAGGATGCAACCTTGTGAGATAGGATTTTCAGAGTGAATGACATGGCCCTGAGGAGTGTTGTGGTACAGAGGAACCTTAGAGTACAAGATGAAGAAAGCTTTTGGGCACTGGACTTCATAAGTCAGGGCATTGGTACACAACCCTGATAAGGTGGTCCTTGCAGTATTTTTTCAGGACCCTGCTCTAGGAATAATGTTATTAAACTGGAAAGAGTAGAAAAGATTTACAAGGATATTGACAGGACTTGGGACCGTGTTATTGGAAGAAGTTAAACAGGCTAGATCTTTTTTCCTTGGAGCGTAGGAGACTTGAGAGGTGGTATATAAAATCATGAGAGGCATAGTTAGAATGCACTGTCTTTTTCCCAGGATTGGGCAAATTATGAACTACAGAGCATAGATTTAAGGTGAGGAGGAAAATGGCAGGTTTTTCTACATAAATGGTGATTTCTGTAGAATGAACTGCCAGAGAAAATGGTTAAGGCAAGTACAGTAACTTTTAATGAACAGTCAGTTAGGTACATAGATTGAGAAGGTTTAGAAGTGGGTTAAACCCTGGCAAATAGGACCAGTTTGGATAGGGCATCTTGATTACATGAACCAGTTAAAGCTAGAGGGTCTGTTTCCTTTCTGTATAACTCTGAGACCATATGCATTTCCACAAGATGGTATGTAACTTTTTGATTACCTGACTCAATGCAAAAGTAGTAAGGAATAGAAAAGTACAAGTTATGCAGAGGTTTTTAACAAAATGAAAGTGGTGTTCCATAATAACCCAGAAAACCCTATTCTGTTTCTTGCTTAATGTGGAAGATGTCTTTCAAAGGAATTGGAATGACCCGTTGTTGTAAAAAATCAGCCTACAAAGTCCAAGAATCAATTCTTGAGGGTGGATTGAGATGTCTTTGCTTCTTTGTATGTACACATATTAATATCAATGTAGAGGTTATCAGTGGCATGTTATGCCATCCTAAAGGCTCCAAAATATTGTGCTAAGCATGAGGAGGAGGGACCCAGAAGGTGGTGCTGATCTGAGTAGTTGAAAAGTGCTGGGAAGCAGCTCCTGAGCTCTGACTTCAACTTGCTGGGTTAAATACATTGTTTCTGTGTTGTAAAAGCTTTTCTAATGAACAAATTAGCTAAAATTTAGGCCCTATTGAATGCTATAAATCATGTATCCAATATCTCTTGCTTTTGCCTTCAGGGCGTAACATGCCTATAAGGTTGCAAGTTCGGAACCATTCTTGTTTCTGATCAGAATATTTTGGGATTAAACTGCAACATCTTTTACCTTTCAAAGAACTACCACTTTGTTCAACAAATCGAATATGAATTTCTAGATTATGTACAGATAAAGAATGTTTTTATCCCCAAATATTACAGTTATAGAAATATATTTTATGTAGATATTTTGCATGCATTTGTTGATTCACAATTACAGTGGAAATATCACTTGCAATAATTAGATTGCATTGATTGCTGTTAGGCTGTTGATAACCAATAACAGGACATTAATGTCCAAGATACAAAAGACAGAACCTCTATATTTTGCCAATAAATAATAGTTTAAATTGAAACTAAGTTTAAAAAATCAAAACTATAATTCTATCACTTATATTTAAGCTTCTACCTGACCTGATTTTTTAAAAATAATATTTTCCATGTAGGATGGCATTGAACCTATGTGGGAGGATGAAAAAAACAAACGAGGTGGAAGATGGCTGCTGACTCTTTCCAAGCAACAAAGAAAGACAGATCTGGATCGCATTTGGTTAGAAACTGTAGGTATTCTTTCCTCAGAATTTTAGGTCCAATTAACTTTGTCAGTTCTGACTTCATCTCATGAAAATCTGCCTACATTTAACCACTGATTGCTCTTGCAAAAGTTAAAGCATTAAATGAGTCCATCAGTTGGTATACTGCAAGGCATTAAACAAGTTTGATTATCAGATCTATTTTTACAATGTCGAGTTTTGAATAGTGATCACCCCCATCCCAAAAAAGTTGAGGGAGGATGCTGCTGTCCTTAAAAATAGTTGTAAGGCATAATTTTATTTATCTGATTCAGCCTCAGTTTAATGTCTTATCAAGAGGATGATTATTGATTGAATTTGGGGGTATGTTAGACCTGTACTTTGGTTTTTAATCTATCAAGCTTTAAGTTCTTAAAACTTATCACAGCAGTTCACTAATTATAATACTTTATCTGTTCTATTTCTGCCTTCCCCACAAAAAAAGCTGTTGTGCCTTATAGGAGAAGCATTTGATGAGCATAGTGATGACGCTTGTGGTGCAGTAGTCAATGTTAGAAACAAAGGTGACAAAATAGCTATATGGACTACTGATTGTGAAAATAGAGAATCTATCACATATATAGGGTAAGTGAACATATGACATACCATTTTCCTTAGATTTGTCATATTCTCTTAAATGTTTACTACTAGATACTATGGATGTATACTGTGGCAAGTAAGAGGCTGTTTTGAACATTGTTGAACATATGAACATTTTCTTTTTCTTCAATAGTTCATGTTGCAAACCAAAGCAAGTCCTTGAGGTCTAAATTAAATGTTTAATAGAGATGTCTTACAGACTTTCAGAGAACATAGAACAATCTAGCATAGGAGCAGGCTCTTCACCCCACGATGTCTGCGCTGAACAAGAAGCTGATTTAAACTATATCTCTTCCACCTGTATGTGATCCACATTCCTCCATTTCTTGCATATTCACGTCTATACCTAACACATTTATTGCATCTGCTTCCATCATTTCTCTAGCAACCTGTTCCACGCACCTAGTATTTTTTTAAATGCATGTCCTCTAATACTTAACTTTCCTACCCTGAGAAAATGATTGTTACCTTTATGTATGCCTCTCATAATTTTATTAGCTTCCTTCAGCTTCAAAGTTTGAACTAAGTTTATTATCATAGTACGTACATACATGTCACCATATACAACCCAGAGATTCATTTTCTGGTGAGCAATCACAGTAAATACACGAAACAATAGGATCAATGAAAGACCACAACCAGCAGGACAAACAACAACCACTGTGCAAATACAAAAAAGAGGAAAAATAAGAAATATTAACAATAAATAAGCAATAAATATCAAGAACATGAGATGAAGGGTCATTGAAATTGAGTCCAGTTCAGTAGGAACAGTTTAGTGATGGGTAAGCGAAGTTGAGTTCAACACTCCAGAGAAACTTAGCCAACCTCTTCTTGTCGCTCATATCCTACACTCCAGGCAGCATATTGGTGAACATCTTCTATGCTCTTATGAGCCTCCATGTCATATAATGGAGTAACTATTAATCATTGCAGAAATTTATTTAGGTACTGAACTAGGAGATCAGTGTTTTCTCTGAAGTTTTCTGCAATGTACGGAGGCTCAGTGTGAAGAGGGTAAGATAGAAAAGAACAAGTTGCTTGCAGCTGTTATTTGTGTAATGCATTCTGGATTGAGCTGATCTAATCCTTTGAATGTACTTGTCGTATTGAACATCACTTGCTTAAAATGATTTAGTAGCATACTTAGACATGCATCTCACTTGAATGTGTGTCATGAGATGTTTGGGGCTGAGCCTAGATGGTTCAAGAAACACCTTGTGTCACCCAGCCAAAGTCTGCACAAGGTCAGTGAGTTTGGCCATGAGTTTGTTATATTGCATGGCCGCCTCAAATCAAACAGTACCAATATTTTTGTTTGGAAGTAAAAGACAGTGAGTTAGCAGTTTTGACCTTGAGGCATAAGGAAATTTTTATGTTATTTCCAAAGGATACCATAAAATTAGGATATGCAAGCTTAGTTTTTATGTGACCACAGAGACATTTATGTTAATTTCATCCTCAAGTGTTTTTTTAGAATCTGTTGCATTTGAAAGTATTGAAGATTGAGTTGCGAAGTTTATCATAGAATGCAGTTACAAATCGGGGTGGGGGGGGAGTGGTGAGGAATTATGTGAGTAAAACTGAATCTGAGTTTGAACAGTTAACTGCATTTGTGGAATACTGCATGTGTATTTGTTACAGCTTCAAGAGAATCTAGCCATATCAATTTTGGCATTGTCTCCATAATGAAAGTTGCATTTGCTTTGTCCTAGAAAAAAGCTTTCGGTGTTAGCCTTTTGAAAACTATTTGTGTGTGTGCTGGGCAAAACCAGTTTCTTTTAATGGGCTAATTAAACATCTAAATACCTGTACTCTACTTTCTATAATGGGTGCCACATTTGTTATAGGTGCTTCTGTTAAAGTAAACCAACATTATTAGTTACCTAATAATGATTAGAGATGGTTAGTTACCTAGTACATTTTAGCTGGGGTTATCTCTTCATAGTGAAGAAGGATGAGAGGTATCTTGATAGATCTGTATTACAAGTTAATAGGCTTAGATAGAATGGATAGCCATAGACTTCCCCCAGGCCAGAAATGGCTGATACAAAGGGTTGTAATTTTAAGGAGATTGGAGAAAAGTTTTGGGGATTGGAACATCCTTCTAGGGGTGGTGGTAGAGACAGATACATTTAAGAAACTCTTTGATTGGCATTTGGTAGGAAAATGGAAGGTTATGTAGGAGGGAATGGCTAGATTGATCTTAATGTAGGTTAAAAGCATGTCACAAGACTGGGGTCTGAAGGGCTTGTTCTGTGCTATAACATTCTATGATTTGTTAAAGAGGAGTCTAGCTTGGAATCTTAATTATTTATACTTTGCCTTGAAACAGGAGAATTTACAAAGAAAGATTAGGGCTTCCTCCTAAAGTAGTGATTGGCTATCAGTCCCATACGGATACTGCCACAAAAAGTGGATCAACAACCAAGAACAGGTATGTTGTTTGAGAAGGCACCAGTTGTATGCTCATCGCTAGAAGACTGGATACGTAAAGCAATCTACACTTCAAATTAAACCAAAGCTTCTAGTAAGCAGAATGGGACTGCATTCTAACATTACACAAGTGTGTGAGTTTTCAGTCATTTTTCTATCTTCGACTTTGTTCAGTATTCTGTGAAAATAACCCTTTCCCTTCAAAATATTTTATGAATCCATTTAGTTCCTGAAATTTTCCAAAAGTGTTAAAGATGACTTGTAAAGTAAAATATTTTAAAAGTTGCAAGTTTTTTTTTAAATAATAGATTACCTTACACTAAATGTGACACAAATTAAATTTAGACTTTGGTAGGTTGGGGCTTATTAGTAATTTTGAAAGGGAAAGGGTTAAGATCTTGTCCGAATGTTGTAGTCTTTAGCAGTTTAGTTCCGTTCTGACTTTTGTTTTGTACAGCAAACAAAAAGATTTGCTGTAATCCGTGCTTATTTGTTGGCTGTTAGATTTAATTTATTCATTGGTTTTAAATTTTAAACAAAAAGCTCTAATAACAGCTTGGTTAATTTAGATCATGAGATGTAATGCGTGTTTTGGGACTGGGCATATAATTTTAAATTGGTAGAATTCAAAAGTTGTCATATGCATTTCTTAAATCCTGCTACATTAGTACAGAATTCACAGTTTGATTTAAACTTTAACTTTGAACAAGCTTTTGCGGTTTAGTGATTTATACTTTTTTGGGCAAGTGGGTTTCTCTTTTAAAAAAAGTGTATTTTGTTTTTTTTAATTGCAATATGATGATTACATTCCTTGCTCGAGATGTTGAAATATATTGAAATCCTCTATATGTTTTGTATTGTTCTGCTGTATTTTAAAACATGTATCCTTGGAAGAAACTCTATTTTGCATTGGTTATAAAGGCTGAATTAGGAAAATGGTCCCAAAAAGTATACGTATTAAAAGTGTAAAAACAAGAACTGTGTAAATAAAACTGTACAGTGAAATTTCTGGCATTCAGTAACTGTGGTTTCATTTCCTCAATTTCTTTACAACGTTAAGCTGCTTACCTTCCACTTATGGAAATATACCTGCATTTGCCTACAGAACTTACTGCAGTCTACACCACCAGTTTATTAACTGTGTCACTTGAAGCATTTTGCTGCCTCCAAGACTTGTTTATAATTTCTATTTTTGACTTTAATCTGAGGTGCTTGTTACCATTGCAGGTTTCCATTATCAAATCATACTAATTAGATTGGACACAACATAATTGAGTGGTGTGGGAGAAAAAAGATGCTACATTTTTTTAAAGGAATTACAACAATATGTATGTATATTTGCATAGGCAAGTTTCATGGCAGTAACAGGTTAGTTTATAATGATGTGTTGTAAATTTTGTTCATGCAGTCAATATTCTGATATAATTTTGAGTGCAGGACCACAATTGTAGAATAGCTAAATCTGTTCACGTTATAATCAGTTCCTCTTGAATTTATCCACAACTAAAATACCTAATAGATTGTCTGCCATAACAACTTAAAAGTACCTCCAGTTTGCCTCCTGTTGCTGTTTCTAAACTGTGTTTTCATCTAACATCTTGCTTTCTCAATTTCAAAAGAATGTTAGCATGTGTATTTGCTCAATGGTACCGGAGTAGATTGGTTATTGGAGAACTGAGTGGGTAAATTCATAAGAGGTTGTGATCGAACCAGTCAGAATGCTCTCCATCATACTTTGATAGAAATTTGCAGAGTCCTCGGGGTCATCATATCTTAAATTTCTCACTGGCATCCCTCCTGCACGATCGCATTAATGTGTTGTAACCTTGATAGATCCTCTGATACGCTGATATCCAAAAGCATGAAGTTGGTCACCCTTTTCACCGCTGACCCATCAATGAGGACTGAAGATGTGTTCTCCCAGCTTCCCTTTTCTCAAATCCACAATCAATGTGTTGTTCTTGCTGATACTGAGTGCAAGGTTGGTGTGATGCCACTCAACTAGCCGAACTATCTCACCCCTGTACACATCTGAAATTATCTTAGCACTGTGGTGAACTATGTGCCTGTCGGGACACGCCCCTGCTGACTGCTCCTGTGGCTCCTCCCACAGGCCCCTGTATAAAGGAGACCTGCGGCCTGAAGATCGGCCTCAGTCTCCAGGACCTTGTATGATAGACACTCACTCCTGGTTCCTTCTTCCAGTCAATAAAAGCCGATATCTCGCCTACGTCTCAGTGTGAGTTATTGATGGTGCATCAATTTTATTGACTGGAAGTTTTAAAACATGGAACCCGTTTTGCGTCCGGACCGGTTGGATTTGGACCCTCAAGACCCTGACGCGGCTCTCGCTTTTGAACACTGGCTTGCATGCTTCCAATCGTACTTGGCGGAGCTTCGTGCGACTGAACCCGCCGTTATGCACAGAATCCTACTCTCGAGGGTCTCCTCCAAAGTTTACTCCTTTATCCGGGACCTGCCGACCTACGAAGGGGCACTGGACGCCCTCAAACGACAGTACCTGCGGCCGGTGAACACCGTCTACGCAAGACATCGCTTAGCTACCCGGCAACAGCGGCCTGGCGAATCGTGCGCTGAGTTTCTCCGAGCACTACAGACACTCGTCCGAGCTTGTGACTGCAAGACGCTCACGGCAGAACAGCATGCGGAGCTGCTGGTGCGAGACGCCTTTGTGACGGGACTGCGGTCAGTGTACGTGCGCCAGCGGCTGCTGGAGAACTCGGATCTTACCTTAAGCTCGGCGATAGAGAAGGCCAATGCTCTAGAAGCTGCTTTGCATAACGCCGACGCTGTCCAGTCGCGCGATTCCCCGCCGGTTTCGTGGACGCCTCAGACCCCGCCACCGCCGGCTCCCGGGAGCGAATTCGCCAACGCCGCCGCCAGTCGCCATTCCACGAGCTCCCCGACCCAGACCACGGCTGTGGCCCGTAAGAAACTCGTGCTTTGTTATTTCTGTGGCCAAAAGAAACATCCTCGACAACGCTGTCCAGCGCGAGAAGCGACCTGCTCCAGCTGCGGAAAGCGGGGCCACTTCGCCAAGGTCTGTAAGTCTCAACCTCGAGCGGAGTGCAGCGCTGCGGGTGAAACGTGGGGGCCGCCATCTTGCATGCCGGGATGTGGGCGGCCATCTTTGTCGACGTCAGCACGCCCCGCCCCCGATCCTCGGATGCTGACCGGGTACCCCGGATGTGAGCGGCCATCTTTGTCGGCGTCAGCATGCCCCGCCCCCGACCCTCCGATGCTGACCGGGTACCCCGACGATCCAACTCTGGCCACTGTGACTCTCGACCAAAGCGCCCCACACCAGCTTGCAAGGTCCATGATGGACATCCAGGTGGAGGGGCATTGGACTGGATGCCTGTTTGACACGGGCAGCACTGGGAGTTTTATTCACCCGGACACAGTGCAACGCTGCAGACTCGCAACGCGGCCGGTCAGTCGGAGGTTCCATTTGGCCTCTGGGTCGCAGTCCGCAGACATCCGGGCGGGTTGTGTAGCGACTTTGGTGGTGCAAGGCACAGTATATCGGGACTTTGAACTGCTGGTCATGCCTAATCTGTGTGCACCTGTGCTATTGGGGCTGGACTTCCAGAGCCATCTCGAAAGTGTGACTATGGTATACGACGGGCCCCTCCCACCACTCACTGTCAAGAATCCTCAGTTTTGTGGGACTTCTTCACATACCCCGCTACTGACCACACACACACACGGACACACACATCCCATCCAGAACCAGGCCAACAGCTGCGCTACCGACACTTGCAGCCTCTCCACTCTCAAGATCCCTCCCCCACCGCTGTTCGCCAACCTGACCCCCGACTGTAAACCTGTGGCAACCAAAAGCAGGAGGTACAGCGCGGGGGACCGGGCCTTCATTCGGTCGGAGGTGCAGCGGCTGCTCAGGGAGGGGATCATTGAGCCGAGCACAAGCCCTTGGAGGGCCCAGGTGGTTGTTGTTCGGACTGGGCAGAAAAATAGGATGGTGGTGGACTATAGTCAAACCATCAATAGGTTTACGCAGCTTGACGCATACCCCCTACCCCGCATCGCGGATATGGTCAACCAGATTGCTCAGTATAAGGTGTACTCGACAATAGATCTGAAATCCGCTTATCACCAGCTCCCCATCTGCCCAGAGGACCGCCCCTACACCGCCTTCGAGGCGGGCGGCCGGCTCTATCACTTCCTGCGCGTCCCTTTCGGTGTCACGAATGGTGTCTCTGTCTTCCAGAGGGAAATGGACCGGATGGTGGACCAGTACCAACTGCAGGCCACATTTCCCTATCTGGATAACATCACCATCTGTGGTCATGACAGGCCAGATCACGACGCCAACCTCCAACGGTTTCTCCAAGTGGCCGCAGCTCTGAACCTTACTTATAACAGGGACAAGTGTGTTTTTGGTACCACCCGCCTTGCTATACTTGGGTATGTCGTGGAAAACGGGGTTATTGGGCCTGATCCCGAACGTATGCGCCCCCTGTTAGAGCTCCCTCTTCCCACCACTCTCAAGGCCCTCAGACGGTGCCTGGGGTTTTTTTCCTATTACGCCCAATGGGTCCCCCATTACGCAGACAAGGCTCGCCCCCTGGTCAAGTCTACCTCGTTTCCCCTCTCTGCTGAGGCCTGCGCGGCCTTCAACTGCATTAAAGCGGACATTGCCAAAGCTACGATGCATGCAGTGGACGAGACCGCTCCCTTCCAAGTGGAGTGTGATGCCTCCGATTTCGCTCTGGCTGCTACCCTTAATCAGGAAGGCAGATCAGTAGCATTCTTTTCTCGCACCCTCCAAGGCTCTGAAATTCGGCACTCCGCGGTGGAGAAAGAAGCCCAGGCCATAGTGGAGGCTGTTAGGCACTGGAGGCACTATCTTGCTGGCAAAAGATTCACTGTGCTGACCGACCAGCGCTCGGTTGCGTTCCTGTTCAGCAACCAACAGCGGGGCAAGATCAAAAATGATAAGATTTTGCGGTGGAGGATAGAACTCTCCACCTACACCTATGATATCCTGTACCGGCCTGGCAGACTCAATGAGCCCCCTGATGCCCTATCCCGGGGAACATGTGCTAGCACACAGCTCGACCAGCTGTACGCCCTTCATGCACAACTTTGCCATCCGGGGGTCACCCGATTTTACCATTTTGTGAAAGCTCGGAACCTGCCGTACTCCCTGGAGGACATCAGGACGATGACCAGGGACTGCCAAATTTGTGCCGAGTGCAAACCGCACTTCTACTGTCCTGACACGGCACAACTTGTCAAGGCCACCCGCCCTTTTGAACGCCTGAGTGTTGACTTTAAGGGCCCCCTTCCCTCCACTGACCGCAATGTCTATTTTCTCAGTGTTATTGACGAGTTCTCACGGTTCCCCTTTGCCATCCCCTGCCCCGACACCACTGCCACGTCCGTCATAAAAGCCCTGCGCCAGCTCTTCACTCTGTTCGGGTATCCCTGCTATATCCACAGTGATAGAGGGTCCTCCTTTATGAGTGAGGAGCTGCGCCAGTACTTGCTAGCTAGGGGCATTGCTACCAGTCGGACCACGAGTTATAATCCCCGGGGTAATGGCCAGGTAGAGCGGGAGAATGCCACAGTGTGGAAGGCCACACTTTTAGCCCTTAAGTCCAAAGGGTTGCCGGTCTCTCGATGGCAGGAGGTCCTCCCTGAGGCACTGCACTCTATCTGCTCTCTGTTATGTACGTCCACCAATGCCACCCCTCACGAACGCCTATTCTCTTTTCCCAGGAAGTCTGTCACTGGGACCACCCTACCAGTTTGGCTGACGTCCCCGGGGCCAGTGCTGCTCCGGAAACATGTGAGGAGCAATAAATACTCCCCGCTGGTGGAGAGGGTTCACCTTCTCCATGCGAACCCCCAGTATGCTTACGTGGTCTTACCTGTTGGGCGGGAGGACACGGTCTCCATCCGCGACCTGGCACCCGCAGGTGCAGCAGACCACTACCCTGAAGGCTCTCTGGTAACTGTGAACCCTGCACCAGAGGTGACACCGTACTCACCAGGCCCTACACAGACTCCTCACGACACTTGTATACCGGGCGTTTCGTACGCATTTATACCAGGCGCCTCGCACATGCATGAGGGATCACCGGCGCCTAGTGGGCAAGAACACGCGCAACCCCCGTCCCCTGTGCAATCGCCAATGTTGCCAAATGCGGTCACAGCCGGTGCTACGTAGATCGCAGCGACAGATTCGACCGCCTGATCGGCTTGACTTGTAAGAACCTTCGCTACATGAGGACTTTTTCAAACGAAGGGGGGGTGAATGTGGTGAACTATGTGCCTGTCGGGACACGCCCCTGCTGACTGCTCCTGTGGCTCCTCCCACAGGCCCCTGTATAAAGGAGACCTGCGGCCTGAAGATCGGCCTCAGTCTCCAGGACCTTGTATGATAGACACTCACTCCTGGTTCCTTCTTCCAGTCAATAAAAGCCGATATCTCGCCTACGTCTCAGTGTGAGTTATTGATGGTGCATCAAGCACCCAAAGCCACTCCTTAACCCCACATTCTGAGGGACTTGCCCTTTGTTCCAGACTCCTGCAGAGAAATCAAATTCTTGATATCTTGTCTGTTTTAAGTATTGAGTTTTTCCAAACTTATGCTAATTTTACTGTATCTCTCTGTGTAATACTCTGCTTTCTCTACAGAAATCTATAAAAACCTTCTGATTATATCACCCTTGGTCATTTCCTTGGAGAAAAGAGCACCAGCCTGTACACATTTTTTAAAAATTTGTGATATTTACTCCTAGCAACTTAAAAGATCTCAACCCTCTGGATTTCAGCACTTAATGTAAACAGGAGTGTGTGCATAGCCTCCCTGAAGTCAATGCCCAGGTCTTTTTCTGAGATTAAGGGAAAGATTGTTATGTCACCATGCTGCTGTCTCTCAATCTCCTACCTGGATGACTCATTGTTATTTAAGATTCAGTCCATTGTTACTACCCTCATGGTCGTCAGGATATAAATGTAAACAAGTGTTTTCCCAGTAAGTAGCTGGATCAAGCATTACTATAGAAAACACCAACAGAAAGCAGTGCACGCTGTAAACAGCAAGTTATAGTATACTGAAACACTGGAAAGATGGATCTTGAATGTTGACTAATGCTTCCAGTTGCTTCATGAGATCTTGTCTATGGAAATAAATAGTAGATGAATGGTCTTCATTAGGAAAGGTTGTGATAGAGTGGATCTGGTGATAATTCCATTAATAATTGGATCAGAAGAAGGGGCTGTGAGTATGATATACTGATACCCAGTGGAACTATTGATGGTGTTCTTGCTTCTACAGTTCCAGTGTTTATGGGTATTTAGCCCCTGTTCACTGAAAAGATACATCTGCTTTATGCAGTCTTGCAGGAACCTAGTAATAACCTTGACCTTATCCAGTGCTGTGCTGGGAACCTTCAAGTGTTCTTGGGACAATGTTCTGAGGGCTGCTGGGTGGGGTGAATGGTGTGGCTGCTTAGCACTGGCATGGGATTCGTGAACTGTACCATGGTGAGTTTGGTCCATTACTGAGGAATGGCAGCACCCACACTATGTTGACAGGCTTCCTGGGTACTAGAGAGTTTGTCATCATTTTACAGGGATGTGATGGAAATCGCTGTGCTGCATCCTTGTAACATGCATATACATGTGAGTGCACACGCACATGCAACCTCATGGTACCAAGCATCAGTACCTATCTCCAGATCATTATCCCTTTTAACGTTGATTCCTTTGTGCTTTCCCTTCTGGGGATGCCAAGCACAAGGTGCAGTACAGTTGCTATAAGAAATTCACAATCCATCTGGAGAGGGATGAGAGTGTGAAACAGTGAGAGTATAAATGTTAGAAGTCAGCTAGGTATATAGATGAGGGAGAATCCAATGAGATATTTAAAATGAGTGGTTTGAATTTTATTTGGCCTGTTTCTGCGATCTAAATGGATTAAGAATAAGCATCTATTATTGTCGTTTGCTTTCAATTGTGTGAGTGGTGAAAGTGTGCACAGCCCAGACAGAATCTCTAAAATCAGACACAGGTCTGGCATATTTTTATCCAGCTACTCTTGTGAGGAAAGGTTGAGTGAGTTTGGGCTTTTCTCTTTGGGACAAAGGAGGATTAGAGGTGTACAAGATAAGAGATAGCCAGCAACTTTCCCAGCCCAGAAATGGCTAATACAGGGGGACGTAATTTTAAGGTGTTTGGTGGAAAGTATAGGGGGATGTCAGAGCTAGGTTTTTTAATATAGGTAATGGTGGCACATGGATTGTGGTGCTAGGGGTGATGGTAGAGGCAAATACCTTGGGTTCATTTAAGAAACTCTTAGGTGCATGGATGAAAGAAAAATGGAGGTGTACATGGGAGGGAAGGGTTAGATTGATTTTAGAGTCGGTTAAAGGGTTGCCAAAACATTGTGGTCCAAAGGGCATGTGTTGTGCTGCTTTGCATTTCAAGCAAGGTGGCTACTTGCACCTCTATAAAAAATGATGACATTGGCTGTAATGTGGGTTGTTCTTAGCTAAAATGATATAATGCAGGGTAGGAGGAATAAATGGGGTTAACATCAGGTTTTCTCACTATTTGGTTGGTTTGCTGGTTAGCAAACTTACAGAACTTGCTGAAAGTCAAGTTGGTAAAGATCAGCATTGCACATAATTTTTGTCAAATTTCTCATGACAAGATTAAATGCCCTCATCCTTGTCCAAGATCTATGTTAAAGGTAGCATTACAGTAGAACTTGGCTCTTCCTTAGCTTTGAACTTGTGCAGAAAGTTGTATGTGTACCATAAAAGCAAACTACTAGTTCAAACTAAAACTACTTGGTAAATTAGATGTACTTTTATGTATGGGGTCCTTTCTTATAGCACAGCAAAGAACAGAGTTTTCGAAACTGAGTAGTATCAACTAATCATTCGTGATGTGCTCACAAAGAGCCAAGAGGTAATTAGGCTATATCAGATTTGGACCTCGACTTGATAAAAGTCTCTAAGATTATGTAAATTTTGGGATTAATAAAGAATGTATTCAGGTGCACAAGTCCAACATTCAGTATCAAATAGCCATTAAAGACATTTCTATATCTAGAGGGTAGTTGGAGTGTGGAACTTACTGGTGAGAGTACTAAAAGGATATGTTGAAAGGATTAATAAAAGATTGAGATGTGATGCAAAGGGTTCAGTTCAGCGTATACTTTTTAAATATTTTTACTTTGTTACCAGGTTAAGCAGGTTTGACGTCCTCAAATACTCTAAAACTAATCCAATAATCTAATACTATAGATATACTATTGACAGTTTCTTGACTAGTTGCATCATAGTTTGAATGTGCAGGAGTGTATAGAGCTGCAGAGAGTTGTGGACCCTCCCCTACAACATGGGCACCTCCATTTCCACCAATGGTAGCATCTACTGGAGGTGTTGCCTCAAGACAACATCCATCAACTGGGCCATGACATCTTTTCAGTTACCATCTCACAGGAGGTACAGAAGAAACCTGAAGTCCCACATCACCAGGTTCAAGAATGGCTTCTTCCTTTTAATCATTTGGTTCTTGAATCAACCAGCAAACCCCAATCACTGAGCTTTGTTTTGTTCTTAAGTGTGTTCTTATAAAAATTGTGTACGATTTATGTTTAATTTTGTTTTCTTTGTTAATGCTGCTTGTGTGATGCTTTGTTTCTGTGAAGCTTTTGCAAGTAAGTTTTTTCATTGCACCTGTTCATACATGTAATTATGCATATGACTATGACTTTGACATTCAGAGCAGAGATGAGAAATGTGTCAACCAGAGCAAAGTGAATTTTAAGAATTTTTTATCCAGTAAAAGGATTGAACACTCAGTCATTCAATTTGTTCAAGAAGTAAATTGAGAGACATTTAAATATTAAGAAAACTGAGTTTCAGATTGGTGAAGATTGATTGATCAGCTGATCGGGCACGATGGGCTAAATGGCATCTACGTACATTCTTGCATTGCAACCACAAATATTGGAACCAGATCAGTTGGTCAGAGTGACCTGTTTACACACTGTGAATTCTATGAACGCTTGTACCCGACAGGTGCACTGACTCATTGTAATACTTTTGGACCTTGAGTCTGAACATATGCAGGTATGTATGCCTTATAAATTTAAATAAGACATTCACTTGAGCTCCTGGAGCACAGGAGAATGAGGAGAGATAGAAACATAGAAAATCTAAGCACATTACAGGCCCTTTGGCACACAATGTTGTGCTAACCATGTAACCAACTCGTGGCTGTCTAGAATTTCTGTATTGCATAACCCTCTATTTTTCGAAGATCCATATACCTATCTTAAGAGTCTCTGAAAAGATGATTATATCTGCATCTACCATCTTTGCAGGCAGTACATTCCACACACCCACCACTCTGGAAAAACTTACCTCTGACCTTTGTACTTATTTCCAAGCACCTTAAAACTATGCTCTCTCGTGTTAGCTGTTTCAGCCCTGGGAAAAAGCCTTTGGCTATCCACACGATTGATGCCTCTTATCATCTTATACACATCTATCAGGTCACCTGTCATCCTCCGTTGCTCCAAGTTCACTCAAACTATTCTCAATAAGGCAAGCTCTCCAATCCAGGCAACATCCCTGTAAATCTCTGCACCCTCTCTATCCACATCCTTCCTGAAATTGGTGACCAGAACTAAACACAGTGCTCCAAGTGGGGTCTAATCAAGGTCTTGTATAGCTGTAACATTGCCTCACAGCTCTTGAACTCAATCCCATGGTTGATGAAGGTCAATGTACCATACGCCTTCTTAACAACACTGTCAACCTGTGCAGTAGGTTTGAGTGTGTTATGGACATGAACCCAAGATCTTGCTGATCCTCCATACTGTCGAGTCTTTTACCATTAAAATTATATTCTGTCTTCAAATTTGAACTACCAAAATGAACCACTTCACACTTATCTCGGTTGAACTCCATCTGCCACTTCTGAGCCCAGATCTGCATCCTATCGATGCTCTGCTGTAACCTCTGACATCCCTCCAGATTATTCACAACACCCCAACTTTTGTATCATCAGCAAATTTGAAAACCCACCCTTCTACTTCTACCATTTATAAAGATCACAAAGAGGGGGGGGGGGGGGGACTCCAGAAAAGATCCTGCAGAATATGAACCATCCACAACTACCCTTTGTCTTCTGTGGTTAACAAAATTCTGGATCCATTTATAGGTCTCCTTGGATCCATGCCTCATTACTTTATGAATGAGTCTTGCATGGGGAAACTTGCACTACATCCACTGGTCTAACTTAATCAATGTGTTTTGTTGCATCCTCAAAGAATTCAATCAGGTTCGTAAAGCATGACCTGCCCTTAACAAAGCCATGCTGACTACCCCTAATCAGATTATGTCTCTCCAAATGCTCATAAATCCTACCTCTCGGGGTCTTCTCCAACAACTTGCCCACTCCTGAAGTAAGGCTCACTGGTCTATAATTTCCTGGGCTATCTCCCTTTCTTGAACAAGAGAATGATGTTTGCAACCTTCCAATCCTCTGGTATTTCTCCTGTCCCTATTGATGATGCAAAGATCATTGCCAGAGGCTCAGCAATCTGTTCCCTCACTTCCCACAGTAACCTGGGCTACCAGTCCCAGTGAATTATCTAACTTAATGCTTTTCAAAAGCACCAACATACCCTGTTTCTTAATGTCCTTACACTCAAGTGTTTCAGGTTGCTTTAAGTCATCCCCACAATTGCCACTGATGAGTACTGAAACAAAATATTTTTTAAGTACCTTTGCTACCTCCTCCAACTCGTTTCCACTCATTCCTGGTTGGTCCTATTCTCATACAGCTTATCCTCTTGCTCTTCATACTTGTAGAATGCCTTGGGGGTTTTCCTTACTCCTGCTGACCAAGGCCTTTTCATGGCCCCTTCAAACTCCTAGTTTCATTCTTGAACTTCTTTCTGGCACCCTTGTAATTTTTTAGAGCTCTAACTACCTAGTTTCTTGAACCTTTTGTAAGCTTTTCTTGTTAACTAGATTTTGTACATACTTTATATACTATGGTTCTTTTACCCTACCACCCTTCCCCTGCCTCAATGGAACATACCTATGGAGAACACTATGCAAATATTCCCTGAACATTTGCAGCATTTCTGCCATGCCTTCCAATGAGAAAATCTGCTCCCAATTTATTTTCCTAAGTTCCTGACTAATAGCATCATATTTTCCCTTACCCCAATTAAATGTTTTCCCAAATTTTCTGCTCCTTTCTCCAGCGCTATGGTAAAGGAGATGGAGTTGTGATCACGACCTCAAAAATGCTCTTCCACTGAGAGATCTGACATCTGACCAGGTCCATTTCCTGATTGTACCAAATCAAGTACACTCTAATTGGCTTATCTACTTATTGTGTCAGGAAACCTTCCTGAACATACCTAACAAACTCCACTCCATTTAAACTGCTTGATCTTAGGAGATGCCAGTCAATATTAGGAAAGTTAAAATCACCCATCAGAACAACACTAGATCTACAAGATGTACTTATAGAAGTATAGAAAATAATGAGAGGTAAAGTTCTAACCCCTTGGGTGAGATGAGAACTAGAAGTCCTGTGTTTAGGGTGAAAGTGGATGGCCCAAAACATTGACTGTTATTCTCCTCCATAGATGCTGTCTGACATGCAGGGTTGATTCAGCACTCTGCATTTTTTCCCCCTCTTTGCTATGCTGTACATGCCTGGGATGATGCTGCAAACAAGTTTTTCACTGTACTAATGCACATGACAATAAATTTGACTTCAACCTTTCATGTATGAGGCTCAGTGTTCAATCTTGTGTGATATCACAGCAGTGAAGCCTTCTGCGGCCTATGTATAACAACATTAAAGGTGCTCTATAATTGCAAGATGTTGCAGTTGGTGGAAGCATAAGCAAATGATCAACTTGAAACTAGTTCTCCTGCTGCAGAAAATGCATTTCAACCCATATTTCCAATGTAGCAGAGTACATAGGGATGTTAGAAACATTTGGCTTAAAGCAATTGGCTAAAGTGGTTCCTCATCCTGTTCTACTCATCGTTAATATTTTGGGTGGCCCTTTACTTTGTCTTCTTTTCCTTCCAAGTCCAAACATCCTTATTAACCTCAGTCTGAAATAAATCAACAAGCATCTGGTGCTCACTGGGAGAGAAGATGTGAATTCCAAGGATTCATAACTTTGAAGAAATCTTGCTTCATCTGAGACTTAAATGAGAACCCTATCCACACCATCTACCAACACTAGACTCTCCAGCCTGAGGCAACTGCCTCAAGAAATAGCTATAATCTTCCTCAAATGTATGTTACAAAAAGATTTCTTCTCATTCATCTATACAACAGTGAATAAAGGACTATTTTACTATTCCTTCATCCTTTAAATGTAACAAATGAGATCTGTTGTCTTTGATCATGTGCTACATAAATTGTCACTGAAGATTCTCCCAACCTTGGACATTCAGTATAAAATAACTGCAAATTACCAAATGGAGAAACCTTGACCCTATGGCCATAATCATCATTGAACCTCTCATTTTCTGCTGTCATTCTTGTAAACAATGTTTCCAGTTTTTCTAATGCTTTTACATTCCCTTCTGATTATATAACCTGATATTTTTCTTCAGAAACATTGATGGCAGCCCTGAAATTCTTAAAGTTTATCCATTATTGGATGCTTTCCTCCCACCAGATGGTGCTGTGCTTCTCCTGATGCTAGACTCGCCAGAAGAACTGTACATCCTGATACACATTTTTGGACAACTGGAGTATTTAAGTCAACAGATATAAAGTGAAGAAGGGACTATTCTCTATTACATAGCCTAAACTTTCCTGCTATGTAACAGATCCAGCACAAGCAAGTAACATAGATTTTGAGAGGGGTGAACAAGGTAGATTTTAAGAGGCCATTTCGCTGGCTGTGATAGGTCTGGAATAAACCCTCAGGCAACAGACTTTTAAAACTAGAGGATAGAGGATTAAAGCGAGAGGGTAAGGGGACCTGATGGGTAATCTTTTCACACAGAGAATGGTGAGTATATGGAATGAGCTGCCAGAGGAAGTGTTGAGATGAGTATAATTGCAACACTCAAAAGGCATATGGATAGGAAATGTTTAGAGGATATAATAGCCAAATTCAAGCAGATAGTAACACACACAAAATGACGAAGGGTCTCAGCCCGAAACATCGACACTACTTCTCCCTATTGATGCTGTCTGGCCTGCTGCATTCCACCAGCATTTTGTGTGTGTTGCTTGAATTTCCAGCACCTGCAGATTTCCTCGTGTTTGCTTTTCAAGCAGATAGTAATAGCTTAGATATATCTTATGGACATGTTAGACTAACTTATCTACAATGTATACCTAAGCTATTCTGTATAAATCTATGACAGCATGACTAATTGGGATTGGCCATATGAGGACTACAGAAGGAGAAATATCTTCACTCAGGATCTTTGGAACTCCCTATGTTTGAGATGTGTCATTCATTCATAGAATGTATCTGACATTGATAGATAATTGAATATTAATGGAATTGGAGAACAAGTTGGAAATCAAGAGAATGATCTGTGATTTGACTGAATGACAGCAATGGAACACTATAAGTCAAGTGTATTGTCATTTAACTGTATATAGGTATACTGTCAAACGAGGCAACATTTTTCCAAACCAGCGTGTAAAGCACCGCAATACATATAACACACAACAACTTATGAAAGTAAGGTAAAATCTACAGATTGGTAAAATGCATAAAGAAACAAAGTCAAGTGCATACATTAAGTATTGTAAGGCACAGAACAGATTAACCAGTGGCACTGAATATCATGCAGCAGGGAGTTCAGAAGCCTAATGGTCTGAGGGAAGAAACTTTCCTCACCCTGATCGTTATTGTTTTTATGCAAGAGTCTCCTGCTTAATGGTAGAAAGTCAAAGAGGATGCTGGATGGATGGGTGGGATCCTTAATAATACTGAGGGCCCTAAGTACACAGTGCTTCTGATAAATGTCCTTGATGGATGGTAGGGAGATCCATATGAACCTCTCAGTCATTCTCCTTTGTAGGGACTTCTGGTCCGATGGACAACTGCTCATATACCAGATGGAGATGCAACTTTCAGGATACTTTCAATGGTGCTCCTATAAAATTCAGTTAAGATGGGATGGAGTTTGTCAAATGTGTTCAGGAAGGTTTCCTTAATCATTGCATAGAAGTCCCACTGAGAGAGTGTGCGAAACTTGATCTGCTATTAGGGAATGGGACAGGGCAGTTAAAAGTTTGTGTCAAGGAAAGCTTTGCATTTAGTGACCATAATGCCATTGGTTTTAAAGTAAATATGTAAAAATATAGGTCTGGTCCACAGATTGAGATTCTAATTTGGAGAAAAACCAATTTTGATGGTATTGTAAATTATCTGGTAAGTGAGAATTGAGACAATCTGTTTTCTGACAAAGGTGTACTTTGTAAGTGGGAACCTTCAAAGGTGAAATTTTGAGAGTACAAAGCTTGTATGTGCCAGTCAGAATAAAAGGTAAAGATAATAGATTTAGGGAACGTTGGTTTTCAAGAGATAATGATGCCCTGGTTAAGAGAAAAAAGAGATGCATAGTAGATATAGGCAAGTAGAAATTGCCAGGGGCTGAGCAGAGATATTTAAATCATCCTCAGATACAGCAGAGGTATCAGAGGATAGCCAATGTTGCTTTGCCGTTTAAGAAAGGCTCTAAACATCAACCAGGAAATTATAGGCTGGTGAGTCTGACATCATTTGTGGAAAATTATTAGAAGGTATTCTAAGGGACCAAATATATAATTTTTTTTTTGGATAGATGTGAACTGATTAAGGATAGTCAGCATAGCTTTGTACTTGGTAGGTCATGTCTAACCAATCTTATAGAGTATTTTGAGGAAGTTACCAGGAGAGTGGATGAAAGCAGGGTAGTGGGTGTTGTCTACATGGACTTTAGCAAGGCATTTGACAAGGTCCCACATGGTAGGTTGGTTAAAAAGGTTCCAGAAGATTCAGTCGCTTGGCATTCAAGATGAGGTGGTAGATTGGATTAGACACTGGCTTTGTGGGAGAAGCCAGAGAGTGGTAGTAGATGGTTGCCTTTCTGACTGGAGGCCTGTGACTAGTGGTGTGCCGCAGCAATCAGTGCTGGATCTCTTGCTGTTTGTCATTTATATCAACAATCTGAATGATAATGTAGTTAAGTGGATCAGCAAATTTGCCAATGACACCAAGATTAGGGGTGTAGTGGACGGAAAGGAAGGCTATCATGACTTGCAGTGGGATCTGGACCAGCTGGGAAAATGGACTGAAAAATGGCAAATGGAATTTAATGCTGGCAAATGGAATTTAATGCAGACAAGTGCGAGGTATTGCACTTCGGTTGAACCAACCAGAGTAGGTCTTACACTGTGAGTGGTAGAACAATGGGATCTGGGGATACAGGTCCATCATTCATTGAAAGTGGCGTCACAGGCAGTTGGGTCATAAAGAAAGCTTTTGGCACCTTGGCCTTCATAAATCAATGTATTGAGTACAGGAGATGGGACGTTAGTTAGTTGTATAATACGTTGATGAGGCCTAATTTGGAGTATTAAGTGCAGTTTAGATCACCTAACTACAGGCAAGTTGTAAGTAAGATTGAAAGCATACAGACAAAATTTACAAGAATGTTGCCAGGTTTGGAGGACCTGATTTTGAGGAAAGATTGAATAGGTTAGGACTTTATTCCTTAGAACGTAGAAGACTGAGAGGAGATTTGATAGGTCTACAAAATTTTGAAGGGTATAAAGGGTAAATGCAAGCAGGCTTTTCCCATGGAGGTTGGGTGGGATTACAACCAAAGGTCATGGGTTAAGGGTGAAAGGTGAAAAGTTCAAGGGGAACATGAGGAGAAACTTCTTCACTCAGAGGGTCGTGAGAGTGTCGAATGAGCTGCCAGCCCAAGTGGTGCATGCGAGCTGGATTTCAAAGTTTAAGCGAAGTTCAGATGTCCGACTACCTTGGATTTGTCTCTGATTGTTATTTCTGCATCGATGTTTTTCTTTATGTCTGCATAATTTATATGTAGCTTGTGTTTTGTGTGCTTTTGTCCTTATGTGCCCTGTGATACTACTGCAAACGAGTTTTTGACTAAACCTTCACCTTGTTCTTGAGTACATGACAATAAACTCAACTTGTTTGCATATGGATTTAAATGTGACTGTTTAGAGATATACTGTAAATAAATAGACATTTAAGGTAATCTGCAAAAATAAGTCAAGCAGATATCTGGGGAGCTTGTCACCCCTTTTACTTACAACCAGGTTTGCATGAAAATATTAACAAATGACTTGAAGGCCCCACACAAACAGCAGAGGGAGCTAAACTGACTATAATCAGTGCATTCCTTCAGAATTGAAATTACTGAAATGGTTCTTCGTGATCTCAGATTATAATTTGATCAATGAAATGTCTGAGAAATTACTGACTATACTGTCCTCTCAGTAAAGGATCAATGTGCTATATTAGCTGTAATTGGATGCTATTGTGGGCCCAAACACAATGAGGTGATTTCATGTGCATTTCTTTTCCTTCATTGCAGAAGCTGCTGATTCAATCTCGGGTATAATCAGTGAACCACAATGTGATCTATTTTCGTGTACAAGGATTATGAGTTCTCTGTGTGCCCAACTCTCCATAGTTGCCCTGGAGTTTCCAGGATACTAGTTATAAATTCATAGTCACACAGCCCAACTTGACTATCCCAACTGTGTTAACCAGTGAGCTAATCCCATCTGCCCATGTTTGGCCCATGGTCCTCTAAATCTCTTCTGTCCATGTACTTATAGAGATGTCTTTTAAATGTCGCTACTGTGACTGCATCAACTATTATTTCTGGCAGCTCATTCCAAACATAGACCACCAATTGCTTGAAGAAGCTGTTCCTGATATCCCTTTTGAATCTCTTGCCTCTGATCTTAAACTTATGCCCTCTTTTTTGTTAGTACCCACTCTGTGGGAAAATAACTATCTGCTTTCATCCTGCCTATCAGCTTCATGATCTTATATATTTTTATCAAGTCACCCCTCAATCTCTTATGTAATGGGAAATAAAATTCCAGTCTATGCAACCTCTCCTGTGATCCAGAACATCAAGACCAGGCATCCTTCTGGAGATCCCTTCTGATACAGTTACATAAGAATATTCAAATATGGGGAAATCAGACTGCTTTGATTCCCAGTCCTGAACATTCAGTCAGGTAATAAATTCACTATGAAGACAGTTGAATGTGCCAAGTGGAATGAAAGGTTGGATGTTTCAAGATAAAATGATATTAGTAGAGGCTGCCAGAATATGGCCAACCAGAAGTTGGAAACCCTATTACATCCTTGGAAACTTTGATGGATCCATAAACACTTTTGCATGATGTGACAGGACCTGTAAATGCATGTTGTCTTCACATATCTCTCTGCTGGTCGAGTTGTTTTTTTTCCCAACAGTAATGGCTTCAAACTGAATGGCTTTTGAAAAAATCGCAGTCAAGGGACACTCATCTGATAGAGGTTTATAACATTACACAAGACACAGATAAAGTGTAGAGACCTTTTTCTGTCTCTGTGCTGCCTACATTCTATGTTCAAGGTCATCAACTACATGCTATAAGTTTTGTGACCACGTACCTATTCCCCAAAGGGAGTGATGTGTGCATGTGAGAGAGGAAAATATGTTCCACTTAGGGAGTGTTTGTGTATGTGTGTGTGTGTGCCTGACTGTGTGTGAGATAGAGCAAGATCTACAGAATATGTTAATATGTTCGTGTGTGCATTCTTGTGGCATGTGTATAATCCTGATCAATGAGTTCTTGGGAGTGTAGACCTGGCAGATGTACCATGGTACCATACCTTTTAAGAGTGAGATATATTAAAATGGGTCGTAGCTCCATCAAACATTCTCAAACAACATTCAATCCCCCAAATCCAATAACTCTACCATTAATTAAATGGTATTAAAAGAAAATATGATAAACAATTTTGTTCAAAACTCCCTCTGATTCTTCTCCTGTGTTTGTCTGCAGATTAAGCCTGTGACTCCAGGGTAGGTCTGGAGGTTGCTTTCTCTCAGTCCAGCTCAATGGCAAAATGCCAGTACACCATCAAATTCTGTTTTGAAACCAAGGATCTGATGTTACTTGGTGTTTACTTCTTTCCACTTTTCCATAATTTTTTTTCATGGAAACTGCACCTGAAGGGATTTTTTTTTAAAGTGGATGAGGTCCATCTGCTTCCCAATCAATGAGGTTTATTTGATCATTATCAAACTGATATGTATGGGATCTTTCTGTGCACACCTGCTTGCTTTGTTTCCTACATTTACACAACGAAACTTCAGGAGTATTTAATTGGCTGTGAAATGATTTGGGACATGCTTGAACTGTGGAAGGCGTCATACAAATGCAAATATTTGGATGCTTGGCTTTACTGAGGAAGTCTCACTCATGGTGTTCTGAAACTTTGCATTGATGAGCCATCCTCTGCCTAAGGTGTTATTCAATTTCTTTCTGCCGTGTGTTATGTAATTTTCCCAAGTGACTGTGGTCAGGTGAGTGAACCATCAGTTCCATAACCCAATAACATACCAAACAACAGGTAGTGGTTGCAGAATTTCATCTTCCTGGACAGGAGTCAGATCTGGAAAATGACAACTGATGGTAGTTCTCTCACTAGGAAGTAAGGTTTTAATTGATAATGCACTGGAGTTAATTTCGATTTCATTTACTGAATAAGAAGTTCATAAACGTTAACTGCCACCACACAGGGTGAACTGAATTATTGGCAAAATGTCCTCTTTTCATTACTACTATCAGGAAGGTGGTACACGATTCTGATGACCCATACTCAAGGATTTAGAAACAGCTTCTTCCCCTTCACCATCAGATTCCATGAACAGCTTGTTATTCCTTCAATGTTCATGCCATTGGCAGTCTATGACCCTAATTCTCCAATTTCAGGTAACCTTCCCTCCCCGTATCTTTTCTCTTTCCTCCTGATTTACCCAGTTTCTCCTACATCTACTCCAGCCCCCATCACCGCGTTTCTTACCTCTCCTCCACCTACTTCTTCTGCCCATCACCCAGCTACTTCTCCCACTGGTTCCCCTCCCCTACTGATCCCATCTGCCCTCCCCACCTCTCTTATCTGGTTTCATGTTCCACCTTCCTTTCCAATTGGGTTTCATTATTTACACCCTTTTGTTACCCCCATTTATCGCTTCCTAGCCTCTGTCAGTATCTCCACTCCCCCCATCTCCATCTGCCTTTCACCCCTCCTTACCTGGATCTGATTCTCTCTGAGCTGTGCCTTGCCCTACAGTCATGAGCATAGAGTGAGTAGTGGGCTAAGCACGCATCTTTGAGTTGCACCGTTCGATTGTGAGTGAGGAAATGTTATTACCTCCCAGTCAATTTCACTCATTCTGCATCCTGTTAACCCCAAATCTGTTGGGTTCCCTTCAACAAATAAAAATGCAGAGATCTGAACGAAGTTCAGCACACCACAGAAACAAGACTTCCCTCCATGGTCCACACTTCTCACTGCCTCAGTAAAGCAGCAAATGCAATCAAAGACCCCACTCGTCCCAAACATTCTCTCTTCTGCCCCTTCTTATTGTGTAGCAGATACAAAAGCCTGAAAGCACATACCACCAGGCTCAAGGACAGCTTCTGTCCCAATGATTTCTGAATGGTCCCATAGTACGATAAGAGTCTTGACTTCATAATCTACCTTGTCATTCTCTTGCACTTTATTGTCTGCCAGCACTGCACTTAATAAAGTGGCATTTTATTCTGCGCTGTGTTACTGCTTTCCCTTATAGTACCTCAATGCTCTGGTTTAATGAAATGATTTGTATGGAAGACATGCAGTGTTTTCACTGAATCTCAGCACATATGGCAACAATAAACAAATTTACCAATTTTCCATGTCCCATCAAACTATGTCCCTCTCATTGTTCCACAAAGAACAATCAGATAAATGGAAGACTGTTTTTAAGTATTAACATCAGCAATAAATATTGGCCAGCACACCAGGAGAAGGGCGTTGGTGTGTATGTGGATTATATTTTTATTTGGCTATGGGATTCAAGGGAGTAAATAGGATGTAATATTTCATCTGAAGGGACTCCAAGTACTGGAGCCTCCCATCTGTGATAAGAAGTATAGTGAAAGAAAATAAATGGAAGAAAAATAATAACCTGAAATTTAACAATTCCCCAGTGATATGTTTCAAATGTTGTACTTGAAACTCCTTTTAAACAAATGAAAGCATATTAAAAAAAAAGAACAAAGTGGTTTAATTAGTGAAAAGTGTATTATTAGGGAGGGAATAATGTGTTCATTGTAAGAAGTTATGTAACTCACCAACTGGGATGGCAGCCAGAAAAGGAATCAGCAGTATTTAAAGATTAATCTATGGGATAATAGTGACAGCAACATCAGAGAAGCAATATAAGCATATTAAAACTTCATTAAATTTCTCATTAACTTTTGTTCTTTAGTTATTGAAAATAATGAATATGAGATAAAGCTTTGATTTTCTACCAAGGATCAGGTACTGAAAGTTGGCTTTTTGTTGGCCAAGAGAAGCTAATGTCATGGGTTAGTGCAGCAATGACAAGAGTGTGGTTGCTGAGATTCACGTTCTGGGAAAAGACCAATGAGGGTTGGCCAGGCTCTCTACATTGTAGGGACAGAGAAGAGAAAGGCAAATGTAGTATTTAGTAAGTGTTTCAAAGCTTTCTGGGAACTTTCTTGGTATCAAAGAATGTTATTTCTGATGAAGTGATGTTACTCAGGTGACGACAATGAATATAGAAGAATATAGAATATAGTTGACCAATCTCAGATGAATCCACCTAACAATGATCAGCCACTGTAATGGAAGATCATGAGTCCTCAGAGCCTAACGCTCCATGCAGACACTAAAGTCTTTCTCCAGCTGTTGAAGGATTGCTTCTGCTACCAAATATCTGACTGAGCTGTAAGATACTCTAGACATCAACTACTGCAGGTTGTACTGCAAGTGCAGTGCCTCAAGCAGATGTGTTTGAGATAGATAAATACAATGAAAATGTATGAAGGGGTACAACCCCAAGTCACAAAACTATTGGGTCTCAAAAAGGATGTAACAAATAAAGCCAAGGAAGCCATGAGTACAAGAAATTCTGCAGATACTGGAAATCCAAAGCAATACACACAAAATTCTGGAGGAACTCAATGGAACTGTATAAACAGTCAACACTTCGGGCAGAGATACTTCATCAGGAATGGAAAAGAAGGGGGAGATGCCAGAATAAGAAGATTTGGGTGAGGAGAAGGAGGACAGGCTAGAAGGTGATAGGTGAAGCCAGTTGGGTGGAGGAGGGGGATGAAGTAAGAAGCTGGGAGGTGATAAGCATAAAAGGCAAAGGGCTGGAGAAGAAGGAATCTGATAGAAGAGGAGAGTGGACCATAAGAGAAAGAGGGACACCAGGAGGACATGGTAGGCAAGTGAAGAGAAGAGGCAGGAGGCCAGAGTGGAAATTAAGAAAAGGGAAGCATGAGGGAAATAATTACCTGGAAGTTGGAGAAGTCAATGTTCATGCCATCAGGTTAGAAGCTACATAGATAGAATATGAGGTGTTGCTCCTTCAGACAGAAAGTGGCCTTATTGTGACAGAAATGAATGTGCCATGGGCCAACAAGTCGGAATGAGAATGGGGATAGGAATTAAAATGATTAGCCATCAGAAAATTCCGCTTTTTGCAGATGGAGCAGAGGTGCTTGACAAACCAATTCTCTAATCTACGTCAGAACTCAGCAAAGTAGAGAAGGGGTGCACCAGACACAGTAGGTGACCGCAACAGATTTGCAAGTGAAGTGTTGCCTCACCTAGAAGGACTGTTTGGAGCAGTAAAGGAGGTGAATGGACAAGTGTAGCACTTCTGCTACTTGCAGGGATAGGTGCCAGGAGGGAGATTATTGGGATGGGATGAATGGACAAGGGAAATATGGAAATAACGATCCCAGTGGAAAGAGGAAAGTGGTGGCGGTGGAGGGAGGGGAGTTATAAATGTGTTTAGTGGTAGGATCCTGTTGAAGATGGCAGGAAGTTGTGGTGAATGATGGATGCAGAGCCTCATGGGATAGTAGGTGAGGACAAAGGGAACTCTGTCCTTGTTAAGGCAGTAGAAAGATGGAGTGAGCGTGGACGTTCACGAAATGGAGAGGATGCGGGTGAGGGCAGCATCAATGATGGAAGAAGGGAAACCCCATTCTTTGAAGAAGGAGGAATGTTGGGAACAGATACAGTGGAGGTGAAAGAACTGAGAAAGGGGAATGGCAGTTTACAGGAGACAGGATAGGAAGAGCTGTAGTCAAGTTAGCCGTGGGAATTGGTAAATTTATAAAAGATAACCATGAGAACGTCATTTTGTGACTTGTGTTTGTAAATCCCCAGTATTTAATCAACCATAGTTCAATGAACTATGCTGGAACCCGAGTGCAAAATGGAAGCAGTACCCAGTGAACGTATTTGCACAGCATGTATTTGCAGTTGCACAAAGCAAATAAGGTGCACACTGGTATTAGCAGTGCAAATATAACGTTCAGGTATTGTTGGGTAAATCCAGGTCTGATCCTAAGTAGAAAGTTTCAGTTGCCTATGTAGCAAGAAAATCAAATATAATGGTAGCAGGAGAACTTTCAGTTATAAGGACAAACTAAGGAAGTTGAAGGCACTCAGCCCGAAACATCAACTGTTTACTCTTCTAAAGATGCTGTCTGGCCTGTTGTTCCTCCACCACTTTGTGTGTATTATTTTGGTTTCCAGCACCTGCAGATTTCTTCGTCGTCGAAAACTGATAATTTTCTTGGCAGAGGAAGATTTGATGCAATTCATTTCAGGCTTCCAAAAAGCTACATGCCCAAAAATAATTGTGGTGAACTACATATACCTGTCTGGACACACCCCCCCCCCACCTGACTGCTCCTGTGGCTCCTCCCACAGACCCCTGTATAAAGGCGATTGGAGACTCTGCTCCTCCCTCAGTCTCCAGGATGTTGTGTGATGGTCTCTTGCTGCTGATCGTGCTCTCTTCCAGCTAATAAAAGCTTATCCCTTGCCTCACATCTCCAAGAGTTATTGATGGTGCATCAATAAGCAAATTATCAGTTATAGGAAATAAACTGTGTGGAAGGTTTCTTTACTTATGGTGTATTAGGATTAGGGTTGGGGATTAGAGTTGGGGTTAGGATTGAGTTCAGGGTTAGTCCTCTTAATACTGTCTTTTATTCATTTTCCAGTCCAGAAAGTAAAGCTGTAAAGTCCAGGTTGACATTTCCAGTGCTTCGGGATTCTGTACTGTTGGAGCTACAAACTCTTGGATGAGATATTAAATTCCATAAAATAATTTTGAAGAGCGGCCAAGTTTTTCACTGCATATTTTATGTATTGCACTGTACTGCTGCCACAAAACAACAAATTTGACAACAACGATGTCATTGCTAGTAACCCTGACTCTAGTGACCTGACAAATACTTATCCTTCAATCAATTTCAGGAAAAATGGCTATCACATTGCTTACACAGAACTGGATGACACATTCCCTATCTTTGCCTGCCCTTCAAAAGTACTTCACCAGCTGTAAAACATGCACACAATGCTGGAGGAGCTCAGCAAGTCCTGTGGGATGTACCAAGGCTGTGAAAGTTGCCACACCAGCAAAATTATTCTGAGCGAACAACTACACAATGCCATTTGAGGGTAAAGGAATGAAGTGGCAGTGGAGTTGATCTATAAAGTTTAGGTAGTTTAAAGCTAAGAAATCATTGCAGTCCTATTAACTGATTTAAGTACTTGCATCTGTTAGGGCTCTGGGAGTTTCACTACTGATGCATAGTATATGTTCAGTTAGCTCTGAGAATTGATGCTGAGTAGTTCTCCTGTCCTAGGGGATTAAATATTTCTAAGGATGATGCATGACTCTTTCCCAGGGTGGAAATGACTAATACAAGGAGGCATAATTTAAGTTTTTTCAAATTCAAATTCAAGTTTATTGTCATCTGACTGTACCTATACACAATCCAATGAAACATTTCTCCAGACTACAATGCACCCTCAAAACATATACTACATACAATGCATAAATCAAAATATTAACATAAATAACTTCATTAGATATAATTCAAAATACATGTAGTACACAGCATACGTAAACAGTGAACAGTACAATAAACAGCAAACAGCTCACTGTCTCAGTGTCGAGACCTCGATGGTGGCTGGACGTTCATTAATCTCACAGTCCGAGGGAAGAAGTTGTTACCCAGTTGGGAGTCCTAGTCCTGATACTTCTGTACCTCCTTCCTGACAACAGTGGGTCAAAGAGATTGTGGGATGGGTGATATGGATCTTCAACAATGTTTTGGGCCCTTTGTTTGCAACATTCTCGGTAAATGTCACAAAATAGTGGGGAGGGAGACCCTGGTGATCTTCTTGGCGGTTTTAACTATCTTCTTTGGGGGTCTTGTGGTCAATGGTCTTGCAGCCTCTGTACCACTTAATGATGCAGTTAGACAGGATGCTGTCAATGTTTCTCCTGTAGTAAGTTGTTAGAATGGGGGCGGGGAGCCTTCCTCAGAAAGTGTAGATGCCGCTGTGCCTTCTTGACTAGTGAGGGAGTATTGTGGGTCTAAGTTAGATCATCCATTATCTACTCACTAATAAACTTTGTGCCTTCATTTTCTCCACGGCAGAGCCATTGATGTACAATGAAGAGTGGTCGAACTGTGCTTTCCTGAAGTCCATAATCATCTCTTTCATCTTGTCCATGTTGTGGCTCAAGCTGTTGATCTCGCACAACTTGTCAGACCTCAATACTTCCTCTCTGTATGCTGACTCATCATTGTTGCTGACGAGGCCAACCTCTGTAGTATCATCTGCAAACCTGTTGATTAAGATGATTGGAGGAAACTCTGGGGGAGGGGTAATGTCAGATGTATGTTCTTCAGTGATAGGTGTATGAAATGCACTGCCAGGGGCAGATACATTACAGGCATTTTAAAAGCACTTTAGGCACATTGATGACAGAAAGTTGGGGGGGGGGGGCCAAGTAGGAGGGAAGGATTAGATTGATTTTAGAGTAGGGTGGTATGGTAATGTAGTGATTAGCACAATGCTTTACAGTACAGGTAACTTGGGTTCAATTCCCGCTGCAGCCTGTAAGGAATTAGTACGTTCTCCCAGTGACTGCATGTGTTTCTTCTGGGTGCTCCAGTTTCCTCCCACAGTCCAAAGTCATACTGGTTGGGTAGGTTAACAGGTTGTTTAAATTGTCTCATGATTAGGCTCAGATTAAATTGGGGCATTGCTGGGCTTGAAAGGCTGGAGGGGCCTGTTCTGCATTGTATCTTAATAATAAACACATTAAAAAATTAAAAGATTGGACAGAATCATGGGCTAAAGGGCTCTGCTATAATGTTCTGTGTTCTGTGTTCTATGGCATTGTAGATATTACAGGACCATACTGATTTAGTTGTAATTTCCCAGTAAATATTTTAGGGAGATCAAATTCCTTAACAGGCTCCTGCCTCCCCAACATGGGTGGTACCTACAGGAGGCGCTACTTCATCAAAGATTCCCACCATGCCATTTTATCACATCTTCCATCGAGCAGAAGGGAAGGTTCAGAAGCCTGAAGTCCTGCACTACCTGAGTCAAGCACAGCTACATCCCTTCAACTATTGGGTTCTTGAACCAACCAACAAAACCCAAATCACTACAGTTTAGCAACACTATAACCACTTTAATTACTTTGCACTAACATGGACTTTATTTTTATTCTACTTGTGATTATTCTTTCAAAAATTGTATATAATTTGTGTTTTTTTGTTCTTACTGTGAATGTTGCTTATATGATGCTATGTGCCTGTGAAGCCAGTACAAGTAGGTTTTTCATTGCACCTGTACAGATCCTCAACACTAACTTTGAATTACTGAAGAAAAAGGCTTCCAGCTTTAGTTGAGACTTGGGTAATAATGGAGGCTATCGCAATTGTGTCTGGCAAGTCCAATCAAATTAGAAAGAATTTCATTATCCCAGAGGATTCATAGCAAAACATATTTACATGTTTCACTCTCCTCAGATTACAGAACTGTTTACAACACACCCAGGCTCTGATTAAGGGTTTCCTTTAGTGAGCTAGCTGGAAGTAGTCCAGGATGAATGTAGCTCCATCATTACAGAATCAGCAGGGAGTGTTTGCCTCAGCTCTAAATTCACAAGAAAACATAAATGAAAATGGTGTTTTTTTCCTCCTCCCTGTTCAACTGTTGGAGCTGCTAACTCTTAGATGAGATGTTGACCTTCCCATTGTGAGATGGTGCTCCAGATTCCAGCATCTGTGTCTCCTCCTTATACCAGCCATTTCACCTCTCTATTCTCAGTCCTGAAATACTAACAATTCTTTTTGTCCCACAGATGCCACCTGACCCCCTTAAGTTATTCCAGCAGATTGTCTGTTGCTCCATGAACTAATTACATTAAAGAATATCACACAAATAGAAAGTATCACCAGTCTACAAGTTAATCTGTGCCATTTGATTTTGAGAGTGGCTATGTGATTTTGAAATTCTTTTCTTTTTTCCAATGCCTCCATTTGCTCTATTTGTGGCCTCTGCTGGCCCTTAAAACTCTTCGAAGCTTCTGATTGTGGACTCTGTTTGATTCTGGTGCTTTGCCATTGTTCCCATTGTTGGCTATACTTTCAGCTGTCCCAACCTAAATTCCTATATTTCCTTTAATTAACTTTTCTGCCTTCTAGCTTGCTTTCTTCTCTCTTAAAATACTACCTCAACTCTACCAAACTGCTTGTCATGTACTTTTTTTTAGTTTTCTATATATTTTTATATAGCTCATGGCAAATGTTACTTTCTCAGTATTTTGGTAATGAGAGTTTTGGTATAATCCACCTTGTATTCTGCTTTGGTAGTCTCCGTTCTGTCAGACTGAACATCCGTTTCTCTAACTTCTGGTAACCATTTCCTTCTGTTCCTGTCTCTCTTTATCCCATCACTCCATCTCTCTCCCCAACCCCGCCCTCTCATTCTGTCCATCACCCCCATATCCCTCCCTCTGTTTCACCTACTTACCTCCTTTCCTTTATTCCATTGTCCTCCCCTCTCTAATTCCATTTACTTCAACCCTTTGTCACTTTCACCAATCACCTCCCAGCTTCTTACTTCTGTCCCACCTCCTCCTCCTCCCCTTGCCTATCGTCCTCCTCACCTGGATTCACCTATCACCCGCCACCCCTTTCCCCCATCTTTTTAGATTGGCTATCTCCCCTCTTTTATTCTACTTTTGATGAAGGGTCTCAACCTAGAACATAGATTGTCCATTTCTCTCCATGCATACTGCCTGATTTGCTCAATTCCTTCAGCATCTTATATGTTTCCATATGTCCAACATCTACAGCTTCACTTGTGTCTACAGTATATTACTGATTTAAAGTTGCTATGGAAAAAAAAGATTTATATAACATTTTTTAGCAAAGCATACCAAAGAACTATACAGTACTGTAGCAGTAACATCCAAGGTTCAGCACCTTTAGAGATATTTGTATGTGGGCGGAAATCTTCCTGACAGAGGTAGATGCCGGAAAGGAATGAAGAGAAGGAGAGAGACGGAGATTTATGCAGTGATATGTAGAACCTGGTGCCTAGTCGTGGAGCAAATAAACCTGATGCTCTGGCAAAGACCAAAATTCCAGGAATACAGCAATTGTGGAAGGTAAATTGACTTCTTATTGTCATATGTACCAAGGTACAATGAAAAACTTTGTTTTGCAAGCTATTAAGTCAGATCATGTTATAGTGTATTGAGGTAGTTAGTGCAAGTAAAAACCAACAATAACAGAATATAGAATAAAGTGTTACCATTACAGAGAAAGTATAGTTTAGGCAGACATAAGGTGCAAGGCACAATGAGGTAAGCTATGAGGTCAAGAGTCCATCTTATGGTACTAGGTGCTGTTCAATAATCTTACATTGAACTCTTACATGAACTCTCCTTGAGACTGTGGGTGTGAGTTTTTAGGGTTTTTGTGTCATCTGCCCTGTCAGAGGGAGCAGGAGAGAATGTGCGACCGGCTCTTTTGTTTTTGCTGACGTTGAGGGAAAGGCTGTCATGACATCGTGTCCTGAGGCTTTCTATCTCCTCCCCATACTTGGACTCATCATTATTTGAGATATGGCACACTACAATGGTGTTGTTTGCAAACTTGTAGATGGAAAAGGACAGAATATGAGTGTGAGTGTACAGGGGGCAGATTAGGTGTCTGCGGATGTAGTCTTGTGGGGGCACTGGTGTGGAGGTGTTGCTGCTTTTCCTTACAGACTGTGCTTTGTTGATCATGAAGTCAAGGACAGAATTGCAAAGTGTTGTGTGCCAGGTCTATAAGTTGGAGGTGATTTTACTTGGAATTGTAGAACCGAAGGCGGAGCTGTAGTCAATAAAAATTATCTGACATAGGTGTTTTAACTGTTCAAGTTCAAGTGTAATTGTTATTCAACCATTCATGAATACCCATGGATAGAGCCAAAAGAAGCAGTGTTACTCCAGGGGCAAGGTGCAAACCGCAGTGCTAATAGTCATACTCAGTAGAAGGAACATACAGCATAATATAGGATAGCAATAAAATATAATCATGCAGAGAAAATAACAGTCCAAGTCCTTGAGTCTATGAATGAGGCAGCAGTCTGCAGTCAAACACAATACAGCTTTTCTTCTGCCAAGCCAACACTGGTGGGCAGCACCGACTTCGATGCCTCTTCCCTAGATGGCCATAAACAGGCAACACCAAGGTCCAGATGCACCAGAGATGAGTGTAGTGCCAGAGAGATGGCATCTGGCATAGACTGTTTCGGGAGTAGGTGAATTGCAGTGGGCTGGGGTTGTCTGAGAGACTAGAGTTAATGTGTGCCATGACCAGCCTCTTGAAGCACTCCCTGATGGTAGGTATCAGAGCCACCGGGCAGAAGTCATTTGGGCACGTTACTTGATTTTTCTTAGGTACTGGAATGATAGCAAGCTTCTTAAAGCAGGTTGGAACCTCAGAATGAAGCAGGAAGAGGTTAACAACGTCTGCAAATACACCCAGCAGCTGATCTGCATAACATCAAAGGACACAGCTAGGGATATCATCTGTGGCAGATGCTTTCAGCAGGTTCACTTTCTGGAAGACTGATCTTACATCCACAGCAATAACTGTAATCTGCAATCCCTTGGGTCTCCATTTCACGATCTCTGTCTCTGCCTCAGCTCAGCTACTGCTGAAACTCTTATTCACACCTTTATTACTTCTATACTTGGCCACTCTCATAGATTGCTGCTAATGCTCCATCTTGGCATCCACCACGATTTGTCTTCCACACAGAGCACCATTCACCATTGATTCTTTGCTCAGTCTGCAGATCCTTTCATGATTTCTCCACAAACACATCCACAAATTTGGCACGCCCGTTTGACCTTCACCTGTTTTATAGATGTAAAATATCCTGTCCAGATGCATCATGGCTTGGTGCGGGAACTGCTCTGTCCGAAACCACAATAAACAGCCATTGTGTCCAGCATGCTGGACATAGCTTAGCTCACCTTGGAAGTCAGCCTCCCCTCCGTGAACTCTGTCTATACTTCTTGTTGCCTCAGTAAATCAGCCAGCATAATCAAAGACCTCCCCACCAACCAAAGATTCTCTCCTCTCTCCCCCCATTGGACAGAAGATACAAAAGCCAGAAAGCATCTAACACTATGCTCAAAGACAGCTCCTACTTTGCTATTTTATGAATATTGAATGGTCCCCTGGTACAATAAGACAGAGTCTAGACCTCACAATCTATTTGTTATGATGTTTTACCTTGTTCTTTACCTGCACTGCACTTCCTCAGTAACACCTTTTTCTGCTCTCTTCTATTTTTCTTGGACTACCTCAGTTCAACTGATCTGTATGAACAGTATGCAAAACAAGTTTTCCACTACATGCGACAATAATAAATCAATTTATCAATATGTGAACTTATCAATTTACCTGCAACTGGAATCTGGAGCAAAAGACGAACCCTTGGATGGACCTATTGGGTCAGACAACATCGGTGGGTGGAACTGGACTTAGGGGTTGTCTACGTCAATTAGACTGTGTGAAATATGAAGGTGAACCACATGGTCACCAAAATTCTGAATGTTCTGGTTTATTTTAAGATGGTGGTCAAGGAGCCAGTGTCCAGAGAAGAAAATCTGAGTTGTGATCTGAAGAGAGTAGCTTCATTTTCTGAGGACATTTTTGCTTCAACCAGTGTGGACATCGAACAAGCAGCATGACAAAGCTGAGATGAGATGTTGTCTTAGCACGGGCCTGGAGGGGTATTTGGGTCTCTTTATCCTCCTGGGAACTGTGAAACTGGAATGCAATGAACTGTTCAAATTGGAAATTGTATTTCAGGTTCTAGTGCTGAGCTCATACCACTCTACAACATGGTTGAAACCATAACTGCCTGCAAGATACTGCCCCAACACCACTGAATCCAACAGCAAAAACAGTTGCACTAAGTGTAGCTGCTATATCCCTGCGCTTGACTGCCAGAGCCCCTCCCAAACACGTGACCTCTGCCACTGAAAAGGGCTAGGAGCTTGACAATACCACAACCTACAGGTATCCCCTTCGAGGCATACACCATCCTGACTTGGGGTATATCACCAGGATTCAATTCTCATTCTCTCTCCACTGATGCTGCCTGAACTGCCAAGTACTCCCGACATTTTCTCCTTTTATTTCAGATTTCCAGCATCTGCCTTTTTTTTCCATTTTCAAACCACTGAGACTCCTTTAAGATTTAACCACAAACAAGCTACTTGTCAAGAGAGGGAAATCTTTTTGTGGGCATGTGCTTGAATTGGCAATAAATTCTGTTGCCTGCCATGGTAGCTTTGAGCAGAGATGATCATTTATTAATAAATCAGTGTCAATAATTATGTACATTTTTAAGGAAAAAGGTTGAGTCCTGCTGCTTATTTATCTGTATTCATTGTTTAAATATTAATGAGAGTATAACAGAGTTAGATTGGAATAAATTAAGCATATTAGAAAACCTGTTCAAAATTATGAATATTAATCTTTTAAAAAGACAATTGACTGCCAGAGCCCCTCCCAAAAGAAAATAAATATTCATGGAGGTGCTAAACTACATATGGTATTTATTATTATTATTATTATCACTGAATATTCAGTATTCACTCGCAAATAAGAGACCAAATGAAAGCATAGTGAAGCCAATGCCAACTAGACCAATTGCATACTGTCTAAATACTGATGTTTTCACTAAATACTGATGGTCTGTGAGGATTTCAAAGCAGATCATCTAGTGTCCCATGTTTTCACTGCTCTGAGGTTGTAAAAAATCATTTGCCACTTCATTTGTCAGTAAAGATAATAATTAAGCACCTTTTTATTATGGATGAGGTTTAAAAAATTAAGGGGTGGCACTGCACCGTGTGACAACGAAAATGTGGCATGTGCATGTGGCATCTTGGGCACGCGTGCCATAGTTTCGCCACCCCTGTATTCCATAACACTAAATAGGCAAAATATAAATGAATCATTTAAATTTAACCCTTTGTAGAACAGACAATGAAAAATCTATCCAACCCCATTATTGTTTGTGATCAGCTGGTAGAGCACAAGCGACCCTGGTTCAGTGCTGACCTCAGAAATTGTCCATGTGGAGTTAGAACATTCTCCCTATGACCATGTGAGTCTGTACTGGATGCTCAGCTTTCCTCCTAAATTCCAAGAAGGCATGAGTTTTTGGATTAATTGGACACTGTAAATTTCTTTTGGTGTGTGGGTGAGTTTTAGAATTTGGTGGGGGGGGGGGAATTGATGAAAATGTGAGAATACAAGAAATGGTATTTATATATTATGAGGTGTTGGCCAGACCATATTTGAAATATTCTGAGTAATTTTGGGCCCTGTACTTACTTTACTTTAACTTTACTTTATTGTCACCAAACAATTGATACTAGAGCGTACAATCATCACAGCAATATTTGATTCTGCGCTTCACGCTCCCTGAAGTACAAATTGTACCTAAGGAAAGTTGAGCCCACCCTAAAAAGGGTCCAGATATGATCACAAGAATAATTCCAGGAATGAACATATGTGGAGTGTTTGATGCCTCTGGGCCTGTACTTGAGTCTAATTGAAACGTATTGATACTGAAAGGTATGGGTAGATAAGATGTGCAAAGGATGTTTCCATTAGTAGGAGAGTCCAGGATCCAAGGGAACAGCCTCACAATAAAGGGAAGGCCCTTTAAAAGTGAGATGAGGAGGAATTTATTTAGCCAAAGGGATAGCAGTGGAGGCTATGTCTAGCAGCCAGAGAGTGATATGTTTTGAGTGGTAAAGGGGTTAAGGGTTATGGGGAGAAGGCAGGAGAATGGGGTTGAGATACAATACATTCAGATTCTTTAACTGAGGGGGAATAAATGATATTTAACAAATATTAAAATGTGATAATATTAAAATTATTTCACCTACCTTGGTATCAAAATTACTAAAAATTTTAAAGACCTATATAAATATAATTTTCCCCTCTAATTGAATATACTCAACAAGCGCTTTCTAAATGGTCGCCTATATCGATGTCATTGATAGGTCGAATTAATGCTATAAAAATGGTTATTTTACTGAAATTTTTATATATATTTCAAGCAGTTCCCTCTTTTGTTCCAAAAACATTTTTTGATAAAATAGATTCTATGATTTTGTCTTATATTTGGAATAACAACAGCTCTAGAGTGAATAAACTTTTATAGCAAAAATCAAAAAAAGATGGAGGACTGGCCCTACCAAATTTTATTATTGGGAAATCAATATTTGTTATATTACTTTTTGCATTTATAATACAGATAACGTGGATCGCCCTCCATGGTTACATTTGGAGGAAGATTCAGTAACGGGGTTTTCTTTAGCTTCTTTATTAGGAGTTCCCCTTCCTTTTTCGTTCTCCAGAATAGGTAGACAAGCTCTCATCCCTATTGTTAAACATGCTTTAAAAATCTGGTTTCAGTTTCATAGATTTTTTGAATTAAGTAATTTTTTACTTTCTAGTAATACTTTTTCTGATTTTTTTTTAAACCATCAATTCTGGATAAGGCTTTTTTAATATGGAAAACTAAGGGAATAAAAACTTCTTTAGATTTGTTCTTACAGGATTGTTTAATGTCTTTTTCCCAGTTGATGAATAAATATGATATCTCTAACACACATTTCTTTTAGATATTTACAGGTTAGGAATTTTTTACGTGATTTTTTACCGAATTATCCCTTGGCCTGTTCCTCAAATAGCTTAATAGCTATTATTGATAAACAGTTAATGAATGCTCGCATGTCGCCTAATGATAAGGTTCAACGCACTTGGGAAACAGAACTTAAACATTCACTTTCGGACGATCAATGGAGTAAAATTTATTATCTAGTTAATAATTCATTTATCTGTGCACACCATTCCTTAATTCAGTTCAAGATAGTACATAGGGCCCATATGTCTAAAGATAAATTGGCACTATATATTGGCTAATATAAATTAGCTAATATAAGCCCTATTTGTGACAGATGTAACGCAGAGGTGACTACTCTAACTCATATGCTTTGGTCCTGTGTAAGCTTAACTAATTTTTGGAGAGATGTATTTAGAACACTACCTAAAATTATAGATCTGGATGTTCAACCCAATTCACTTACGGCAATTTTTGGGATGATCCCAGAGGAAGGAGGTAGAGTATCTGCTTCGGCTCAACATGTGATAGCCTTTTCAACTTTACTGGCTAGGAGAGCTATCTTGTTACACTGGAAAGAATCTAATCCGCCTACTGTTTTCCGTTGGCTCTCCTCCATTATCTCATGTTTAAGCTTGGAGAAAATTAGAAGCCGGACCTTTGATACATCTTTTAATTTTGACCAAGTTTAGCGACCCTTTATTCAATATTTTCATACGATTTAATTTATTTTAATTTATTTATTTTTCTTTATTCTCTTTGGGAAAATCCTTATCCATGAAGGTTCGGAGGTGACTGGGAGGATGTTCTTTCTTTTTCCTTTTTAAAATTTTTTTTTTCCTCAAATGGACTGCCCAATCTTTCTTTTCTTTTGCTTTTTTTTTGTTCTTATTTAGTTTAGCAGATTTTTTCCCTTATATAAAAAAAAATTTCCAATTTTTTTTACGATCTGTTAAGAGGAGTTATGGCATTTTTTTATTATACTGTATATGTAACAGCATAACATTATACCTATTTGATTTTGACAATATACACTTTTCTTTATTGCTGTTTATATGTCCTTTGCATTATCTGTTTCCTGAACTTCTCCTCTGATTTGTATATTGTTTTACTGTAAATCAATAGAAAGGTTGAAAAATGAAATTGGGTTGTAGACCACCCAGGAGGAATTCAAGGTGCTGTTCCTCTAGTTTGCATTTAGCTTCACCCCCAGTAGTGGAGGAGTTGAAGGACAGGGAGGTCAGTGTTGGAAGGGGAACTAGAATGGCTTGCAGCAGAGAGATCCATGGGGAAATGGCAGTCAGAGTGCAGGTGATTGGTAAAGTGAATCCTGTGTTGATAATGAAGATTCGCTCTCACCATTTGTTCAGCACTTTTGAAACTTTGATCATTAATATTCCCTGATTTAAGGTGAGATAGTCATGAGCTTAAATACAACTAAAATTAAGGCCCCTATCTCAGCAAAACTTCACATCCTGCAAACATTAATAAATGACTTAGGAATTAACCAAGCTGTTCACCAGGCTTCTGCAAAAGAATATTTAGAAACTGGGGCATGCCACAAGGGAACTTCACTCTTTAAGAAAACTTCCTTTTGGAGTATCATTACTTTTAAGAGTATTAATGAAAATCTAAAAATAAAACTGTAAAGATGAAAATCTGAAATTAAAATAGAAAACACAAAAGGAGGCAACATTTATGTCGTGTACCCAGGAGAGCCTTTGACATAGTGTGTAGTTAACCAACAAAGGAAATAGCATTATTGGACCATATCTTGAGGGATGTAGCCAGTCAAGTCACTGGGAAGCATTTCAGTGATGGTGACTATAACTCAATATATTTCAAAGTGATTATTTAAAAGATGGGGATGAAAATGAACAGAGGTCTTAAACTGGGTAAACGCTAATTTTATTAAAATAAGACAGGACATGGCAAAGGTCAATTGGAAGCACTTTCTTGCAGGTAAGTCTACATCTGCTCAGTGAGAAGCATTCAATGGAGAGATAGCAAGAGTTCAGGGCCAACAGGTCCTGGTAAAGGTGAATCCAAGGAGAAAAAAATACAGGAAGTCCTCATGATCGAAGGACATCAAGGGTTGGATAAAGAGAATAAAATAAGCATGTGGCAGGTATAGAAAACTAAATACCATTGAAGAGTATAAAAAGTAAGGAGACCTTAAAAATTAGAAGGATCACAAAATATCATTAGCAGACAAGTTGCCATCCTTGGACAACTCATTCAGCTGATTAATATCCCCATGTAATATTTGATAACTTTCTTCATTGTCCACTATACAACCTATTGAAATGTCATTTGCAGATTTACTAATCATGTTTTGTACTGTACATACATGTTCTGGATATCTATTGCCTATTTATTTGTTTAGTTATTCTTTCTTTTTGTATTAGCACATTTTGTTGTCTTTTGCACATTAGTTCTTTGTCTATCCTGATGGCTGTGGTCTATCATTGATGTTAGTTTTTCTTGTATTTACTGTGAATGTCTGTAAGAAAACGAATCTCAGGTTTGTACATGGTGATATATATGTACTTTGATGAAAAATTTACTTTGAACATTGAGCTACAGGCCCAGAGCTCCTCATACATTAACCTTTATTCTCAGAGTCCTCTCCAGTAACTTAACTACTAAAGGTGTTAGACCTACTGACCTATAGTTCTCAGATTTTTCTTTGAGCCCTTTGGGAATAAAGGAAATAAAGGAATGCCATTTGCTATCATCCAGTCTCCTGATAGCTCACCTGTGGCTAATGATGAATCAAATCTTAGCCAAGATCCTGCAATTTCTTCTCTAGCCTCCCATAATGTTCTTGGATTTCAGTCAGGCCCTGGAGATTTGTCTACTTTCATATGTTTTAAGACATCCAGCACCTTCTCAACTGTAATGCAGACTATCTCCAAGAACTCCCAATTGACTTTTCCTAGTTCTGAAGTCTTTACGTCTTCATCCACAGCAAAAAAACAAGAGAAATATTCATGAAGGACCTCGCCCAGCTCGACACAAAGGTCATCTTAGGTCATCCCTTTCCCTTAATGTACTTATCAAGTCTCTTGACTTCCCGCAATCTTTTCTTCCAAAGTTACCTCATGTCCCTTTTTGCCCTCGATTTATTTCTTTAAAACATTGGTCCCATAGTGCTCAACCACTGGCACCTCTGTCACCATTACCCAAGGGTAGGTCGGAGGGGGGGGGGGGGTTCTCTATTTATTGCCAGGGAAACTTGAACGAACAAGTTCTGCTCCATCTAAGCCCTTAACAGTATGGCAGCCTATGTTTTGAAATGTAAAATCCCTCATGTCTTGACCCAAAACCAGCAACTAACCCTTTCTCCGACGGATGCTGCTCAATCCGCCGAGTTTCTTCACCGAATTGTGTGTCGCTCCAGATCCCAGAATTTGCGGTCTCCGGACTCCTCGTTCCTATCCCCTCAATATCCTAACTTCTCTGCTCGTGACCGCAGAATAAAACTGCAGAGAGTCGTGGAGAAACGCAGAAAATGCTGGAGGAACTCAGCGGGTCAGGCGGCATCCACGGCGGGGAACAGTCAGTCAACATTTCGGGCCGACACACTTCAACAAGACCCGAAACTGTTCATTCCTCTCCTGCCATGGATTCTGCTTGATCTGCTGAGTTCCTCCAGCATCTTGTGCGTGTTCCTCTGGATTTCCAACACCTGCAGAATCACTTGTGTTTAGAGAGCTGTCGGCACATCACGGAAAGCAGGCTCCGCTGCGTGGATTCTGCCGACTCTTGGGTAAAGCACATTCTGTCTTCTCCCCCTCCCGTCGGGCAGGAGATACAGACGCCTGAAAGCTCACACCTCCAGGCTCAGGAATAGCTTCTACGCCGCTTTTGAACGCCTCCTTGCAAGATGGACTCTGAATATCACAATCTACCTCGTTATGACTTTATTCTGCATTCTGTACTATCTCAGTGCACTGTTGCGATGAAATCAGAACAAAGTTTTTCACTGCCGCTCGCTACAAGTGACAATAAATAAACGAATTTGCCAATTTATCCCTTCGCCTTTCTCATTCCACCACTCCGTTACTGCTCGCTCCATTCCCCCTCTATCAATCTATCTCCATCCAGTGTTCGCTTCCAGCTCCCTCCCCCGGAAGTCCCGCCTTTGCTTATCCCGGAGATCCCGGGCTTTCCTGAGTCCTGCTCGCTGGCTCCCGGGGTGGTGGGCGCCGGCGATCGCTGACGAATCCTGCGCTGCGTCGCTCCTCTCCGCTACATTGTGTCAAGTTGCCGCCTTCATGAGCAACCCAAGATGTCAGGGAAACATTATAAAGGGCCTGAAGTCAGCTGCTGCATCAAGTACTTCATCTTCGGCTTCAACATTATATTCTGGGTGAGTGGTAGATCGCAACAGTGCTTGTCTCTTGCAACAACAGAGGGAAGTCTTTATGGTGTTGGGACGCTGGAGAGATGAACGGGTAGAGGCTAGGAAACACTGGGACTGACAGCAAAATTTACAGCAATTGTTCAGAGACGGAGAGAGGACAAGAGAGTCTTTGTGTATGTGTGTGTGTGAGGAGAGAGAGGAACTCCGGGGCCTGGGAGGGAACAGAGACGGTTAGTCGCGTTGGCAGTTTTGCATGTAAAGAAAGTTAAGTTCTTTTTAAATTACCATAATTTATCAGCTGGCCCTCTACTGAATGTTAAAAGTGATTTTTAAAATCAATTACCACCACCGAGAACGCATAGGGTGTTAGCCGACGCCACATTTTAGAAAGTCTGATCACCTGGCTGTACTTTCTACTCCCAGCTGATAGGCAGAGCACCAGTGGTGAGGACCAGAAAGGTATGGTCAGTGGAGGTGGAGGAGCTCTGACAGGTGAGCTTTAAGTCGGTGGACTGGACAATATTCAGAGATTCATCTTCCAAATGAATATGTCACAGGTTTCACCGACTTCTTGTGTGGATGAGTGTGTGCCTTGCAGAACCCATAGACATACCCAAATCAAAAGCCCTGGGTGAACCGGGAGATTGGTAGTCTGCTGGGAGCTAGAATAGTGGTCTTCAAAACCAGTGATCTAGAACTGTACAAGAAGTCCAGGTATGACTTACCAAAGGCTATCTCGAGTGGAAAAACAATTCTGATTGAGGTGAGACAGAATCGGATGCACGTCGGCTCTGGCAGGGCTTGCAGGCCATTACCTCCCACAAAGAGAAACCTAACATCAGGAATGCCAGTGATGCTTCACTCCCCGCGGAGATCAGTGCCTTTTATGCACACTTTGAAAGGGAGAATAAAACGACATCTCTGCAAATCCGAGCAGCATCTTGCAACCCTGCAAACTCTGTCTTGGGAGTCGATGTCGGAGCATCTTTCAAGAGAGTGAACCCTTGCAGGGTGTCACGTCCTGATGAAGTGTCTCTGAAAACCTTTGCCAACCAACTGGTTGCAGTGTTCAAGGGCATCTTCAAATTTTCAGTGCTGCAGTTGGAGGTTTCTACCTGCTTCAAAAGGGCAATAAAATGAGCAGGGTGAGCTGCCTCAACAACTGTCACCCATTGGCACTTGCCTGTACTCTGATGATGTGCTTTGAGAGGTTGGCCATGACTAGAATCAACTCCTGCTTAAGCAAGGACCTGGATTTGCTGCAATTTGCCTATCGTCGCAGTAGGTCTACTGCGGGTGCAATCTCACTGGCACTTCACTTGGATCAACTGGACAATAGTGATACCTACATCAGGCTGCTGTTTGTTGACTACAGCTCAGCATACAACACAATCATACCCTCTAATCAACAAGCTCCAAAACTTGGTCCTCTGTTCCTCCCTCTTACTACTGGATCCTTGACTTCCTCAGCAGGAGACCACAGTCTGTGTCGATCAGAAATAACAGCACTTCCTCGCTGACAACCAACACAGACTGGCACAACTCAAAAGATGCATGCTTAGCCCACTGCTCCTCTCTCTGTACACCAATGACTGTGTGGCTTAGCCCACTGCTCCTCTCTCTGTACACCAATGACTGTGTGGCTTAGCCCACTGTTCCTCTCTCTGTACACCAATGACTGTGTGGCTTAGCCCACTGTTCCTCTCTCTGTACACCAATGATTGTGTGGCTTAGCCCACTGCTCCTCTCTCTGTACACCAATGACTGTGTGGCTTAGCCCACTGTTCCTCTCTCTGTACACCAATGACTGTGTGGCTTAGCCCACTGTTCCTCTCTCTGTACACCAATGACTGTGTGGCTTAGCCCACGGCTCCTTTCTCTGTACACCAATGACTGTGTGGCTTAGCCCACTGTTCCTCTCTCTGTACACCAATGACTGTGTGGCTTAGCCCACGGCTCCTTTCTCTGTACACCAATGACTGTGTGGCTTAGCCCACTGCTCCTCTCTCTGTACACCAATGACTGTGTGGCTTAGCCCACTGCTCCTCTCTCTGTACACCAATGACTGTGTGGCTTAGCCCACTGTTCCTCTCTCTGTACACCAATTACTGTGTGGCTTAGCCCACTGTTCCTCTCTCTGTACACCAATGATTGTGTGGCTTAGCCCACTGCTCCTCTCTCTGTACACCAATGACTGTGTGGCTTAGCCCACTGTTCCTCTCTCTGTACACCAATGACTGTGTGGCTTAGCCCACGGCTCCTTTCTCTGTACACCAATGACTGTGTGGCTTAGCCCACTGCTCCTCTCTCTGTACACCAATGACTGTGTGGCTTAGCCCACTGTTCCTCTCTCTCTACACCAATGACTGTGTGGCTTAGCCCACTGCTCCTCTCTCTGTACACAAATGACTGTGTGGCTTAGCCCACTGCTCCTCTCTCTCTACACCAATGACTGTGTGGCTTAGCCCACTGCTCCTCTCTCTGTACACCAATGACTGTGTGGCTTAGCCCACTGCTCCTCTCTCTGTACACCAATGACTGTGTGGCTTAGCCCACTGCTCCTCTCTCTGTACACCAATGACTGTGTGGCTTAGCCCACTGCTCCTCTCTCTCTACACCAATGACTGTGTGACTTGCCACAGCTCAGATGACATCTATAAAAGGTACATTTAATGTCAGAGAAATGTATACAATAAACATCCTGAAATTCTTTTTCTTCGCAAACATCCACGAAAACTGAGGAGTGCCCCAAAGAATAATGACAGCTAAATGTTAGAACCCCAGAGCATCCCCAGCTCCCCCACCCATGCACAAGCAGCAGCAAAACTATGACCCTCCCACCAGTGAAAAAAGCAACAGCACCCCAGACCGAGCACTCAAGCGTGCAGCAAAGCATCAGTAAAGACACAGACTTGCAGTACCCCAAAGATACTTGTTCACCCAGTATTCGACATACCACAGGCACTCTCTCTCTCTCTCTCTCTCTCTCTCTCTCCCTCTCTCCCCCCCTCTCCCCCTCTCCCCCTCTCCCCCTCTCTCCCTCTCTCTCTCCCTCTCTCCCTCTCTCCCTCTCTCCCTCTCTCCCTCTCTCCCTCTCTCCCTCTCTCCCTCTCTCCCTCTCTCTCTCCCTCCTCTCCCTCCTCTCCCTCCTCTCCCTCTCTCCCTCTCTCCCTCTCTCCCTCTCTCCCTCTCTCCCTCTCTCCCTCTCTCCCTCTCTCCCTCTCTCCCTCTCTCCCTCTCTCCCTCTCTCCCTCTCTCCCTCTCTCCCTCTCTCCCTCTCTCCCTCTCTCCCTCTCTCCCTCTCTCCCTCTCTCCCTCTCTCTCTCCCTCTCTCTCTCCCTCCTCTCCCTCTCTCCCTCTCTCCCTCTCTCCCTCTCTCCCTCTCTCCCTCTCTCCCTCTCTCCCTCTCTCCCTCTCTCCCTCTCTCCCTCTCTCTCTCCCTCTCTCCCTCTCTCCCTCTCTCCCTCTCTCCCTCTCTCCCTCTCTCCCTCTCTCTCTCCCTCCTCTCCCTCCTCTCCCTCCTCTCCCTCCTCTCCCTCCTCTCCCTCTCTCCCTCTCTCCCTCTCCCTCCTCCTCTCCCCATTGCACAGCAAGAGGGGAGACATAACAAAACAACTTGCTGATTTATGGTGTTAAAAGCCTACTGCATTGCTTCTTTGGAGCCCTGTGCTCAAAGAATTCGGGTCTCTGGGCATGCTCACTGCTTTTGATCTTCCATCTCCCACGACACACCAGTTTTGCGGTGGTGCCAACCTGGAGTCTGCCTGCTTCCAGAGCCACAAATTCCCGGAACCCTGAAGGTGTGCTTGTCTTCTAGGCCGCATTATCAAATAATAGCCAGTCTCCCTGAGAATGTCCCCTTTCAGCAATAGGTTTGCTGGAACTTCAGATGGAGTGAGACAGATCAGCTGGTTGAGTGGTGTCACAACAACAACCTTGCACTCAATGTCAGCATGATTGTTGACTTCAGGAAGGGGAAGTTGAGGAAACAAACACCAGTCCTGATCGAGGAATCAGAAGTGGAAAATGTGAGCTGATTCAAGTTCCTGGGTGTCAACATTCCTGAGGATTTTTCCTGAGCTCAACGTATTGAGCAATTACATGAAGGCATGACAGCAACTATATAGTTTGAGGAGAATTGGTATGTTGCATAGAACATTTGCAATTTTCTGCAGAAGTACCATGGAGAGCTTTGTAACTTGTTGCATCACAGTTTGGTATAGAGGGGCACTGCACAGGATTGGAAAAAGCTGCTGAAAATTATAAACACAGCCAGCTCCATCATGGGCACCAGTCTCCCCAACATCCAGAACAGCTTCAAAAGGCAATGCCTCAAAAAGGCGGCATCCATCATTAAGGACCCCCGTCACCCAGGACATGCCCTCTTCTTATTGCTACCTTCAAAGAGGAGGTACAGAAGCTTGAAGGCACACACTCATCATTTTAGAAACAGCTGCTTCCCCTCTGCTATCAAATTTCTGAATGGACAGTGAGTCCTTGAACACACCCTCAGTATCTCTTCTTCCCTTCTATTTTTGCAATACTATTTAACTTTGTGTGTGTGTGTGTATAAGTACATATACTTATTGCAATTTATATTTTTATTATTTGTATTGCAATGTACTGCTGCAAAATGACAACATTTCACAACAATGCTATGCCGGTGATATTAAACTTGAATTCTGATACTTTTGCGGACTCTGAAATAAAACTAATCTGTAGTTTACCCATATTGTCTTGTACTTTTATATTAATTATGTGTGGTCAAACTCTGTATCTTAACAGGAATTAATTCAGTGATAATCTAAAAGATAAATAATTTGTTGATATTATTTAGAATGATATCATTTATAATTATTCAATTATTTAGAAGATGGAGATTAGACAGCAGTGTCTCCTGTTTGATGTGTCATTCTGAATGTGGGTGGCGGAGTGTGATTAACTAACGCAGAACTAAGTGGGTCTGATAGCACTCTTCTGAGAGCTGTTAATAAGTGACTGGGTTGAATGACCTATATCACCTGATAAGCTTGTCTGATCCCTTTAAACCTGTCTTTATAAATATGTCTGTGTGTCCACTTTTCCTGTGATGCTACTTTCTACAAACCAGGTCGGGAGCTATAAAGAATCTAGTGTGTGTGGTTGTGTGTGTGTAGCTCTGAAGGCCAAAAACGTGAATGTTTCCTGGAATGAACGTGTTGATTCTATTATGGTTATTATTCTATTATGGATTTATTGAATATGGGCATAAGAAAATGAATCTCAAGGTTGTTTTTGGTAACATACTTAAACTTTGATATGGAGTAAGAGTCATTTTCCTTTTGACGCCTCAGTTACAAGTTTCTGCAAGAATAAGTGGGATATTCCTGGAACGCTTGATCTGATTTTCAGTATAGGGCGTGGCTGTAAGTGTTAGAGTAGAGATGAGAATTGGCCTATCAGTTTACAGTGCCTGAAAAAGTATTCAACCCCCACAACTAGTTTCACACTTTACTGTCCCATTCTCTAAATTTAATATATATCAAAGTCAGATTTTTGAGCTAATCTATAGAACATGGTTTATCATGTCAAATAAAAAGTAAATTCCAAAACCTGTCAACAATCTACTAAAAACTAGAAACCAAAATTATGAGGATGAAAACGTATTCATCCCTGTTGTAATTACTGTACTGCACTAATTTTCCTCAGGTTCAATACTGTATATTACCTCACTAATTCACTCAATTTATTGATGTAGAAAATTGGAGGATCACCTACTTTTGATGTCTTCATAAGAATAAACACCCCCCTCTTTGTAAGATCCAAAAGAACGGTAGGTTTTCAACAGGCCAAACTAAAATGAAGATAGAAGAGCATTCAAGTCAAGTCAAGGAAATGGTAATAGGGAAGCAAAAATCTGGGGAAGGGCACATGAACATCTCAGAGGTACTGAACGTACCTCAGAGCTCAGTGCAATCCATCGTGAAACAGGTGAAAAAGTATTAAGCCACAGCCACAATACTTAGGTCAGGCCGTCCCTTTAAACATAGTCACTGGAGAAGAATAGTACCTGTAATAGAGGCTACTGTGATGCCAACAATCATTCTGAGTGAGCAGCAGAAGTCAGTGGCTGCAACTGGAGATGAAGTTCATGGCACCACACTCTCTTAGGCCTTGCACAAAAAGGATATTAATGGAAGAGTGGCAAGGAAGAAGCCCTGGCTTTAAAAAAAACATACCCTTGCCCGTACACACTTGGAAAAGGTACTGTGAATATATGGAAATAAGTCTGCGTGGTCAGATGAGACTAAAGTGGAACTTTTTGACCTCAACACTAAGAGGAACATCTGGCGTAAATCTAATACTGCGCATCAGCCAGTTAACAGCATCCCTACCGTAAATTATGGTGGAGATAGCATCATGCTATGGGGACTCTTTTCAGCAGCAAGGATGGGAAATCTGATCAGGATTGATGGGAAGATGAATACAGAGAGATCCTAGATTTAAAAAGCTGCTAATCTCTGCCAGGAAAATTAAACTAGGAGGTTAGTTGTCTTTCAGCTGGATAATGACCCAAAACACACTGCCAGAGCAACCATTGAGTGGCTTCAAATGAAGAAAACTGATGTCCTTGAGTGGCCCAGTCAGAGTCCTGACCTTAACCTGATCGATCATCTCTGGCAAGACTTCAGGAGTGCCCCACCACTCCCCGAATAAGCTGGCACAACTTGAGCAATTTTGCGAAGAGAAATGGGCAAATCTTGCTCCATCACATTTTGCAAAGACTTATCCAAAAAGACAACTTGCTGTAATAGCTGCGAGAGGTGGTTCAACTTAGTGCTGGGCAAAGGAGAATGAATACTTTTGAGCTGCTGACATTCCAGGTTTTGAATCTTTAGTTTTTCATACATTACAATTTTCCCTGTTTTTTGGGTTCTACTGTGAAAAGTGGAGTATGTGATTCACAAATAAAATTCTCAGTTAAATTGATCAAAGTCCCTGGTTGTAATACTCATGTGAACAAAAGTTTGGGGGCTGAATACTTTTTCAAGGCATGCAAAGAACTCTGTTATAAATTATTGGTTGTTTGGATGCAAGATTATGGCTTATTGCAGCTCTTTGAGAAATGCAAATAAGGATTAGGGCTGGAATTAGAATTCAGTCAGATGGGAGAATGAGTTGAATTGAAACAATTGATGCCATGCACTAAACCGTTCCCCAATGTGTTTGAAGGCATTTGTTATGTACTGCAGGTGTAAGTGAACAAAATAAATGTAGAAATACTGGAAACACTCAGGTCAGGTGTTTCTGCAGAGACTGAAGAAAAGTTGATGTTTCAGGTCATAGACTCAGTGGCTGCTCCATTTTCCACAGGTGCTGCCTGACCTGTGCTTTGCTCTTATTCCAGACCCTTCTAATCTCTAAATTGTTTTTAATCACTTACTGCAAGTGAAGAAATACGACTGTATCTTAAAAAGGACAAGTATCTTCAGGGTAGAACTGTTAAAAGAAGAATTGATCAGCTGGTTCTTTGGAAGATCGAGGGTATACCAGTGGTGATTTATTAAGATACTGAAAGATGTTTGATTGGTTAGGCATGAGGAAAATTCTTCCACATCTCAGGGCACTTGATCCTTCCTAGACTGTCCTGTTCTTTGGAGACAGAAGAGACTGCAGATGCTGAAATCTGGAGGAAGAAACAAGTTGGTGGAGGAACTCAGTGGGCAATCAGGATCTGTGAAAGGAAACGGACAGTCAGCATTTCAGATGGAGGCCTTCATCTAGACCAAAATGTCAACAGTTTATTTCCCTCTATGGATGATGCTGGACTTGCTGAGTTCCTTTGCATCTTGTCCATTGCACTGGTCTATGCTCTATATTCTATATGCCGATATCAGCAATCACAAACAAGTCTTTTATGGGGAAGCAGGAGAGTGTTGTGAATGTGAGGTTCACTCCCACTCGGAGGAGTTGAGGAAATGCTGTTAAGGATAATATGGATGAACAGATGAGGGGAAAAAGGAATGAAGGGATCAAATATTTGGAAGAGAAGTAGGGTTGGAGTATGCTTGAACTAAAAATATCAGCACAGACCACTTGGATTAACTACTTGT